>NC_069500.1:1297939395-1298539395 GCF_027579735.1 Bombina bombina | reverse complement strand
TTCTACCTTAATTCCGATTGGCTGATAGAATTCTATTAGCCAATCGGAATCTAAGGGATGCCATCTTGGATGACGTCACTTAAAGGAACCGTCATTCAGTAAGAAGACTCCGGATAAAGAGTATGCTCTGCGTCGGATGTCTTGAAGATGGAGCCGCTCCCCGACAGATGGATGAAGATGGAAGATACTGACTGGATGAAGACTTCTGCTCGCCTGAAGGACCACTTCGCCCGGCTTGGATGAAGACTTCTCCCTGCTTCGTTGAGGACTTCGGCCCAGTTGGATGAAGACTTCTGCCGCTTCTTTGAGGATGGATGTCCGGTCTTCAGAACAGTAAGTCGATCTTCAGGGGGTTAGTGTTAGGTTTTTTTAAGGGTGTATTGGGTGGGTTTTATTTTTAGGTTAGGGCTTTGGGCCGCAAAAGAGCTAACCCTTTTAAGGGCAATGCCCATCCAAATGCCCTTTTCAGGGCAATGGGGAGCTTAGGATTTTTTAGTTAGTATTTTATTTGGGGGGTTGGTTGTGTGGGTGGTGGGTTTTACTGTTGGGGGAGTTATTTGTATTTTTTTTTCAGGTAAAAGAGCTGATTTCTTTGGGGCAATGCCCCTCAAAAGGCCCTTTTAAGGGCTATTGGTAGTTTAGTTTAGGCTAGGGTTTTTTTTATTTGGGGGGGGGGCTTTTTTATTTTGATAGGGCTATTAGATTAGGTGTAATAATTTAAATATCTTGTAATTTGTTTATTATTTTCTGTAATTTAGTGGGGGTTTTTTGTGATTTAGCTAATTTAATTTAATTTATTTAATTTAGTTAATTTATTTAATTGTAGTGTAGTGTTAGGTGTTATTGTAACTTAGGTTAGGTTTTATTTTACAGGTCAATTTGTATTTATTTTAGCTAGGTAATTATTAAATAGTTAATAACTATTTAATAACTATTCTACCTATTTAAAATAAATACAAACTTGCCTGTAAAATAAAAATAAACCCTAAGCTAGCTACAATGTAACTATTAGTTATATTGTAGCTAGTTTAGGGTTTATTTTATAGGTAAGTATTTAGTTTTAAATAGGAATTATTTAGGTAATAATATTAATTTTATTTAGATTTATTTAAATTATATTTAAGTTAGTGGGTGTTAGGGTTAGGGTTAGACTTAGGTTTAGGGGTTAATACATTTAGAATAGTGGCGGTGACATTGGGGGAGGCAGATTAGGGGTTAATAAGTATACTGTAGGTGGCAGCGATGTTAGGGACGGCAGATTAGGGGTTAATTATTTTTTACTAATATTTGCGAGGCGGGAGTGCAGTGGATTAGTGGTCAATATGTTTATTCTAGTGGCGGCGATGTCTGGAGCAGCAGATTAGGGGTTAAAAATTGTATTTTAGTGTTTGCGATGCGGGAGGGCCTCGGTTTAGGGGTAAATAGGTAGTTTATGGGTGTTAGTTTACTTTTTAGCACTTAAGTTATGAGTTTTATGTTACGGCGTTGTACCATAAAACTCTTAACTACTGACTTTAAAATGTGTTAGGGATCTTGGAGGTATAGGGTGTTCCAGTCACTTTTTGACCTCCCAGGACAGACTCGTAATACCGGCGCTATGGAAGTCCCATAGAAAAAAAGAAGTGTGCGGTGTCCCTAAACCTGCAAGACTTGTAATACCAACGGTAGTGAAAAAGCAGCGTTTTTGGCACAACTCGTAATCTAGCCAAAAATTTGTTACAATATTTCATATTTAATATTTAAATAATACACCTTTAGATAACTAATTATTCATGTGCGCTAACCAAACCTCCCCGTTAGAGCTAAAGCGCACAACCCGAAGTGTGTTACGCATATTTAACATTCCAATGTTTATCACATAGAATTTTTTTGTTTTAATATTAAATATATACAGTATATCTACATATATCTCTTAATGTTAATGTACAATATATATCTATACCTATATATCTATAGGAATAGATATACAGGTATAGGTATATTTATTTAAAATAAAAATAAGTAGAACATTTGAATGTGAAATATTTACAGTAAATACTCAGTAAAACACATTATTAAATATTATTACAGAATTATTATTAAGACATAAATATATAAATCATAGCCCTTTGCAGTTAAATACATGGCCATATACCATATACCTTTGAACCCTTATACATATTTTGTATTAGTATTTCTATGACTAATTCAGATAGTGTTTATATGAGTGTAACAGTTTATTTTAATGTATTTATGTTTTGTTTGATGCAACTTTATTTTACCCCTAACCCTTTACACAAGGTTTTCAGTTGCGCTAACCCGACACACGTTAAAGTCGATTACACTCGACTTTCAAAACTCAAATATAAACTAGTATTATGCCCCTTTAAGCATTTAGATTTCAATATAATGTTTTCATCTTTTTCTAAATAATGTTAAGTCATTGGGGCCGAATTATCAAGCCCCTGTTTCCGCGCGAGCCTTCAGGCTCACCGGAAACAGCAGTTATGAAGCAGTGGTCTATAGACCGCTGCTTCATAACTGGTCCGCTGCCTCTGAGGCTGCAGTCTGCAATCCGTCCGATCCTATACGATCGGGCTGATTGACACCCGTTGCTAGTGGCCGATTGGCAGCGAATCTGCAAGGGGCGGCATTGCACAAGCAGTTCTAGTGAATTGATTGTGCAATGGTAAATGCCGACAGCGTATGCTGTCGTCATTCAACAATGTCCATCAAACATGATACACTACAGTGTATCATGTCGGCCAGACATTGTTAAATCGGCCCCATAGTGTATAAAAAAAAGCATGGAATGGAGTAATTACTTTCTTTTAGGACCTACCTCTTATACATTTACCAAATGTTGCTAAATATCTATATGGTTTTGCTATAATCATCAGTTGTATGTGGCAACCACAATGAGGGTATGACATGATGTTAAAATTGTATAGTTATTAATGTTTATTCATATGTTCCTAATTCTACATTATTTAAAAGTTGTATCATTTTCAGTTCTTCCAAAATATGACATCACTAAAAAAAATGTTGAACTCCATAGGGGTAAACAGTTCTAGGTGCCAAAAAAGTGATCATTTTGTTCACACAGACAATTTTGACAAGTCAAGTTTAATAAGTGTATTCACTAGTAACTGTTCAAAAGATTTTCCTGTATTGCTCCAGAAACCCTTTACGTCTTTATTCTATTTTTAGAATTGCAGATAATTGCTGTTCCCGGAGGTGTGATTGTCTGGTTTAATTTAAGTCTGTTCAGCTGCCAACATGAAGATGTAAGTAAATTGTAATACCATAGCAATGAGGTATAAATGTCCCTCAGCTAATATCCAGACTCATGTATAATAAATTAATGTAAACATTATATTTCTGTAAAAATAATACTTAGAGATATTGTCATTCAAAGTAAGACATAACCTATTAACTGTTTTTATTCTTGTTAAAACATGGTCAGCCAGAGACTGTTCTGGAGGATTCTGATAGGTGTTATACTGCCCCAATTTTAATTGAAGCAAAAAACAAACCTAAATGTGACAACAGTCATTAATTTGATAGATAGACCCTTTTAGTGTTTCTAGTGTGCGCACCAGTTCTCTGCTACTGCTGCATCATACTGGTTAGTACAATTCCCATGTGACAGAAAACAACAATTTGGACCCTTACACCATTGGAAGACTATTCTAATCCATACATTCCTGGTGTTCTGGTGTTTAGGTGGGAAAAGAAAAAGACTTCTTGATTTAGCTAATAATCTTGTAAAAAAATTAGAAAATAATTTAGTAGAATTATAATATAGCAAGAAGACCTAATATTGGAAATTATAAAAGAAAGAATTTGCTAGAGGTCAAAGGAGTTTAAGATCATTTTAAGCTTACACAAAAATTTGTTAAATGAAGTGAAATGGGGTTTTTTTTTTCACCCTGACATGCCCCAAATAGTTTAGGATTAGCACGACTGAAGTCCTTGCGTAAAGGGTTAGGGCTTAATAAACATTTGCACCAAACACAACATAAATACATTTAAAAAAGAGTTAAATTCATATATAAAATATAATAATAAAAAATATTCATCTAAATACTAAAAATAAAAAGTTATTTTACAAGGTATATGGGGTATGACAAGGTGATTGAATGGAAAGGGCTATAATATGGCAGCATTACAAAGTACATTTTCTGCTTTCCAAATAACAAATTCATTGCATAAGTAAACAGATTTATGTAAGGAAAATCTGAGCAATAGTTAATGCAAAATGTTAATATTAGCTATTTTTTTGCAAAAAAATTAGCAGGGTGACCAGTAATATCGAGTTGTGCTTTTAAAAAGGTCCTGGGGAGAACACTGGTATATAAAGTATGTGACTATACATGTGTATTTAGGTATATATATATATATATATATATATATATATATATATATATATATATATATATAAATATTCCTCCTGTAAGTAAATCCGTCCACGTGGGTCAGCAGCCTGGGTGCTAGCATGAAAAAATATAACACTATAAACGAAATAGTGGGTCAAAAAAACAGTGTTTATTAATGTTTCGGGGTTCACACAGACCCCTTCATCAGAATGAAAAAACAGTGTCACATCTCAACCTTAAATAGTGTTCAAAACAGTTATGTACATACAGTGGGGAAAAAAAGTATTTAGTTAGCCACCAATTGTGCAAGTTCTCCCACTTAAGAAGATGAGAGAGGCCTGTAATTTTCATCATAGGTATACCTCAACTATGAGAGACAAAATGTGGAAACAAATCCACACAATCACATTGTCTGATTTGGAAAGAATTTATTTGCAAATTATGGTGGAAAATAAGTATTTGGTCACCTACAAACAAGCAAAATTTCTGGCTCTCACATACCTGTATCTTCTTCTTTAAGAGGCTCCTCTGTCCTCCACTCATTACCTGTGTTAACAGCACCTGTTTGAACTTGTTATCAGTATAAAAGACACCTGTCCACAACCTCAAACAGTCACACTCCAAACTCCATTATGGTGAAGACCAAAAAGCTGTCGAAGGACATCAGAAACTAAATTATAGACCTGCACCAGGCTGGGAAGACTGAATCTGCAATAGGCAAGCAGCTTGGTGTGAAGAAATCAACTGTGGGAGCAATAATTAGAAAATGGAAGACATACAAGACCACTGATAATCTCCCTCGATCTGGGGCTCCACGCAATATCTCACCCTGTGGGGTCAAAATGATCACAAGAACGGTGAGCAAACATCCCAGAACCACACAGGGGGGCCTAGTGAATGACCTGCAGAGAGCTGGACCAACGTAACCATCAGTAACACACTACGCTGCCAGGGACTCAGATCCTGCAGTGCCAGACGTGTCCCCCTGCTTAAGCCAGTACATGTCCAGGCCCGTCTGAAGTATGCTAGAGAGCATTTGGATGATCCAGAAGCGGAATGGGAGAATGTCATATGGTCAGATGAAACCAAAGTAGAACTGCTTGGTAGAAACACAACTTGTCGTGTTTGGAGGAGAGAGAACACCATACCTGCTGTAAAGCATGGGGGTGGCAACATCATGCTTTGGGGCTGTTTCTCTGCAAAGGGAACAGGACGACCGATCCATGTACATGAAAGTATGAATGGGGCCATGTATCGTGAGATTTTGCATGCAAGCCTCCTTCCATCAGCAAGGACATTGAAGATGAAATGTGGCTGGGTCTTTCAGCATGACAATGATCCCAAACACACAACCCAGGCAACGAAGGAGTGGCTTTGTAAGAAGCATTTCAAGGTCCTGGAGTGGCCTAGCCAGTCTCCAGATCTCAACCCCATAGAAAACCTTTTGAGGGAGTTGAAAGTCTGTGTTGCCCAGCGACAGCCCCAAAACATCACTGCTCTAGAGGAGATCTGCATGTAGGAATGGGCCAACATACCAGCAACAGTGTGTGACAACCTTGTGAAGACTTACAGAAAACGTTTGACCTCTGTCATTGCCAACAAAGGATATATAACAAAGTATTGAGATGAACTTTTGATATTGACCAAATACTTATTTTCCACCATAATTTGCAAATAAATTCTTTCCAAATTAGACAATGTGATTGTCTGGATTTGTTTCCACATTTTGTCTCTCATAGTTGAGGTATACCTATGATGAAAATTACAGGCCTCTCTCATCTTCTTAAGTGGGAGAACTTGCACAATTGGTGGCTGACTAAATACTTTTTTCCCCACTGTACATAAAACAAATCACCTGTATTTCAAAGAAGTAGTTCCTCTTTGTTGTGGTGGAACGCACGCCATGCATTCCACTAGAAACGAAAGTACCCTCACTTCCGGTTTATATCAATCAACACTATAATAAAGTTAAAATACAAAACATCAACCCATACAATGTGTCATCGTGTTTTAAATATAAAGCGGACATAAAGCAGACCCCCTCTCCAGATCAAGAAAATATCATCGATATAACATTTGTAAAAAATGATGGAGGGGTCTGAGTATGACCATAAGTATGTATTTTCAAAATCTGACATAAATGTATTGGCATAAGCCAGGGGGGGGGTAAGATTACTCTAGACCAGTGGTTTGACAGGATTAATAACACGGATACCACAGTGAGTTTTAAAATTAATGTTGAGGAACAAAGTATACCCTTTTTAGACATCTCTATTTTCATCAGCCAAAGCAGAATAGGCACTACTTTATATTCTAAGCCAACAAATCGCAATTCCCTCTTGAGGGCGGAAAGTTGTCACCCTCCGTCACTCTTTAAAGGTATAGTGAAATCACAATTTATGAGAACACTTAGAAATAACACAGACAAATTAGCGGGGGTCTCCCAGTTGGAGGGCATGAGAAACAAATTCCTGGAGAGAGGATACAAGCACGAGATGGTGAATAACATCCTTGAGGAGGTGAAGGATCAATAATCCAAAGGGGTTCTACAGCCACAGGAAGATGTCCCCACACCTTTAATTATGAGTACCACATTTGCCCCGAATAACAGGCGAACAAGCAATATATTAAATAAGCATTGGCCTTTACTATGATCCGATAGCAAATTACCTTTTTCCAGAAACACCAAACCAATGGTGGTATACAAAAGAGACAGCAATTTGAGGGACCTACTGGTTAACATGGACCCGAAAGCAAGTTATCAAACATTGCAGAAAGGCAACGTTGCCTGCTGTATCTATGCAGCTAATGATATTGCCTATAGAGCTCTTTTACCATACAAGTTATTATGACATAATGCGGGTTCACAGTGTGACAGGCTACTGACACTTCACAGCATGCTTCGTACTGTGAGCCCTATGATTGGCTAATATGATTGTCAATCACCGGGAGTGAGGTAATTTCTGGTGTTACGATAATAGGGCAAGCCAGAGTGTGATTTCATGGACCCCATACAATACACTGTAGTTCTCCTGGCCGTTTTTGATATTTTTATCACTAACACAGGGCCTTTTATTGGGCTAACAGCTTTTTCACAATAGTAAAGGTTACACTTTTGTTGTTGAACCGGAAGTATAGTAACTTCCGGTTTATTGAAACGCAAGGATGCGTTCCACACTCGAGCACAGGATTTTGATATGTTAGGCATGAGGAATGAGTTAAGTTCTCACATAGCGGTCTGCTATATTTATGTCCACTTTATATTTAAAACACGATAACAAATTGTATGGGTTGATGTTTTGTATTTTAACTTTATTATGCTGTTGATTGATATTACCTGAAGTGAGGGTACTTCCGTTTCTAGTGGAACGCATGGCGTGCGTTCCACCAAAACACAGAGGAACTACTTCTTTGAAACACAGGTGATTTGTTTTATGTATGTACTTAACTGTTTTGAACACTATTTAAGGTTGAGATGTGACACTGTTTTTTTCATTTTGATGAAGGGGTCTGTGTGAACCCCGAAACGTTAATAAATACATTTTTTTTGACCCACTATTGAGAAGTCCTGAGAGTGCTTTTGTTTACAGTGTTATATATATATATATATATATATATATATATAAACAGTAGATAGTGTTGTAGGACAGGATCTGGTGTCAATCCTCAACATCCCAACCAATGACAGCCAGCACAAGAGATTACAAATATCACCATATATATATTTCATGTATACACATATAAACACATAAAAAGTGCACCACTTGTAATGTGGCCCTATTTTGATTATATTTAGTTTAAGTAATAGCTTCACATTTTGACAGTGTGATTTGAGCAATATTTTTGACTTCTTATCAAATAAAACAATATGTTTATTTTACATGTAAAATAAGTATGTCCAAGAACTAAAACAAAAGAAGAAGGGAAAAAAATGTTCAAAAAGCAGCTGAAAGATTTTGTTTTCTGATAGACTGGATTACCAGTGTCTAATTGTTCCCATGCAAGAAATAGATGGGGTTATTACACTGCTAATGAATTTTGAAAGCTTAAGGTTTATGAGTTATTATGGTGCTTCAAATGTATTGAAATGTTTTTAAATTTGAAAACCCAAGGAAAATTTATTGAATGCACATTACCAATGTAAAGATCAAATTTACATATTAAAGTATTTGTTTTAAGTATATTTGATCTTCCACTCAACCCATGTCGACATTACAGAACTGGTGGATGTTAGAGACCTTGCGCTCCCCCACCTTCTGTTTGAGGATGATTGACAGATGCTCAGTAGTGTTTAGATCTGGAGACATGCTTGGCCAGTCCATCACCTTTACTCTCAGCTTCTTTAGCAAGGCAGTGGCCATCTTGTAGGTGTGTTTGGGGTCGTTATCATGTTGGAATAGTGCCCTGCGACCCAGTCTCTGAAGGTAGTGGATCATGATCTGCTTCAGTATGTCACAGTACATGTTGGCATTCATGGTTCCATCAATGAACTGTAGCTCCCCAGTGCCAGCAGCACTCATGCAGGCCCAGACCATGACACTCTCACCACCATGCTTGACTGTAGGCAAGACACACTTGTCTTTGTACTCCTCACCTGGTTGCCGCCACACACACTTGACACCATCTGAACCAAATAAGTTTATCTTGGTCTCATCGGACCACAGGACATGGTTCCAGTAATCCATTTCCTTAGTCTGCTTGTCTTCAGCAAACTGCTTGTAGGCTTTCTTGTGCATTATCTTTAGTAGAGGATTCCTTCTGGGACGACAGCCATGCAGACCAATTTGATGCAGTGTGCGGCGTATGGTCTGAGCACTGACAGGCTGACCCCCCACCCTTCAACCCTTTGCAGCAATGCTGGCAGCACTCATACGTCTCTTTCCCAAAGACAACCTCTGGATATGACGCTGAGCACGTGCACTCAACTACTTTGGTTGACCACGGCGAGGCTTGTTCCGAGTGGAACATGTCCTGTGAAACCGCTGTATGGTCTTGCCCACCGTGCTGCAGCTCAGTTCAGGGTCTTTGCAATCTTCTTATAGCCTAGGCCTTCAGGCTCGCTGGAAACACTAGATAAGAACAGCGGTCTTAAGACCGCTGCTCCTTAACTTGTCCGCTGCCTCTGAGGCTGCGGACATCAATCCACCTGATCACATACAATCAGGTTGAGTCCACCACCCTTTCTGTAAAAAAAATGCTTCTTTGCATTTTTCCTGAATATGTTACCCTCTAATTTAAAGGGACAGTCAACACCAGAATTTTTGTTGTTTAAAAAGAAAGATAATCCCTTTATTACCCATTCCCCAGTTTTGCATAACCAACACAGTTATAATAATACACATTTTACCTCTGTAATTATCTTGTATCTAAGCTTCTGCTGACTGCCCCCTTATTTCAGTTCTTTTGACAGACTTTCAGTTTAGCCAATCAGTGCTCACTCCTAGGTCACTTTACGTGCATGAGCTCAATGTTATCTATATGACACATGTGAACTAATGCCCTCTAGTGGTCAAAATGTATTCAGATTAGAGGCAGTCTTCAAGGTCTAAGAAATTAGCATATGAACCTCCTAGTTTTAGCTTTCAACTAAGAATACCAAGAGAACAAAGCAAAATTGGTGATAAAAGTAAATTGGGAAGTTGTTTAAAATTGCATGCCCTATTTAAAACATGAAAGTTTTTTTTGGACTTGACTGTCCCTTTAAGATTGTTACTCCTTGTTTTGGTATTTGTTTTTTGTGGAAAATGCTTTCAGCTTCTACTTTATTGAGTCCCTTCATATATTTGAAGGTTTCTATCATTTCACTTCTTTCCTTTCACCCCTCTGAAATATTTAGATCAAAGAGTCTTTCTTAGTATGTTTTATATCTTGGACCATGTACCATTTTATTAGCACCCTTTGGACAGTTTGAAGTTTATTTATATCCTTCTAGACATATGGAGGCATATTTATAAAGCTCTCTATGGAGCTTGAGGCCCCTTGTTTCTGGCAAACCTTCAGTTTACAAGAAGTTATGAAGCAGCGGTCTAAAGACGGCTGCTCCATAATTTTTCCGCCTGCTCCAAGGCGGTGGACAGAAATCAACCCGATCGAATACGATCGGGTTGATTGACACCCCCTGCTAGCGGCTGATTGGCCACAAATCTGCAGGGGTTGGCATTGCACCAGCTGTTCACAAGAACTGCTGGTGCAATGATAAATGCCGACAGCGTATGCTGTCGGCATTTATCGATGGGCAGCGATGTGCAGCGGACATGATACGCTACTTCATATCATGTCCGCTTGCACATTGTTAAATATGCCCCATATGCTCCAGAACTGTACACAATAGTCAAGATGAGGCCTAACTAATGATCTGTAAAGTGGCATAAAAACTTGCTATTTCTGCTACTAATAACTCTTCCAATGCAACCATTTATTAAACTGGCCTTACTGTTGCATTGTGTACCAAATTTTAAATCATCTGAAATAGTAATTCCCAAGTCCTGTTCCTCTTTGGTTAAAGTCAATAATGTATCATTGAGGCTATAATTGGCCATTGGGGTTTTGGATCCTATGTGCATAATTTTGTTCTTGGTAATATTACATTTTAGATCGCATTTATTTGCCAAGTCCTCCAGTTTTTTAATATCACTGCTCATTTGATCAACTCCTCCTTGAACTCTGTTACAAATTTTTGTATCATTAAAAATCACAAACCATTCTTTTCTCCCACACCCATTTTCTTTAACCATTCTTTGGTTTCTCCAAAGATCAGTATATTCCCCTCTGTTTTAGTTTAGGTATCATCCATTATCTCTCTTCACTTATTTATAGATTTTCACACACCTTTATAACAGCCTATGACACACTACAGAAATCATATCTACAAGGAGTCACACATTTTTTCCCCACACAATTGTTAGTTGTAAATTTTAGTAAAAAGTGTGGTATTTAAATGGAAAGCATTCAAAGGGGCACAAACATACTTATTTGCTTTAAATGTAAAATATAATTTGAGAGGCTCTTATCCACCCTAGCATACTTGTCTGAAAAAATCAGTATAATAATATTAAAGATAATTAACTTCTTATTTATAAACTAGTGTTAAAGCCTGTGTACACGGTTAAAAACGTTTAAAGAAAGAAATATACCTATCCATCTATCCCTATCACTCTATTCATCTATCCCTCTATCCCTATCCATCTATCTCTATACCTCTATCCCTATCCCTCTATTTCTATCCCTCTATCCATCTATCCATCCATCCCTATCCCTCTATCCATCTATCGCTATACCTCCATCTCTATCCCTCTATCCCTATCCCTCTATCCATCTATCCCTCTATCTCTATCCATCTATCTCTATACCTCTATCCCTATCCCTCTATTTCTATCCCTCTATCCCTATCCCTCTATCCATCTATCGCTATCCCTCCATCTCTATCCATCTATCCCTCTATCTCTATCCCTATCCCTCTATCTCTATCCCTCTATCCCTATCCCTATCCCTCTATCCATCTATCTCTATACCTCTATCCCTATCCCTCTATTTCTCTCCCTCTATCCATCTATCCCTCTATCCCTAAACCTCTATCCCTCTATCCATCTATCGCTATTCCTCTATCCCTATCCCTATCTCTATATCCCTATCCCTCTATCTCTATCCCTATCCCTCTATCCATCTATCTCTATCCATCTATCCCTCTATCCCCCTATCCCTCTATCTCTATCCCTCTATCTCTATCGCTCTATCCGTATCCCTCTTTCCCTATCCCTCTATCCATATCCCTCTTTCCATCTATCCCAATCCCTCCATCCATCTAGCCCTCTATCCCTTTATCCATCTATCTATATCCCTCTATCCATCTATCCCTATCTCTCTATCCATCTATCTCTATACCTATCCCTATATCCCTATCCCTCTATCCATATCCATCTGTCCACATCCCTCTATCTCTATCCCTCTATCTCTTTATTTTTCTGCAGTGTAGGATTCCTCTAACCCTCTAACCTCCCTGATCTCCCCACAAACAGCTGTTTAACCCTCCCTAACTAATGCAGCCATCTTAGGTACTGGCAGCTGTCTATAATATAAGACAACATTTTACAGACAAATACACGGGGAATTGAGGGCCCTATTCCCGTGGGAGCTTACAATCTAGATAGAGCATGTGATTTAAAACACATTTCCAAATGACTTATATAATCAAACTTGCTTTGTTTTCTTGATATCCTTTGTTCAAGAGTAAAGTTAGGAAAGCTGATAGGCGCTCAGGAGCATGCACGTGGCTTAAGCAGTCTGTGGCAGCGATGTTTGTAACTATGTAACACATTGCTATAAACAATGATGCAAACACTGCTGACGGATGGCATGAGACACGTGCATGTTTCTGAGCTCACTTAAAGGGACACTGAACCCAATGTTTTTCTGTCGTGATTCAGATAGAGCATACAGTTTTAAGCAACTTTCTAATTTACTCCTATTATCAATTTTTGTTCGTTCTTTTGCTTTCTTTATTTGAAAAAGAAGGCATCTAAGCTAAGGAGACACATTTTTGGTTCAGAACAATAGACAGCACTTGTTTATTGGTGGGTGAATTTATCCACAAATTAGCAAAAACAACCCAGGTTGTTCACCAAAAATGGGCCGGCATCTAAACGTATATTCTTGCTTTTCAAATAAAGATACCAAGAGAATGAAGAAAATTTGATAATATGAGTAAATTAGAAAGTTGCTTAAAATTGCATGCTCTATCTGAATCACGAAAGAAAAAATTTGGTTTCAGTGTCCCTTTAAGATTACTGTTTATGAAGGATACCAATTGAACTTAGCAAAATTGATTACAGAAGTAAAATGGAAAGTTGATTAAAATGTCATGCTCTATCCAAATTTAAGATTGAATATAAGTACCCTCTCATTTTGATTTTTCTTTCACTGATTCTTACATATCCTCAGGATTTTGGACCCGAATTACAAAAAATTAAATTGATTATGCTTGTAAAAAATAAACTTTACATGATTTTCCTCAAACATATTTTTTACGTATATTTTAGATAGTTTTAGATAGCTTTACTTTAAACTGTTACCATTAAACCAATTGAGGGCTAGATTATAAAGGACGTGCTATATTAAAAATATATTTAAAAGAACAGTTATACTTATAATAACACTATTTATTAAAAAGTTTTTTTTTTTTTTGTTTTTTTTTTAAATGGCAATAAAAAGTTATAAGGGCGGGCAGAGCCAACTTCTTTAGCGGCAGGAGACGTCTCTATGAAGCTCCTGGCTTCAGTTTCATTTTATTACTTATTTCTCTAATAATCTACATTGCACACTCGTTATAAAATTTATGATGAGACGAGTTATTCCTTACATTTCATTATAACTCAGAAAAAGGAGCTGATTTCTACCGACTTCTACCATCTCAATATGGGGCTATAGAGTACTTTGAGATCTTCTACAATACAAACAACAATGGAACTACAAATATATTTAATCAAAATGTCACTTTGTGACCTACTAGATCGTCATTTTGAATCCCTTGAAATGGAGTTGGAGAGGGCCTTCCGTGGCAACCTTGTGGAGCTCACGACACACATTTCCCCACCTATGAGCACAGCTAACGACGCTCAGCATTGTTTTGGGGTATGTGATGTGACACCAAGGGAGGTTACAGTGGAAGCTGGCCGGAATCATTTTTACCTAGTGAATACTTGTCTTTCCCCACGAACCATCCACAGCGTGCTAGATCCCCTAGCTGCAGACATGGAGAGCAATCCTTGGGCTCCTTTTGAGACACTGAAGGAAGTACAGAAGTGTGGATTGAGCCCCGCTATTTCTATTTCTACTAAACTTTACACAACATGGCAGACACGGAAGTATTGGAGACATGACTATCTACACCAAATAACGCTGGGAGACATAATCCACATATTTCCCTCGCAACAACAAGAAGCCCTAGCCAATTTATGGGTAAATATAACCAGCAGAGTCGGTGTGGGTTAAATTATGTATAGTTTAAGTAAACTTCTGCCCTTCAGAGATCACGGCCGCTCTTTTCACCTACTGGAGTAAGCTGAAGGATTTCAACCTGGACCCTCAGACTGGACAATATCTTTAGTTAATGGATCCCCTGATCCCAATACCTTTTACTTTTATGATGATGTCTAACCATACTAGAGTGCTGTATAAAATGTGTAATAGTGCAATCCTAGTTACTGTTTGTAGAAGATGTTACTACCCATCCAGTTTAGGGCTAACATTTTAGTCACATTACTTGTTCTTATTATATTTAGGCTCCTTATTCTCTTAATATAATGTCATCAAGCTAAATTCCTATCACAGTTGTGATATTCAGGAAAGAATTTGTTATTGTTTAATTGTGTATGGGCTTGACTATAGGGGTTATTTAAATCTGGGTTTGGTATGCCTTGTATGTAATGCTATAAAACCCATGTTTTATATAATGCTTTTTTATTGGTTCACAGGTTGATAATTAAGATCCAATATCTTGTTCCAGTACTATATTATAACAAAATAACTAAGATCTAGCTTATTATTATTTAGGTATCCTATCTCTACTCACACCTAAAACATAGTTTGATGTTTTGCTAGTACAGCATATTTAATATTTAATTCCCAAAATAGAATCTCCCCTTTTAGGACACCAAAAACATGTCTATGTTAATTTTGCTCATATAGGCCTAGATTTGGAGTTTGGCGGTAAAAGGGCTGTTAACGCTCCGCGGGCTTTTTTCTGGCCGCACCATAAATTTAACTCTGGTATCGAGAGTTCAAACAAATGCTGCGTTAGGCTCCAAAAAAGGAGCGTAGAGCATTTTTACCGCAAATGCAACTCTCGATACCAGAGTTGCTTACGGACGCGGCCAGCCTCAAAAACGTGCTCGTGCACGATTCCCCCATAGGAAACAATGGGGCTGTTTGAGCTGAAAAAAAACCTAACACCTGCAAAAAAGCAGCGTTCAGCTCCTAACGCAGCCCCATTGTTTCCTATGGGGAAACACTTCCTACGTCTGCACCTAACACTCTAACATGTACCCCGAGTCTAAACACCCCTAGCCTTACACTTATTAACCCCTAATCTGCCGCCCCCGCTATCGCTGACCCCTGCATATTTTTTTTAACCCCTAATCTGCCGCTCCGTAAACCGCCGCAACCTACGTTATCCCTATGTACCCCTAATCCGCTGCCCTAACATCGCCGACCCCTATATTATATTTATTAACCCCTAATCTGCCCCCCTCAACGTCGCCGACACCTGCCTACACTTATTAACCCCTAATCTGCCGACCGGACCTGAGCGCTACTATAATAAAGTTATTAACCCCTAATCCGCCTCACTAACCCTATCATAAATAGTATTAACCCCTAATCTGCCCTCCCTAACATCGCCGACACCTACCTTCAATTATTAACCCCTAATCTTCTGAGCGGAGCTCACCGCTATTCTAATAAATGTATTAACCCCTAACGCTAAGTCTAACCCTAACACTAACACCCCCATAACTTAAATATAATTTACATCTAACGAAATAAATTAACTCTTATTAAATAAATGATTCCTATTTAAAGCTAAATACTTACCTGTAAAATAAATCCTAATATAGCTACAATATAAATTATAATTATATTATAGCTATTTTAGGATTAATATTTATTTTACAGGCAACTTTGTAATTATTTTAACCAGGTACAATAGCTATTAAATAGTTAAGAACTATTTAATAGTTACCTAGTTAAAATAATAACAAATTTACCTGTAAAATAAATCCTAACCTAAGATATAATTAAACCTAACACTACCCTATCAATAAAATAATTAAATAAACTACCTACAATTACCTACAATTAACCTAACACTACACTATCAATAAATTAATTAAACACAATTGCTACAAATAAATACAATTAAATAAACTAGCTAAAGTACAAAAAATAAAAAAGAACTAAGTTACAAAAAATAAAAAAATATTTACAAACATAAGAAAAATATTACAACAATTTTAAACTAATTACACCTACTCTAAGCCCCCTAATAAAATAACAAAGCCCCCCAAAATAAAAAATTCCCTACCCTATTCTAAATTAAAAAAGTTACAAGCTCTTTTACCTTACCAGCCCTGAACAGGGCCCTTTGCGGGGCATGCCCCAAGAATTTCAGCTCTTTTGCCTGTAAAAGAATAAATACAATACCCCCCCCCCCCAACATTACAACCCACCACCCACATACCCCTAATCTAACCCAAACCCCCCTTAAATAAACCTAACACTAAGCCCCTGAAGATCTTCCTACCTTGTCTTCACCATCCAGGTTCACCGATCCGTCCTGAAGAGCTCCTCCGATGTCCTGATCCAAGCCCAAGCGGGGGCTGAAGAGGTCCATGATCCGGTCAAAGTCTTCATCCAAGCGGGGCAGAAGAGGATCTTCCATCCGATTGAAGTCATCATCCAGGCGGCATCTTCTATGGTCTTCCATCCGGAGCGAAGCGGCAGGATCCTGAAGACCTCCAGCGCGGAACATCCATCCGGACCGACGACTGAACGACGAATGACTGTTCCTTTAAGGGACGTCATCCAAGATGGCGTCCCTCGAATTCCGATTGGCTGATAGGATTCTATCAGCCAATCGGAATTAAGGTAGGAATTTTCTGATTGGCTGATGGAATCAGCCAATCAGAATCAAGTTCAATCCGATTGGCCGATCCAATCAGCCAATCAGATTGAGCTCGCATTCTATTGGCTGATCGGAACAGCCAATAGAATGCGAGCTCAATCTGATTGGCTGATTGGATCAGCCAATCGGATTGAACTTGATTCTGATTGGCTGATTCCATCAGCCAATCAGAAAATTCCTACCTTAATTCCGATTGGCTGATAGAATCCTATCAGCCAATCGGAATTCGAGGGACGCCATCTTGGATGACGTCCCTTAAAGGAACAGTCATTCGTCGTTCAGTCGTCGGTCCGGATGGATGTTCCGCGCTGGAGGTCTTCAGGATCCTGCCGCTTCGCTCCGGATGGAAGACCATAGAAGATGCCGCCTGGATGATGACTTCAATCGGATGGAAGATCCTCTTCTGCCCCGCTTGGATGAAGACTTTGACCGGATCATGGACCTCTTCAGCCCCCGCTTGGGCTTGGATCAGGACATCGGGGGAGCTCTTCAGGACGGATCGGTGAACCTGGATGGTGAAGACAAGGTAGGAAGATCTTCAGGGGCTTAGTGTTAGGTTTATTTAAGGGGGGTTTGGGTTAGATTAGGGGTATGTGGGTGGTGGGTTGTAATGTTGGGGGGGGGGTATTGTATTTATTCTTTTACAGGCAAAAGAGCTGAAATTCTTGAGGCATGCCCCGCAAAGGGCCCTGTTCAGGGCTGGTAAGGTAAAAGAGCTTGTAACTTTTTAAATTTAGAATAGGGTAGGGAATTTTTTATTTTGGGGGGCTTTGTTATTTTATTAAGGGGCTTAGAGTAGGTGTAATTAGTTTAAAATTGTTGTAATATTTTTCTTATGTTTGTAAATATTTTTTTATTTTTTGTAACTTAGTTCTTTTTTATTTTTTGTACTTTAGCTAGTTTATTTAATTGTATTTATTTGTAGCAATTGTGTTTAATTAATTTATTGATAGTGTAGTGTTAGGTTAATTGTAGGTAATTGTAGGTAGTTTATTTAATTATTTTATTGATAGGGTAGTGTTAGGTTTAATTATATCTTAGGTTAGGATTTATTTTACAGGTAAATTTGTTATTATTTTAACAAGGTAACTATTAAATAGTTCTTAACTATTTAATAGCTATTGTACCTGGTTAAAATAATTACAAAGTTGCCTGTAAAATAAATATTAATCCTAAAATAGCTATAATATAATTATAATTTATATTGTAGCTATATTAGGATTTATTTTACAGGTAAGTATTTAGCTTTAAATAGGAATCATTTATTTAATAAGAGTTAATTTATTTCGTTAGATGTAAATTATATTTAAGTTAGGGGGGTGTTAGTGTTAGGGTTAGACTTAGCTTTAGTGGTTAATACATTTATTAGAATAGCGGTGAGCTCCGGTCGTCAGATTAGGGGTTAATAATTGAAGGTAGGTGTCGGCGATGTTAGGGAGGGGAGGGCAGATTAGGGGGTTAATACTATTTATTATAGGGTTAGTGAGGTGGGTTAGGGGTTAATAACTTTATTATAGTAGCGCTCAGGTCCGCTCGGCAGATTAGGGGTTAATAAGTGTAGGCATGTGTCGGCGACGTTGAGGGGGGCAGATTAGGGGCTAATAAATATAATATAGGGGTCGGCGGTGTTAGGGGTAGCAGATTAGGGGTACATAGGGATAACGTAGGTGGCGGCGCTTTGCGGTCGGAAGATTAGGGGTTAATTATTTTAAGTAGCTGGCGGCGACGTTGTGGGGGGCAGGTTAGGGGTTAATAAATGTAATACAGGGGTCAGCGGGGTTAGGGGCAGCAGATTAGGGGTACATAAGTATAACGTAGGTGGCGGTCGGCAGATTAGGGGTTAAAAATTTTAATCGAGTGGCGGCGATGTGGGGGGAGCTCGGTTTAGGGGTACATAGGTAGTTTATGGGTGTTAGTGTACTTTAGGGTACAGTAGTTAAGAGCTTTATGAACCGGCGTTAGCCAGAAAGCTCTTAACTCCTGCGAGTTTGGTCGTTAGATTTCTAACGCTCACTTCAGAAACGACTCTAAATACCGGCGTTAGAAAGATCCCATTGAAAAGATAGGATACGCAAATGGCGTAGGGGGATCTGCGGTATGGAAAAGTCGCGGCTGAAAAGTGAGCGTTAGACCCTTTAATCACTGACTTCAAATACCAGCGGGCGGCCAAAACCAGCGTTAGGAGCCTCTAACGCTGGTTTTGACGGCTACCGCCGAACTCCAAATCTAGGCCATAGAGTTTGTACTAAGTCCACACTTTTATTAGTATTGGATTTGATGTTGGATTTACACCCGAACACAGAACTTTGTTCCCAAAAGATAATTCATTTAATGCCTTTAGAGGATCCTGTTTCGAATAGTTTAACACTGGGATAGGATAGTTAAGCTCATAGTTGCCATATAGCCATTTGTTAAAGTGGGCATATTTAGTAAATGTTTAATACAGTTAAAATCCAGTGATATTTATTAACCCTAGCATTTCCACATGTGTAGCCCTGTATGTATTAAGGTGTATTGAGCACTGCTGATTGTTTATTAATATGCAGATACCTCTTGATGTTCCCTTTCAGAGACTATTAATATCTATTGCTGAATGTTGAACTCTATACTTAACTAGAGCTATCTGTATCCTAGGATAAGTAAGCCTCCAACTCTCGCAAGATATAACGTTTGTAGTGGTATCCATATAATGACATAAATATAGCAGCTGGCTTCAGTGTGGTAGTGTCGCTTTTATTATTTCATTTATATATTAATCAGGTTGAATGTTTTGTATAATGTGAGGCTGAACGTAAGGCTGTATACATTTAATATGCTTATGATTTTATGGATTACTCATAGCTCTTCCTTCATATAGTTATTGAACATATTATATTATTCCCCACCCCCCCCTATATTTTCAGTTCTCTGAGTGCATTTGTTAGACACCAGAGACTAAACCGCGGTTTCCCTCGAAAACACCGCCATCAATCCTATTTCACATCCTGTGGCAGCAATGATTGAAATTAGGTCATTATTTTGGTAGTATTTAGAAGACTCTGAATGAGTAGGGATTATCATATTCAGTTGCAATACAACTACAGTAAGGATTTTCAAGTATTTGAAGTGAGTCTTTTATTTATTTATTTTGTCTTTGCTGGGGTCTGGTGTCGGCCCAAGGGCCCTGGGCGGCACTGGGTTCAGCGAAATGTACATTAGATTATGTTTCTTAGTTTCATATATACTAACCCTATATACTGTATATATATGTGTGTATGTATGCATATTTTGATAGTCTTGATTCCCTGCTGCAGGTCATAAGCATCTTATCATGTTTTATCCTTTCCCAATTTTATATTACCTAATATGTTGATAGTGCTGCAACAGGTCCTTATCTTATTTTATTTTTTTCTTTCTTTACTTTACATATATAAGTACAACATAAATATGGCAACATTGCTATTAATTATGCTATGAAGCGATATGTTTTGCATAGGTTAACTAAACAATATGCCTAGTTCATATAGATTCTCACGTTACCGTGATAGCATCTATCCATGTATACACTAGGTATTATAGTTCTATTCCACTATTTCAGTTGTATGCATTGTGCTTGTTTATATAATGTTGTACCTTGTACATCGACATGATTATTTGTACGACTTGCATTAATCACTGTTGTCATTGTTCAATATATTTGAAAAACTCAATAAAAATGTATATGAATAGAAATATATACATATATCTCATTGCAATTCTGCACTAGTATTTGCACAAGTTGGTGGCTGTTATTTTTTTGATTCAAAATAAGGATCCATGAAAGTCTATGGGGGAATCCGATCCTGCCTTCGCAACTTCGCAAAGTCTTCTTTGCTGCACAAGTATGTGACCGCAAGAGAGCAAAGTTTTACTTGTGACCTCTAATACATGCACAACTGGGCACATGATGGTAAAAAAATGTGTGCTCCACTTGTAATCTAACCCTAAGTGTTTTTATTGGTAGTCACTTGTGACTTTAGTCAAAATTGTAGACTTTATGTTGGGGACATTTCATAACAGAAACATATGTTCCCCTAGTTCTTGTATGGCTTCATTCATTATAATTTTTTCCTGAGGTTTTGCCTACCATATTATTAACTTCTGCTAAGCGATGAAAAACCAGCTTGTCTTTTCACAGCAGAGAAATGAGAAGAATAATTATGAATGTGGAAATCCTAATGAAAACACATTTTTATTGAAAGAGGCTAGTGCTCCAAATAGGAGATTGCTGAATTTATGAATACCATAAAAAGGCAAACATAAAGAAAAAAAAATAGCTGCATGTTTAAGCTAAATTGCTGGACATCATAAAAAATAAATGATATTTTGCTACTGCAAGAGAAAATATACATGCTATGAATTTGGTGTGAATCTCATTTACAAGTACTTGCTATATATAAATTTTAATTGACCTAAAGTGAGTCTTAGAGAGTTCACAAGTTAAATATTTAGTTTGTTGCTAGACTGGCATTTAGTTGAGGAAGCCCAGTACCTCTTTGTGTGTCACATACTACACTCTAGATTAAAGAGAGAGTAAAGTAAAATCTTTTTTCATGATACAGATAGCACATACAGGACTAGATTTATAAGTAAAGTGTTATTTAATGCTCCTGCTTGAGCGTTGACTGCCATAGAGGTAATCTTTTTGCGAGTGTTGACTTCCGCTCGTATTACAAGTTGAAAGTACAATATCACGTGTACAAGTGTTAATGAAACCTGACACCCAACTCACACGCAAGCCCCGATCGCATATTCTCAAGTGCGCTAACCCAACATGAAAATATGAATATTTCACATTCCAATGTTTTTCACATAGAAGAATATGTTCTATGTATTCATAAATACATATTTCTACATATATCTGATGGTATTGTAGTGAAATATATATATATATATATATATATATATATATATATATATATATATATATAGATAGATATATACAGATATATATAGGAATATATATTTCAAAATAATGTACATAGAACATATTCTGCTATGTGTAGAACAATGGAATGTGAAATATTTACAATAAATACATAGTATAGTACTTTATTAAATATAAACATTGCATAAATATCTTTTTACATGTTTTCAGCTACTTGACTGCAAAGTATATATATATATATATATATATATATATATATATATATGTCTATTTGTATGTATGTATTTATGTGTTTATATGTGTACATATATCTGTAAAAACATATACACATATACATGCATAAATACATATCTGTACACACATATAAATATATATTAGACATGTGCATGGCGAAAAAATTCGGTTCGGTTCGGATCGATACAGATTTTTTCGAATTTCTGTTCGGAGCGGTTCGAATTCGGAAAAATTTGAATTAATTCGGTTCAGATTTGTTTCGGATTCATTCGGATTCAAATAAATTCGGTTCAAATTTGTTTCGGATTCAGTTGGATTCAGTTCGATTCGGTTAGGAAATTCTGAATTTCGGTAAGTGTTAGGTGGGATGTTAGACTAGTATTATCATATTATTATGTACTAAATTCAGCTGAATTCGGTTCGATTCGGTTCGGTTCGGAATTTCGGTAAGTGTTAGGTGGGATTAGACTTATACTGTACAATACTAGTGTAATCCATGGCCATCTGAATTTACCGAATAAATCCGAAGTAATTCGGATTTATTCGGTAAATTCTGCAGTATTTTAATTTGGAAATTCGGTTCGATCCGAATCTCTGAATTTTCCAAATTTTCTGAATTTCCGAATCGATCCGAAACGAATCGCACATATCTAATATATATATATACACGTCGTACATACATAAACATATTTAGACATGTACAGTATATGTATGTATCTCAATGTTAAAGCCCTTTGCCAGCCTTTTTTTAACCTCATTTATTTTGGGCCCTTAAATTTTTTGTGCAATATATTTTTTAAATATTTTTTTATTCGATTGTGTTATTATGAGTGTCATTGTACTTTGTAATGTATTTTTGATGTATTTTGGACACTTTTATTTTTTGCAAAATAGTTAACCAGAGTTCTGAGGTTGCGCAAACCCAACGCACTTTAACTTCAAAAAGCGACCACATTTTCAACATGTAATACGAGTGGAAAACCCGACACGCAGAAACACCCAAAATAAACCCCTTTTCGCTTGCGTGCAGTTGTTAGCGCTCCACTCGTAATCTAGCCCACAATTTTTTAAAATTTTAACACGATTGTTTTTTAGAAGCGGGGGGCACTTGTTTGCTAAATATGTAAGTCTGTCATTATGAAATTACATCTTAGTTGATCCTATATACTTTCTATTAGAGATGTCCATGATATCCGAATAAATGCACCAATGAAATTTAAAGAAAGTTAAAGAATACTGATAACATTTGTCAGTATTTACTTTTTTTCTTTAAATTACTTTTATGATGTTAATATTTACCTTTTGTGTGCTGGAGAGCCACGTTAAGCAATTTCTCTTCTTCACAGAGCCCCAGCCACGCTAACAGGAGGCTTAGCGCCACTACTCTCGGCGAAGGTCCTTTAGTTTAAGCCCTTGGAGCTGGCCTTCTATTAGCAGGGCCGGAGTTCTATGAAGAAGATGAATGGGTTAACATTCTCTCCAGAGCAAGTATAAAGCTACAGGTGAACTTATTCACTTGTAGCTTTTAAACATTTACATTTGTTTAACGAAAACAAATGTAAATATTTAACAAATATTCAGTGTTCTTTTTATTTTAAACTAAACGGATACTAATTAGTGCAGCCAACTAATATTTGGGGAAATGAATTTCCCGAATATTCGTTACGAAAATTTGATTTAACAAAACTACTTTTAGTTTTAATACAATTATATTCAGATCATGGGGTCGATCACAGTCCATTAGAAAAATGTATCAAATGATTTATCAACAAAAATCACCATAGACTTTAATGATTATTTTCTGTTGAAAATCATAAGATACATTTTTGTACAGGATTGTGATCGGCTCCCATATTTTGTAATTTGGAAAATATTTATTGCGTATGAACAGTTTACTAATCGCATGATATAAGTGACATTCTGTTTATTGCTTTAAAGTATCATTTTGTAAAAACACATTGTTGAGATGTTCAAATTGTATGATCATCACTTCTTGTTGAGAGACAGTCTTTTTTTGTTTGGTGAATATATTTTAAAATGGTTGTTGCTGTAACAATTATATTGTCCTTGACAGGGGCCGCAGTTTAGTGCCGAACATTGGGAACTTTAAAATATATATATCTAAAACACTGCAGAAATAAGTGTATTTGGGGTTAACATATGTAAAATATATGTGATATGTATAAAAATGTGTTGGTTCCATTTTATTTGTTGTCTTTAAGGTGCTTTTGTTACTGGTATTGTTCCATGAAGGGTTCCATGACATTTACATGAAAAGATGGAAGTTAAATAAATGCATAAATCAAAATGAAGTAGCTTCCTTAACCCCTTAACGACCGAGGACGTGCAGGGTACGTCCTCAGAAAAAAGGCAGTTAACGCCCGAGAACGTACCCTGCACGTCCTCGGTGTGGAAAGCAGCTGGAAGCGATCCTGCTCGCTTCCAGCTGCTTTCCGGTTATTGCAGTGATGCCTCGATATGGAGGCACCCTGCAATAACCTTTCACGGCCATCCGATGCAGAGAGAGCCACTCTGTGGCCCTCTCTGCACCGGACATCGATGGCCGGTATCGTTGGTGGGTGGGAGCCGGTGTGGGAGGTGGGTGGCGGCCATCGATGGCCCTGGTCATGTGGAGGGGGGCGGGATCGTGGGCGGGTAAGCCCGGGGGAGGGAGCGGGTGGGAACCGCTACACTACGGAAAAAATGTGTCCCAAAACAATAAAAGTGGAACAAAATTTAAATAAATAAAAAAGCCCTTAGGTGTGATTTAGGTGGTGGGGGTTGGTCCGTGGGGGGGGGGGGGGGGATTGAGTTACACTACAGAATTTAAAAAAAAAAAAAATAAACATTTGATTGTTCAAAATGGGTACTGGCAGACAGCTGCCAGTACCCAAGATGGCCCCCAATAAGGCTGAGAGGGAGGCTTAGAGAGCTGTTTTGGGGGGGATCAGGGAGGTTGGGGGTTAAGGGGGGGGGAATCCTAAACACAGCATATGTAAATATGCTTTTTTTTTTTCTTAAAAAAAAACAAAAAACTTTTATTTTAGTACTGGCAGACTTTCTGCCAGTACTTAAGATGGCGGGGACAATTGGGGTGGGGGAGAGAAGGGAGCTGTTTGGGAGGGATCAGGGGGTGGGATGTGTCAGGTGGGAGGCTGATCTCTACACTAAAGCTAAAATTAACCCTGCAAGCTCCCTACAAACTACCTAATTAACCCCTTCACTGCTAGCCATAATACACGTGTGATGCGCAGCAGCATTTAGCAACTTTCTAATTACCATAAAGCAACGCCAAAGTCATATATGTCTGCTATTTCTGAACAAAGGGCATCCCAGAGAAGCATTTACAACCATTTGTGCCATAATTGCACAAGCTGTTTGTAAATAATTTCAGTGAGAAACCTAAAATTGTGAAAAAATTAACGTTTTTTTTTTACTTTGATCGCATTTGGCGGTGAAATGGTGGCATGAAATATACCAAAATGGGCCTATCAATACTTTGGGATGTCTTCTAAAAAAAAATATATACATGTCAATAGATATTCAGGGATTCCTGAAAGATATTAGTGTCCCAATGTAACTAGCGCTAATTTTGAAAAAAAGTGGTTTGGAAATAGCAAAGTGCTTCTTGTATTTATTTCCCTATAACTTGCAAAAAAAGCAAAGAAGATGTAAACATTGGGTATTTCTAAACTCAGGACAAAATTTAGAAACTATTTAGCATGGGTGTTTTTTGGTGGTTGTAGATGTGTAACAGATTTTGGGGGTCAAAGTTAGAAAAAGTGGTTTTTTTCAATTTTTCCTTCATATTTTATAATGTTTTTTTATAGTAAATTATAAGATATGATGAAAATAATGGTATCTTTTGAAAGTCCATTTAATGGCGAGAAAAACGGTATATAATATGTGTGGGTACAGTAAATGAGTAAGAGGAAAATTACAGCTAAACACAAACACCGCAAAAATGTAAAAATAGCCTTGGTCCCAAACGGACAGAAAATGGAAAAGTGCTGCGGTCATTAAGGGGTTAAAATGTGTTTTAGTGATACTTCTAACAGCTTCATGTGCTCTCTGTTTTTTACACCTGGGTGGCCACTCATAAAAATGTGATTTACATCATTTTCTCGGATGCTTCAGCTAATTCTTCCTTATAGAGACATGCAGTATGTCTAGTTAGCTTCTTTGTTCATATCTTAATATAAGTCTACTAAATGTTAAAATTAGAAATGTAGCCCCAAGGACTTCATATGATTGTGTATGTAATTTTTTTTATATCTACATTTACAGCATGCAGTATTCTCTGTAAAACCGTTTTGTTTTTTCCTACTTTTACAAACAAACCTAACTTTACTATGCTTGTGCTCTTATAATAAATGTCTGCCAATTTGAAGACCTGTAAAGGTATTTAACAATAAAAGAAAAGTCTAAAATTTCAAAAACATGTTTTTTTATTTGGTTGCTAAGTACTAAGGTACACTGACTAATAATCAATGGACACTAAACTCTCACCCTCAGACACATCTGCTAATAAATCAGTGTATGTGAGTAATAAAGATGTAATTAGATGGCTCATTAAAGGGACAGTCTACACCAGAATTTTTATTGATTAAAAAGATAGATAATGCCTTAATTACCCATTCCCTAGTTTTGCATAACCAACACTGTTATATAAATACACTTTTTACCTCTGTGATTACCTTGTATCTAAGCCTCTGCAAACTGCCCTCTTATTTCAGTTCTTTTGACAGACATCCATTTTAGCCAATCAGAGCTGGCTCACTAGAACTGCACGTGCATGAGCACAGTGTTATCTATATGACACACATGAACTAACACCTTCAAGTGGTGAAAAACTGCCAAAATGCTCTGAGAGAAGAGGCGGCCTTCAAGGGCTTAGAAATTAGCATATGAACCTCATAGGTTTAGCTTTCAACTAAGAATACCAAGAGAACAAAGCAAAATTGGTGCTAAAAGTAAATTGGAAAATTGTTTAAAATTACATTCTCTATCTGAATCATGAAAGTTTATTTTGGACTAGACTGTCCCTTTAACCAGTTTTTTTATGTGACTTTCTTGCAAATATTCAAGAACATATTTTCATCTAGTTGGCCTATAAACATGTACGTTTCAGTCTGTATCTGGTATATTGAGCTCTTCCACTGGTATAACTTTGTCCTACATGGTCATTTTAGTTATTTTTTTCAATTAATAGGTAACTTATAACAGAGACCTATAGATGACCACTATGCAAAACTCATACCTAGCTACCCTAATACTTTTTACATTATCATTGGTTCTACAATTTCATTTCACTTTATATTTTCTTTCACACAAAGAGCAACTTTTTAGTACTCTATAACCAAGTGAGTTACCAGACATATTTTATTTATCTTTGAGCATTTTGGGGCCCATTTATCAAGCTCCATATGGTGCTTGAAGGGCCGTGTTTCTGGCGAGACTTCAGTTTAGCCAGAAACATCAGTTATGAAGCAGCGGTCTAAAGAACGCTGCTCCATTACCTGTCCGCCTGCTCTGAGAAGGCGGACAGAGATTGCGTTAAATCAACCCAATCAAATACGATCGGGTTGACTGACACCCCTGCTGGCGGCCGATTGGCAGCATATCTGCAGGGGGCAGCGTTGCACTAGCAGTTCACAAGAGCTGCTTGGTGCAATGCTGAATTCATTAAGCGATGTCTGTCGGACCTGATCCGCTGATCGGATCATGTCGGACAGATATTGTTAAATAGGCCCCTTTGAATGGAGAGAGGAATACAGTTGGCTACCAGTCAATGTAATAGCACTGCACTCCTCTAAGGCTCTATGTCTCCTGAGTTAGGTTTTGAGGACATTCAACTTTTTCTTGATCTTAAGAGCATTTACAGCACAGGTTTGAAGGTTCATTTAATAAGAGTTAAGAGTTTTCTGCTTAATAAGAATATTTAATTCTTGTTTAATGGGCAGTTTTTCCTTATATAACAAGGCATAGCCATAGTAGCATGTTTTGTCCCACTTTTTGCTAACTTAGTGATGGGCTGGTTGGAACATAAATACATCTATGTAAGTAATAATAAGTTTTGTAAATTGACTGTAAAATATTATTGATTGATTGATATCCTGCTTTTGTGTGGAAGGCAGATACGGAGGATGCTATACATTTTTGGAGTATTCAAATGACAACCTCTGTGAATTCAATTTACCTTTGATTAGCATATAAATGAAATTAATTATCTTGACATCACAATTATTGGTAATAAGGTTTTAAAAATAGTTGATATCTGCTTATATAGAAAATCAATAGTGGAAAATATGCTTCTCCTTGTCAAGAGAAGTCACGCAAGGTATGTGGTAAAAGGTATAGCGAAAAGTCATTATAATTGCATTAAGTGTAATTGCTCCAATGAAAGTAATTTTCAAGATGAGAGTAGGGATTTGAGTCTAAAGGCCTCCCATTTGGGTGAGATGATATAAAATGATCCTCCAGCACTGTAAGATCCCTTGTAAAATTCTAAAAAGGCAGATTTTGCGATACTTCTCCAAGGGAAAAATCCTGAATTTATGTCATGTATGTATGTGAAGTAGAGACAAGCCCAGTGCAATATAGCACTACATGACATGACAGTTCTTTTGCGTTTACATTTTTTGCTTTGTATTTTATATTACTTTAGAAATTAAATTTTGTTACATTTAAACTTTGCACTTTCTATTTTGCATTTTATATAAAGCAAATTACAAATTATATTGCACTTTGTATTTCTTTGACTTAATATAAAACTGAAAAACTTACAGTTTCAGTTTCCCAGAGAGCTTCATTAATTTATATAGGCCAAATAATCAAAGATTTTCTAGTTTGGAGAGAAATTAAAGTGTAGACTTCACCGGGGCTGAACTCTCTGAGTGTATAAGAAAAATTACAGAATCTGGAAGTCACAGAGAGATAAGAGATGCCTTGTATAGAAAGAATAAAGAATGAAGCTATCTGGTATACAGAATTTCATAGAGGAGAGATAAGTTAACAGGAGAACACCTTGAGCTGATATAAAATCTCAGTTTGTAGCAAATACAAATAAATCTAAAATATTTTCACTACAATTTAACTTGTTTTTGCCACTAGTTTCATATTTTTTACTTTTCTGTCAGTAAAATTATTGGATTTTGAATTTTTAGCAAACTTCACCTGCATACAGTTGGTGAGATAATTCAGTAAGACCAGCTTGTGTAATATGCTTACAGCATTTTACAAGCATTGTAAGAGAGATACTGTATACCCTGAGAACTCTCCTTTTCAGCAAAGGGAACTCCCCTGTCCCTCCCACTTTCTGAAGCTATGTTTTATTTTACAAATGAGAAATTACAAAGTGCAATGAAATTTGTAAAAGATTCACAGAAATATACAAAGTAGGATCCTAATTTGTTAAAGTAACACAGAAACTTTCAAATAATCAGAATTTGTAAAATCACTGCTGGATCTAAATCTAAATGTATTAAAATGTAAAAGTGCAAAGCTTAAATTTAATAATACTGAAATTACCCAATCTGAAGTTTAAAGTAATATAAAATACAAAGCACAAAGTTAAAAAGAGTAAAAAACATTCATATCGCGCAGTGCTATATTACACTGGGCTTGTCTCTCCTTCACATACAGAAATGCAGGGAACACCCCTTAGACAAGTATAGCAAAATTTCCCTGTCTATCGTGTGAGATATCTCACAGTGCTTGAGGGTTCCAGACTTTTTCTTTTAGCATTCGGTGAGTTCAGCCCCTTTGAAGTCTGCCCTACAATTTCTCTCCAAGCAGAGCAATCTTTTATCATCATGCCCCAAGACATAAATCTAGACGTTATCCTGTATCATCTTGTGTCCAAGGGTTGCAGGTTTCTTTATTCTAAAAATCTTAGTTTAGGAAGTTTATTGTCATAGTGCGTACTCAGTCATTGTGGCAGGAACATTGTGGTAGGTCAATTGACCATGTACGAGTAACAAGGACCTTTAAGTTCAGGGTTATAGGAGACAGATTTGAAACAAAGGAACGTTCTAGCACTTTTGTTATTTATTTGATTGAATGTGTCCTATGTAAAAGGCAGTATTTATCAAAGAACAACTCGGGATGTGGGTACTCATATTAAGGAACATTTATTGTATATTTCATGCAACTCTTCCTGTTCAACTCTTTCCAGATATTTTATAGAAGTTCATTAGCAGAATGTTAATACTGTTAGATGGCAGACAATTGTGGTTATAGATTATATATATATATATATATATATATATATATATATATATATATATATATATATATATATAGATAGATAGATAGATAGATAGATAGATAGATAGATAGATAGATAGATAGATACAGTATATCCAACAGTAATCCCACAATGGTCAGAAATGGGAGGCGGCACTCACTGGATTTGTGAAGCAAAGAAAAAGACCTTTATTGTTCAAACACTCTTGTGATGTTTCAGGGTCGGTAACCTATTCCTAACAACCCTGAAATGTCACAGGAGTGTTTGAACAATAAAAGTCTGTTTCTTTGCTTCACAAATCCAGAGAGTGGCGCTTCCCATTTCTGACCATTGTGGGATTACTGTTGGATATACTATTTTTTAAGCTGGACACCCTGGTTGCTGACTGGAATGTGAGAGTGCCTGCCTTTTTAAATTTATATATATATTACAAAGAGCCAGTAACCACTTTAAGATTTTGTGTAGGCAAGAGATGTACTGAATATTAAAGTTGGAAATTTAGGTAACTAAATGTTTCGACTATGATTAATTATTAATATATTTTAGGGATATGACACAAATAATTATGTTGGCCATGCTAAACATATGCAGTTTCTTTCTTTAACTGGCATCATGAAGTGTTGAATACATAATATTATAATATATAGCATTTATGCATAAGTACAGTATAGTGGTTTTTTTTGTTTGTTTGTTTCTCCTAACTGCCTGTTTTTACCCTGATAAAATTAATAAACAGTCTAGTCAAAATTAAACTTTCATGAATCAGATAGAGCATGCAATTTTAACCAACTTTCCAATGTATTATTATAATTAAATTAGCTTTATTCTCTTGGTATTCTTTGTTGAAAGCTAAACCTAGGTAGGCTTATCAATTTCTAAGCACTTAAAGGTCATCTCTTATCTCAGTGCATTTTGACAGTTTTTTACAGCTAAACATCGCTAGTTCATGTGTGCCATATAGATAAGTTATTGTGCTCACTCCCATGGAGTTATTTATGACTCAGCACTGGTTGTCTAAAATGCAAGTCTGTCAAAAGAACTTAAATAAAGGGGCAGTCTGCAGAGGCTTAGATATAAGGTGATCACAGAGGTAAAAAAGTATATTAATATAATTGTGTTGGTTATGCAAAACTGGGGAAAAGGTAATAAAGGGATTATCTATCTTTTTAAACAATAACAATTCTGGAATAGAATGTCCCTTTAATTGCTCCATATTTGTTGAGTAGATTATATTATTATATAATTAGATATCTGGGCCTCCATTACATATGCAGCGTCGCCCGCAAAAGCCGGTGACGCCAGATTTTACGCGATTTTGGTATTACATATACGGTGTAGCATACAAGTTACGCGCATATATTTTACCCTTCGGACATATTTTTTTAGCCATAGACTAACATAAAACTGACGCGTAATTTGGTATCCAATATAGAGCGTAAGGACGTACGCGTGCAGAATTCAGAAAATCTACTCCATTCTCATCTCGCCACATATTGCAGGCGCAGCAACCCTTGCACTGACTAAAAAAGCAACGTAACTCCCTGAAAGCCTTAACAAACACATACATTTAAGCAGCATCTCAAGGTTAAAGGGACAGTATACTATGATATTGTTTTTTAAGGTTTATTTGTGTATTTGAAATAGTTTGAAGCCACAACATAATCAAATGGATTGAGCTTGTGGGTACTTTATCACATTGTGGACATATACTTGCTTATTTACTTTAAATTGTATTACCTTCATCTCTTTAGAACCCACTGGAGTGTAATTTATTCTAATGCTAACACAGCTTGGCACTGATGCCAAAATATATAAAGGGACAGTCAAGTCCAAAGAAAACCTTCTTCTTTTAAATAGCGCATGTTATTTCAAACTACTTTCAGATTTAATTAGAACACTTGCTTTGTTCTTTGGTATTCTTAGTTGAAAGCAAAACCTAGGATGGCTCATATAATAATTTCTAAGACCTTCTTGAAGGCTGCCTCTTTGCAATTGTGTCAAACCAATCACAGACACCACAACCTCTCACCTGCAGACTTAAAACACCTGATAATGCCCACACTATCAGTAACATCACTACTATATATACCAATGTGTCAATTTATATTGGATGTGAGATACGTTGATTTACATCTTAGAAGTGAATATTACTATATGTACCCTTTATAAACAACTATTGTGGATGTGAGTTATAGTACAAGAATATGTCATAAACAGGATAATATTACCTTTTCTTTGCCATTTCCACACAGGTCTTATTATATGTCTTAACAATATTAGTGTACTAAAACACACCTCACATGGATGTGGATGACAATTATATGGTAAATAACAGAGGACAAGATTTATGGTGAACTATAAGAATATTTATTTCTTTTTTGGCTTCTTGGATGAGGGAGCTGAGGTGACTGTAGTGGATTGCCTTGTTTTCCTGGTTTGATAAGATTCTGCTGTTTCTGCTGGTGTGCTGGCCACAGATGATAGGCTGGAGGCAGTGTCCTGCTGGTGTGTAAAGTGCTCAACCAAAACACCCAAGAGTTGATTTTGTTCTCGCCATCTATTGTCTGCATCTGCATATCAGACAGAATTAGCATAATCTGTGATTGGTTATGAACACTTGCACTTAACAATGCTGCCATGTCCCTCTGTAGCTCTATGCTACGTTGTTGTCTCCTCTCTTGGCTCCTGAAAAACCTCTCTTGGCCTCTTTGTCTGCTCTCGGAGCTTGTTATGAGCCTCCTCTGGAGTGCAATGTATTCCTCACCCAGAGGAGAATACAATACATCCACAGGCTCTTGAGCAGCAGGGCTTCTAGTTGCCTGAGGTGCAGGTTCAGCTGGATTTGCTGGTTCTGTTTGGACAGGTTCAGTTGCATCTGCTGGTTCTGTTGGGACAGGTTCAGCTGCATCTGCTGGTGCTTGAGTACTTTCAGCTATATTTTCATCTGCAGATGGTGGAGCTCTCCCAAGTGATGAGGATGGTGGAGCTCTCCCAAGTGATGGGGATGGTGGAGCTCTCAGGGTGGATTGATAGTCCCACTGATAACCAGTGTGTGACCACTCAGCCTGTCCAGTTGGCACTTCTTGTGACATAGTATGTGTGTAAAAGCCATGACTGCCCTGAGATTGTGTTGGGGGGAGGGTAAATACATGGACCCTTTGTGGCTGTCTTGGCTCCCCCTCAAAGCCAAAAGAAGAATATTCCTCTGTCCAGGAATCTTGCCAGGGGTCATATGACAATGGTGGTGGCATCACTCCTGGGTCCTCAACTGAAACCATCCAACCATGCTCATGCCTGGGAGCATACTGTTCATGTGTTTGCCTGAAGACTGGTGGTGGTGGCTGCATGCCTGTGACTGGTGGTAGTGGCTGCATGCCTGTGACTGGTGGTGGTGGTGGAGGTGGCGGCATGCCTGTTTGTATCCTCGTGACAGGAGGTTCTGTGGAGGAGTCAAATGATGAGAGGGATTAGTACAGTCATACATGTGGGCATACAATGTACATTGATACATACTAGGGCCTATACTGATTCTCATGTCAAACTCTATAACATGCATGTGCACATTGTGATTTGTGATATGAGGGATTTTAATATGTGCAGTATACAGGTATGTGTTTCATACAATAGTTATGTGTACACGTCAATGATGCAAAAAATGTGTTCTTTAAGTGACACTATGGTCACACAATTTACTTTAGCCTGATGTAGGCACAGAACCTGCTTTCTTGAGCTAAAAGTATTGTGATGGCTATAGTGTCCATTTACTGAAAACTCTACATGTGACTTGTGGCCTGTGTTACTCTGAGACATATCAATAAAAGAGTAGTGGGTACAGCGCCAAAGGCTAGGGAATAAGGTAAAAGTCCTAAAGGTACTCAGATATGTGGAGTACAACTATTAAGATGTAAGTAGCGAATATGTTCAAGTGAAGTTGAAAACAGTGTATTTATTACAAGACTGGTTAAAAAGATAGTACAACTATAAAAAAACCATAGAAATAAAGGTAAAATTAAAATAAAATTAAAAGCAATGGTAATTAGTTACAAAAACCTACTTCGAAGATAACATTTAAACCAATGGGAATTCATGGATCCATGATAACAATAACTTGATGGGTTAACAGTAAATACAATATACCTTGTGGTGCACAAACTAGGTGTATTGTATTTACTGTTAACCCATCAAGTTATTGTTATCATGGATCCATGAATTCCCATTGGTTTAAATGTTATCTTCGAAGTAGGTTTTTGTAACTAATTACCATTGCTTTTAATTTTAATTTTACCTTTATTTCTATTGTTTTTATTATAGTTGTACTATCTTTTTAACCAGTCTTGTAATAAATACACCGTTTTCAACTTCACTTGAACATATTCGCTACTTACATCTTAGTAGTTGTACTCCACATATCTGAGTACCTTTAGGACTTTTACCTTATTCCCTAGCCTTTGGCGCTGTACCCACTACTCTTTTATTGGCATCTCACTCTCTTGAGGTTTGGTTAGGACCCCATTTGGGTACAGCTTAGGGATCTACTCAGCGCTTGGTTAAACCACCCTTTCCCTTACTCTGAGACATAGCACTGTAGGATGAGACCGGTGCCGGGTAATGCCCTCCTGGGCTCTGATGCACAGTGGACCGGCTGGCGACCTTCAGCCCCACAATACAAACAACGCAAAACTCCACAGCACCAGATATAAATAGAAATCTTCTTTATTTAAATGTTAAAAGCATACAAAGAACAGGTATGCGACGTTTCGAGACTGTGGTCTCTTAATCATGCAACTCTGACATGTTAGTATTGCACTATTCCACCTCATATCATGAATTGCATTGTGTTAAGTAGCATTAATGTCAAATATAATTGTAGATGTTTTTGTTAGTAGGCCAAATACCATGCTCTTCATTGTGTACATGACTGTGTGATATTAAAGGATGTTATATCTCAAATACATATAATACTGGTGTGTGGGATGTTACTCACCAGCATGATGTGCTGTGGTTGGAGCCCCTGAGTCACGAGCCCCAGGAAGTCCACGGACTGCTGTGATACTTAGGGACCTGCATATCATCTCCTGCCAGGTGTTATATTCTATGTCAGGGATAGACCACCGCCTGTTTTCCTCTGGTGCATAGCTTCCTGCACTATCTTTTCTTTCACCAGCCTCTTGCAGTCATTCCACCACTTTTTAAGGCCCTCAACAGTCCTCCTCTGCGGGGCCACACTGTTGACGGCATCCTCTACGGCCAACCATGCTGTTTTTTGCCTTTTGGCACTGCCTTTGCCCTTCTCCTGCCCAAAGAGGGCACTGTAATTGTCCATGATGGCCTGGACTAGGGCAACATTTTCATTGAATGAGAAGTTGGGACATCTCAGTCTCTCATCCTCCATGGACACCTGGCTTGCTCCCTGTGATGTCCCTGGTGTGGGTTCCTCCCTATCCTCTCCCTCCTGACCCCTTCTGTCCACATGTGCACCCTCTGTCAGTCTCCTAGATGTGCCTGGTCTCTGGGGCTCTCGGGCATCTCCCCTCCCATCATCCCTTCTAGCTCTCCCTCTCCCCACTCCACTTACTCCCTGACGGGGACCCCACTGCTCCTTCTGTCCTCTACAATACTCCTCTTGCTGCCACTCCTCTCCCCTCCTCCCCTCCGCCCTACCTCTCCCTGCCATCCTCACACTACACACACTCACACACTCACACTCACTCCCAGTTCAATCACACACAATCACAACCAAACACTCAGCCTATCACACTGTAAAATTGAAATAAAATGTGTGAGGTGTTAGAAAAAAAAGTGTGGTGTATTTGTATATGTATGTATGCAAAATGTGTGCAATATGTAAAAATATGTGTAAGTGTACAAGCTTAATCAAATAACAATGCAACCTAACTAACTCTGTTTGCGCCTCTCTCTCTTCTCTGACTAATCCTCCACTCCAATGTAGTGTGCTGTAGCTCAACGAACCATCCAAACACACTGAAGAAAATGGTGGCTGCGCATGGGTTTATATATGAATTTTGAATAGTGTAATTACGAGTCGCATTTTTATATGAAGTTGTGGTTCATTTTTACGTGTTAGCCTAATTTGCATAAAACTACTCTTTATTGAGACTTTCCGTGGACAAAATACTGGCGTAAGTTACTTGCGATGACTAAAATGTGTATTTGCGCACATTTCGGAAGATCGCCAGTTTGTCCTACTTACGCCACTTTAGCATCTAACGACGCAGTATATGTAATACCCCGATGTGCAAGGTGAAATTATGGTTGGCGCAGGTTCCCACGCTTGCGCCGAAACCTGTGCCGTATATTTTATTGCGCCCCTGATTGGTTGTACTAGATTTTTAAACTCTGTGTTTCCCTTTGCAAAGCATGATGGTCTATGTATTGTCAAGTGACTGAAACCGGTCCAAGCAGAGGCATGCTGCACCTTTTACCCCTGTTGTAAATAAAGGAATTCATTTTGTAAATAATGAATAAAAGTGGTGCCATATCTATATTTATTTCATCTATAACCAGGTGTGGCTATGTTCTAAAAAGAATTATTACTCCTTCACTAAGTTAACATTATTAATCCTAACCGTCTCAAGTCATTTTTCAAATAAGTTGTAGAGAGAGAATAAATACTAGAATGTCTAGATCCATTTAATGTTATCTATACACCCTCTACTGGTTTCTCAGTTTTCTCAGTTTTCCAAGGGATAACAGCTTCATCAATACTCTAACATTCTGGCTCTAGTATGTTTATTATTTCATGAATTTTACTATTACTATTTTGGACTTTATTTCATTTCTTTAAAGGGACAGTCTACACCAGAATTTGTATAGTTTTAAAAGATAGATAAACCCTTTATTACCCATTCATCCAGTTTTGCGTAACCAAAACAGTTATATTAATACACTTTTTATCTCTGTGATTACCTTGTGTCTAAGCCTCTGCAGACTGCCCCTTATTTCAGTTCTTTTGACAGACTTGCATTTTAGCCAATTAGTGCTGACTCCTAGATAACTCCACGTGCATGAGCACAATGGTATCTATATGACACACCTGGTGAAAAACTGTAAAAATACATTCAGATAAGAGGTGGCCTTCAAGGGCTTAGTAATTAGCCTACCTAGGTTAGCTTTCAACTAAGAATACCAAAATTGGTGATAAAAGTAAATTGGAAAGTTGTTTAACATCTGAATCATGAAAATTTATTCTGAACTAGACTGTCCCTTTAAGTGAGGGATGGGGAACTTTGGCCATTCTGATGTTCAGAACTACATTACCCATGATGCTTAGGCACTCTGAAGTTCAGTTGAGCATCATGGGAAATGTAGTTAATTGAACATCAACCTTACTTCCATATTACTGATAACCGCTTTCAGAAGTTTTTAAGAGGAAGACATATTTACGATTCTCAACAAAGTTAATATTTTTAAAACAGACAGAATTCGTAAAAGTAACAACTTTCTTTTCAAAGTTTTTCCAACTTTTGTAAGTCTGGTGCTCACCTCTGATTTGCTAACTAGCATTATGCTTCCATCATTAGAACAAAATGCAACCAATTTTATTTAAAATATTCAATATCAAATCCAACATCACAGAAACCTAACAAATGGTTTTTTATAGTGTCAGCATCCTGTGTTTCTAAATCAATCAAATCAAGGAAAATTATAATATTTTGCTTTATCCAATACTTTTCTTTGACCAAGTTTAATTTTTCGATGTTTACTTGTTCCATTGCATCTATTTCGTTCTTAGTGATTCCTAGTAGTCTGCTGGCCTCTTCTAATCATAACCACTTGCTGCATTATGGAGGAACCTGGAACAAGCAGGGAACAAGAGCATATTAAGGGAGCAGATGAATTCTATTTTACTGAGGCAGATGCTGCAAGAATTAGGTTTGCAGCAATACCACAAAGGGAGGTGACAGAAAGCCCAAGGGATATAGTTGAAAAGCTACTAAAATTAAAAAGAAAATTTGTGGATTACACACTACATGGGAGTTATCTCTCAGAATACCACAGATGAAAATCTATACCAAGGGGCTTTAGAATAAAAAACCTGCCCACAATAGGAAGAAATAACCCTGATTTTTGCATTAAGTGGTGTAACATTCTTAATAAGTGCTCTCTGGACTTGATTTTATTAGTAATAGAAGAGGCCAGCAGACTACTAGGAATCACTAAGAACGAAATAGATGCAATGGAACAAGTAAACAAGTGGAATAAGTAAAGTAGAGAAAAAACGGTATATAAATGGCGACTATCACCAGAGGAGCGTTCCCACTACAGGCAAAATAAAGGCTGGAGACAAAGATTTACTAAGCCAAGGTTTAAATACCATTGACAGCTCAGGAAATAGCTCTGAGTCTGAGGAAGGCAACAGAAACCGAAACCAACTGCCTGAACAATATCAAGGGGTTACTACTAGTTAAAAAACGGGGTAGGAAGAGGGCACAACTACGGAGGGGGGATATAAGAAGACCCTCACGCCCACCCCAGAGGGGAAGATATACGAGGAATTAGTAGTCAATCTCAGCTAACATCAACTTACACCCGCAGAGAGAAGGGTCTTGAACAAAGGCCTTTCGTTTGTACCAACACCTAGACGGGACAAATTTCAACGATATGTAGATGCCCAAAAATTTGGAAGGGTACTAAGACTAAGAGAACACTTTGGACCTCAACAGGGCGAATACAACAAACTCAGAAGTAGAAGTACTTTCGACCCAAATAGTACTAATCCAAGTATTAAGATCTTCACCAGGATGATCACAAAAGTTCTAATTGGCAACCCCACAACACACACAAGATCTAATTTCACCAAGGAAGAATGGATGGCCTTAAAGAAATTAAAAGAGGATAAAAACATCATAATCCAAGAGGCGGACAAGGGGGGAGCCCTGGTGATCATGGACTACAAGGACTACCGTGGAGAAATTCTACAACAACTAAGTGACAACAAAACATACAGGCCTAGATTTGGAGTTTGGCGTTAGCCGTGAAAACCAGCGTTAGAGGCTCCTAACGCTGGTTTTAGGCTACCGCCGGTATTTGGAGTCAGTGATTAAAGGGTCTAACGCTCACTTTTCAGCCGCGACTTTTCCATACCGCAGATCCCCTTACGTCAATTGCGTATCCTATCTTTTCAATGGGATCTTTCTAACGCTGGTATTTAGAGTCGTTTCTGAAGTGAGCGTTAGAGCTCTAACGACAAAACTCCAGCCGCAGGAAAATAGCAGGAGTTAAGAGCTTTCTGGGCTAACGCCGGTTCATAAAGCTCTTAACTACTGTACTCTAAAGTACACTAACACCCATAAACTACCTATGTACCCCTAAACCGAGGTCCCCCCACATCGCCGCCACTCGATTTAAATTTTTTAACCCCTAATCTGCCGACCGCCACCTACGTTATACCTATGTACCCCTAATCTGCTGCCCCTAACCCCGCCGACCACTGTATTACATTTATTAACCCCTAACCTGCCCCCCACAACGTCGCCGCCAGCTACTTACAATAATTAACCCCTAATCTCCCGACCGCAAAGCGCCGCCACCTACGTTATCCTTATGTACCCCTAATCTGCTGCCCCTAACACCGCCGACCCCTATATTATATTTATTAACCCCTAATCTGCCCCCCTCAACGTCGCCGACACCTGCCTGCACTTATTAACCCCTAATCTGCCGAGCGGACCTGAGCGCTACTATAATAAAGTTATTAACCCCTAATCCGCCTCACTAACCCTATCATAAATAGTATTAACCCCTAATCTGCCCTCCCTAACATCGCCGACACCTACCTTCAATTATTAACCCCTAATCTGACGACCGGAGCTCATCGCTACTATAATAAATGGATTAACCCTTAAAGCTAAGTCTAACCCTAACACTAACACCCCCCTAACTTAAATATAATTTACATCTAACGAAATTAATTAACTCTTATTAAATAACTTATTCCTATTTAAAGCTAAATACTTACCTGTAAAATAAATCCTAATATAGCTACAATATAAATTATAATTATATTATAGCTATTTTAGGATTAATATTTATTTTACAGGCAACTTTGTAATTATTTTAACCAGGTACAATAGCTATTAAATAGTTAAGAACTATTTAATAGTTACCTAGTTAAAATAATAACAAATTTACCTGTAAAATAAATCCTAACCTAAGATATAATTAAACCTAACACTACCCTATCAATAAATTAATTAAATAAACTACCTACAATTACCTACAATTAACCTAACACTACACTATCAATAAATTAATTAAACACAATTCCTACAAATAAATACAATTAAATAAACTAGCTAAAGTACAAAAAATAAAAAAGAACTAAGTTACAAAAAATAAAAAAATATTTACAAACATCAGAAAATTATTACAACAATTTTAAACTAATTACACCTACTCTAAGCCCCCTAATAAAATAACAAAGACCCCCAAAATAAAAAATTCCCTACCCTATTCTAAATTAAAAAAGTTAAAAGCTCTTTTACCTTACCAGCCCTGAACAGGGCCCTTTGCGGGGCATGCCCCAAGAATTTCAGCTCTTTTGCCTGTAAAAAAAACACATACAATACCCCCCCCCAACATTACAACCCACCACCCACATACCCCTAATCTAACCCAAACCCCCCTTAAATAAACCTAACACTAAGCCCCTGAAGATCTTCCTACCTTGTCTTCACCATCCAGGTATCACCGATCCGTCCTGGCTCCAACATCTTCATCCAACCCAAGCGGGGGTTGGCGATCCATCATCCGGTGGCTGAAGAGGTCCAGAAGAGGCTCCAAAGTCTTCCTCCTATCCGGCAAGAAGAGGACATCCGGACCGGCAAACATCTTCTCCAAGCGGCATCTTCGATCTTCTTGCATCCGGTGCGGAGCGGGTCCATCTTGAAGCAGGCGACGCGGATCCATCCTCTTCTTCCGTTGTCTCCCGACGAATGACGGTTCCTTTAAGGGACGTCATCCAAGATGGCGTCCCTTGAATTCCGATTGGCTGATAGGATTCTATCAGCCAATCGGAATTAAGGTAGGAATATTCTGATTGGCTGATGGAATCAGCCAATCAGAATCAAGTTCAATCCGATTGGCTGATCCAATCAGCCAATCAGATTGAGCTCGCATTCTATTGGCTGTTCCGATCAGCCAATAGAATGCGAGCTCAATCTGATTGGCTGATTGGATCAGCCAATCGGATTGAACTTGATTCTGATTGGCTGATTCCATCAGCCAATCAGAATATTCCTACCTTAATTCCGATTGGCTGATAGAATCCTATCAGCCAATCGGAATTCAAGGGACGCCATCTTGGATGACGTCCCTTAAAGGAACCGTCATTCGTCGGGAGACAACGGAAGAAGAGGATGGATCCGCGTCGCCTGCTTCAAGATGGACCCGCTCCGCACCGGATGCAAGAAGATCGAAGATGCCGCTTGGAGAAGATGTTTGCCGGTCCGGATGTCCTCTTCTTGCCGGATAGGAGGAAGACTTTGGAGCCTCTTCTGGACCTCTTCAGCCACCGGATGATGGATCGCCAACCCCCGCTTGGGTTGGATGAAGATGTTGGAGCCAGGACGGATCGGTGATACCTGGATGGTGAAGACAAGGTAGGAAGATCTTCAGGGGCTTAGTGTTAGGTTTATTTAAGGGGGGTTTGGGTTATATTAGGGGTATGTGGGTGGTGGGTTGTAATGTTGGGGGGGGGTATTGTATGTGTTTTTTTTACAGGCAAAAGAGCTGAAATTCTTGGGGCATGCCCCGCAAAGGGCCCTGTTCAGGGCTGGTAAGGTAAAAGAGCTTTTAACTTTTTTAATTTAGAATAGGGTAGGGAATTTTTTATTTTGGGGGTCTTTGTTATTTTATTAGGGGGCTTAGAGTAGGTGTAATTAGTTTAAAATTGTTGTAATAATTTTCTGATGTTTGTAAATATTTTTTTATTTTTGTAACTTAGTTCTTTTTTATTTTTTGTACTTTAGCTAGTTTATTTAATTGTATTTATTTGTAGGAATTGTGTTTAATTAATTTATTGATAGTGTAGTGTTAGGTTAATTGTAGGTAATTGTAGGTAGTTTATTTAATTAATTTATTGATAGGGTAGTGTTAGGTTTAATTATATCTTAGGTTAGGATTTATTTTACAGGTAAATTTGTTATTATTTTAACTAGGTAACTATTAAATAGTTCTTAACTATTTAATAGCTATTGTACCTGGTTAAAATAATTACAAAGTTGCCTGTAAAATAAATATTAATCCTAAAATAGCTATAATATAATTATAATTTATATTGTAGCTATATTAGGATTTATTTTACAGGTAAGTATTTAGCTTTAAATAGGAATAAGTTATTTAATAAGAGTTAATTAATTTCGTTAGATGTAAATTATATTTAAGTTAGGGGGGTGTTAGTGTTAGGGTTAGACTTAGCTTTAGGGGTTAATCCATTTATTATAGTAGCGATGAGCTCCGGTCGTCAGATTAGGGGTTAATAATTGAAGGTAGGTGTCGGCGATGTTAGGGAGGGCAGATTAGGGGTTAATACTATTTTTGATAGGGTTAGTGAGGTGGGTTAGGGGTTAATAACTTTATTATAGTAGCGGTGCGGTCCGCTCGGCAGATTAGGGGTTAATAAGTGTAGGCAGGTGGAGGTGACGTTGTGGGGGGCAGATTAGGGGTTAATAAATATAATATAGGGGTCGGCGATGTTAGGGCAGCAGATTAGGGGTACATAGGGATAACGTAGGTTGCGGCGGTTTACGGAGCGGCAGATTAGGGGTTAATAATAATATGCAGGGGTCAGCGATAGCGGGGTCGGCAGATTAGGGGTTAATAAGTGTAAGGTTAGGGGTGTTTAGACTCGGGGTACATGTTAGAGTGTTAGGTGCAGACGTAGGAAGTGTTTCCCCATAGGAAACAATGGGGCTGCGTTAGGAGCTGAACGCTGCTTTTTTGCAGGTGTTAGGTTTTTTTTCAGCTCAAACAGCCCCATTGTTTCCTATGGGGATATCGTGCATGAGCACGTTTTTGAGGCTGGCCGCGTCCGTAAGCAACTCTGGTATCGAGAGTTGCATTTGCGGTAAAAATGCTCTACGCTCCTTTTTTGGAGCCTAACGCAGCATTTGTTTGAACTCTCGATACCAGAGTTAAATTTATGGTGCGGCCAGAAAAAAGCCCGCGGAGCGTTAACAGCCCATCTACCGCCAAACTCCAAATCTAGGCCACAGATTGCTCACAGGTAATCCTACTTTAACCTTCAAGAAGGAGATAGATGGAGTACTGAAACTGGCCAAAGATGAAAACTATATAACTGAGGAACTCTGGAAGTATCTATCAACAGACCACCCAAGAATACCAGTGCTTTACACAGTACCAAAAATTCATACGAATTTGGATTTCCCCCCGCGAAGACCAATAGTATCAGCTATAGGGTCTTTACTGCAACCAATTGCCATCTATTTGGACAGTCTACTCCAACCCTTGGTCCACAATATGAAAACATTTACATTAGATTCAAGTAAAATGATCAAACTGTTATTTAACATGGAAGTATCCAAGGAAATATGGCTATTGACACTGGATGTCACTAGCCTATACACAGTAATCCCACATGGGGAAGGAATGAATGCGATCCACAGACAACTAAGAACTTATCCCTACATAGGACCCCCGGAGGACATCGTACTAGAACTACTTCATACTCGTATGTGCCTGGAACTCAATTACTTCAGATACAAACAGAGGTACTATCTGCAAATAGCAGGGACGGCCATGGGGTCAAATGTGGCCCCGGCCTATGCAAATATCTACATGGCAGACTTTGAAACACAGGGCACAAGGGCGTTTATGGACAACAGGGTCAGGCTATACCAAAGATATATAGATGTCCTGTTCATACTCTGGAATGGTACAGAAGAGGATCTACAAGTATGGTTCCAGGGATTAAACATGGATAATGACAACTTGAAATTTAAAATGGTAAAAAGCTTGACACATATTGACTTCCTGGACCTAAGGATATACAAGAAAGATGGGAAGTTGATGACTACATGTTACCGCAAGAGTACAGACAGAAACTCTCTCCTCCATGCTAGGAATTGTCATCCACCAGCATTAAAAAAGGCACTACCTATGTCACAGATGAACAACAATGCGAGGAGTTGGACCTACAATTCTGCACCAAAGGTTACACTAAAAGAACACTGGAAGAAAGTTGTTATAAAGTACGTGAAGATAACCAACAGGCATTACTCGCTAATAGCAAACCAACAACAAAGAATGAGGATACCCTAATGATGACACTTACCTACACACCAGGAGATGAGCAAGTAGCAAACACAATCAGGAAATTTTGTCCAATAGTGGAATCAGATGGTGCCCTACCTTTAAAAGATTGAAGACCACCCAGAATTGGCTACAGGAGAGCAAAAGCTCTCCGGGATCATCTCATCTATACGGATCCATGCCCCTGCTACAATATGGGCACATGGCTCCAACAGAACAAGGGCTGCTATAGATGCCTTGGTTGTACAACATGCAGTGCATTAACCACAGGAAAATATTTCAACCACCCATATAAAAACAAAAAATATTTTCTGAAACACAGAGTTACCTGCACAACCACTCACATTGTCTATATGCTTCACAGCCCATGTGGGAAGTTCTATATAGGGAAAACTATTGACACCCTCAGAGTTAGAATGGCCAATCATAGAGCGGCCATAAGGACAGCACTGGATAAAAAGGAATCAGAGCAGCCTGTGGCCAGGCATTTTTTGGAGGCCGGCCACAAGGTCAGTGACCTACGATATACCATCATAGATCATGTACCGATCCCACATAGAGGGGGAGATAGAGCAAAAATGCTCCTTCAGGCGGAATCAAGATGGATATACAATTTGGGTACCTTGATCCCAAGGGGGCTGAATACCAACCTGTACTGGCACTGCTATATATGAACTGTATTGAGATCATCAAGATATCCATTAATGATACATAGAGAATGTCCATCTACATGTAGCAATTAGATATTTAAATGGCATAGTAGATGATGTTGCCCCTTCTTATGAATCAGGCAAATCCTGGACACTATATATTTCCTATATAAGTACAAAGAGGATATATTAAGTATAAATATTACTCCTTGACTGTTGACCCCCTACTAGTAGTGACAAAACAAATATTAGGCAGACCACAATCAGTAGATGTTTTTTATAAACATAGTTCTGACATACATTGAAATATCCAAAAGCCCTTATACCGTTTACTTAATAACATTGTGGAAATCATGTTATTTGTATTGTTTTTAAATAGCACACAGTGATCTCCTTCCTGACAGCTGGAGCTGTGCGGCGTCCTGGTAACCCTTGACAACAATCACACGCTGGCGGAACACTGAGCGCCATGGAGACCTGACGTCACTTCCGGGACACCAACGGCCACGGCGAGAAAGGAGCAAAGATATGATGGAGGGTTTAAAAGTAACTAATTCACAGTTTGTTATTGTTAAGCTGTCTGAGGATGGGGGTAACCCCGAAACGTTACAGAGAATAAAATATTTTTGCATGTAAGACCCAGTGAGTGCTACGGTTATTGCGGGACTTATAAAAATTTGATTGTATGCACCCTGGGCAAGATATTATAACGGCTGTCTTGCCTGCAGCGTGGAGGCTAGGAGTCCTTTATCCCTTCTGCATTTGGAGATATATATATATATATATATATATATATATATATATTCACAATACTGTGCAGAAGTCTTAGGCAACCATTAGATTTGTTGTTTTAGCAATGACCATCCTTATTTATTTTTCGGTCTCTTTATTAAGATACAAACAGAAAATACATGAAATATGTACACAAAATTAAGAAACGCACAATTTTCAGAACAAAATGGCTTCTTCAGGCAAAAGTCTGTATTTAGTGTGACCTCCCTTGGCACTAAGCACATCTTGAACTCTTTTGGGGAGACTGTCCTGAAGTTTTTTAAGTGATCTTCTGGTATATTATACCAGGCTTCTTTCAGCACTTCCTAGAGTTATTCTTTAGATTAAGGTTGTCTTTTATTTATCCGTCCAGATGATCCCATACTGCCTCTATAATATTCAGGTCTTGCCTCTTTGGAGGCCAGTACATGACTGTCAGTGTTTTATCAGCTGTTTTTCAAACTTGGATTTGTCACTCCATAATACTCTTTTCCACTGATCTTCATTCAAATCTCTGTGAGCTTTAGCATATCTTAGCCTTTTCACCCTGTTCCCCTTCCAAAAAAGCTGTTCCTTGGCTGCTATCCTTCCACGAAGACCATTCTTGATCAAGCTTCTTCGGACTATAGAAGGGTCAACTTGGCATCCTGAGGAAGCTGCCAGATGCTGAGCCAGGTCCTTACTGGACTTCTTCCGGTCTCTCAAAGAAGAAACTCTGAGAAACTTCTCATTAGATTCAGAAAGTTTTCATTTTTTTGTCCTTGACCTCTCCTGATTTTTCAGATCTTGATTATCCAGTTTGTTTGCTGATATCCCTTTGAGAGTGGCCTTGCTGATGCAAAAGTATGATTTTATGTCTGTCTCAAGTTCTGTGATCTTTGGCATTTTGAATGGAATGATGTGATTGAAAGTTGGTCTTATTAGCAAGCTTCCAATTAATTAAATTCATACCACATGTGTATGTATTGCTCAAGCATGTCTTGCACAAACCTGGTGTAATAGACCTTTTTCACAGTAGTCATTTTGACATTAAATAGTAGGACAAAAACAAGTGTTAGCAATGATATTAATTAGGGTTCCATTCAATTTAGATTTACGAGAACCAGGTTCCACTTTAGCCTATAGACACATTTTTTTCTGACTAAAACAATCCTGTATTTTCTGGTTGCCATCCTCATGTATAATCAGGTTAAGATTCTCTAGAATTAAAATAAATACTTACAATTACCGAATACATTGATATCCTCGGCATCGAACTTTAAGAACCAGATAGTTTTTACCTAAGTTATTAAACATTTAGTTTGACTTTATTACATGATAAGAGCTTATAGTAGGTTAAGTTAAATTTCAAAGTAATGACGTTGAAAGTAAAATATTTGTATGCGAAAGAAACCTGATGTGCGCCAACTTCAGGACTTTGGATATCGCGACCGTGCTAACTTCTTCTCCCCATAGACTTCAATGGAGCACGCTTTAAACAAAAAAAAAATAACACAACGCTTGCACACTAACCGGACACTCCATTTGACCAGTGCTAAACCCAAAGGTAATTATGAATATTTTACATTCCAATGTTCTTCACATTTTTAAATATATATTTATTTATATTTATATATAGGTAGAAATATATACAGTTATATAGGAATATATATTTAAAATAAAAATAACATTTTCTTCTATGTGAAGAACATTGGCATGCAATTTTTTTACAGTTAATACACGGTAAAACACATTATAAAATATTAAAAGTGAATAAAAAGTAATTTTCTTGTTTTCAGGTAATTGAGTGGAAAAGGCTCTAAAGTATATATATATATATATATATATATATATATATATGTGTGTGTATATATGTCTATGCATGTGTATATATGTATGTAAATATATATATATATATATATATATATATATGCAGTATATATATATAAACATACTATTTACAACAAATTTGCTGTCATCACTAGGCTGACCTCACTATAACCGTGATCCGACTGTATCCCAAGTGGGCTAAGTACATGTTATCCCAATGTGATGTACTGTAGAGTGATCCGAAAAATTGTGTGCAGAGATCATATAATACAAAGAGCAAAAAGCAAGAGAACAGTTTACTCACATATCTTCTGTGTTCGATGTCTTCATGCCCGCTCGACCGCAAAACCTATAGGGATTACACATACCTGTGTTTTACTTGCTCCGCCGAACTTCCCGTCAGTGCTCCTCTGCTAACTGTCTTTCCGGCAGTCCAACTCTGATCCTCTACTTCCAGTAACTGATATAGGATACAATTGTAAATCCTAGGGATGTCAGAGAGCCCAATAGCTGTTCAATATTTAAAGCGTCCACAAAAAAGCAAAGTGCTAGTACGACTCAAATTAAAAACGTCCTATATTAGAAAGATAAAAAAGGTACCAACGAGGGCAGGTACAACATACAAATTGGATGTGTGCCACTCTACGCATTTTTTAACCCATTTGTATGTTGTACCTGCCTTTGTTGGTACCTTTTTTATCTTTCTAATAAAGGATGTTTTTGATTTGAGCCGTACTAGCACTTTGCTTTTTTATATATATAAACATACACATATTTACAGAGTCTGCTAGATTACGAGTCTTGCGTTAGCCTTAAAAGCAGCGTTGAGAGGTCCCAACGCTGCTTTTTATTGCCCACTGGTATTATGAGTCTTGCAGGTACAGATGTACCGCTCACTTTTTCGTCCAGACTCGAAAATACCGCGAATACACTTACGTCAATTGCGTATCCTATTTTTTCAATGGGACTTGCATAGCACCGGTATTACAAGTCTTCCAAAAAGTGAGCGGTACACCCTCTCCTGTCAAGCCTGGTACCGCATTTTAAAGTCAGTAGTTAAGAGTTTTATGGGCTAATGCCGTAGCATAAAACTCTTAACTTAAGTGCTAAAAAGTTCACTAACACCCATAAACTACCTATTAACCCCTAAACCGAGGCCCCCCAAACATCGCAAATACTAAAAAAAAAATGTAACCCCAAATCTGCCGAACCGGACATCGCCACCACTATAATAAATATATTAACCCCTAAACTGCCGTACTCCCGCATCGCAAACACTAGTTAAATTTTATTAACCCTTAATCTGCCATCCCTAACATCGCCGACACCTACCTACATTTATTAACCCCTAATCTGCCGCCCACAATGTCGCCGCCACTATATTAAAGTTATTCACCCCTAAATCTAAGTCTAACCCTAACCCTAACACCCCCTTAACTTAAATATAATTTAAATAAATCTAAATAAAATAACTATCATTAACTAAATTATTCCTATTTAAAACTAAATACTTACCTATAATATAAACCCTAAGATAGCTACAATATAACTAATAGTTACATTGTAGCTAGCTTAGGATTTATTTTTATTTTTCAGGCAACTTTGTTTTTATTTTAACTAGGTACAATAGTTTTTAAATAGTTATTAACTATTTAATAGCTACCTAGTTAAAATAAAGACAAATTTACCTGTAAAATAAAACCTAACCTGTTACAATTACATCTAACACTACACTATAATTAAATTAATTCCCTAAATTAACTACAATTAAATACAATTAAATACAATTATCTAAAGTACGAAAAAAAACTCACTAAATTACAGAAAATAATAAAATAATTACACATTTTTTAAACTAATTACACCTAATCTAATCCCCCTAATAAAATTAAAAAGCCCCCCAAAATAATAAAAAGCCCTACCCTATACTAAATTACAAATAGCCCTTAAAAGGGCTTTTTGCGGGGCATTGCCGCAAAGTAATCAGATCTTTTACCTGTAAAAACATTAAAACTCACCACCCACACACCTAACCCTACTCTAAAACCCACCCAATCCCCCCTTAATAAAACCTAACACTAACCCCTTGAAGTTCACCCTACCTTGAGAAGTCTTCACCCAACCGGGCCAAAGTCCTCAACGAAGCTGAGCGAAGTGGTCCTCCAGACGGGCAGAAGTCTTCATCCAAGCCGGCCAGAAGAGGTCCTCCAGACGGGCAGAAGTCTTCATCCAGGCGGCATCTTCTATCTTCATCCATCCGGCGCGGAGCGGCTCCATCTTCAAGACATCCGACGCGGAACATCCTCTTTGTTCTTCATCTGACGACTGAATAAAGGTTCCTTTAAATGACGTCATCCAAGATGGCGTCCCTTCAATTCCGATTGGCTGATAGAATTCTATCAGCCAATCGGAATTAAGGTAGAAAAAATCCTATTGGCTGATGCAATCAGCCAATAGGATTGAACTTCAATCCTATTGGCTGATTGGAACAGCCAATAGAATGCAACCTCAATCCTATTGGCTGTTCCAGTCAGCCAATACGATTGAAGTTCAATCCTATTGGCTGATTGCATCAGCCAATAGGATATTTTCTACCTTAATTCTGATTGGCTGATAGAATTCTATCAGCCAATCGGAATTGAAGGGACACCATCTTGGATGACGTCATTTAAAGGAACCTTCATTCAGTCATCGGATGAAGAATGAATAGGATGCTCCGCGTCGGATGTCTTGAAGATGGAGCCGCTCCTTGCCGGATGGATAAAGATAGAAGATGCCACCTGGATGAAGACTTCTGCCCATCTGGAAGACCTCTTCTGCCCGGCTTGGATGAAGACTTCTGCCCGTCTGGAGGACTACTTCGCCCGGCTTGATGAGGACTTCGGGCTGGTTGGGTGAAAACTTCTCAAGGTAGGGTGATCTTCAAGGGGTTAGTGTTAGGTTTTATTAAGGGGGGATTGGGTGGGTTTTAGAGTAGGGTTGGGTGTGTGGGTGGTGGGTTTTAATGTTGGGGGGGTATTGAACTTTTTTTTACAGGTAAAAGAGCTGATTACTTTGGGGCAATGACTTGCAAAAGTCCCTTTTAAGGGCTATTTGTAATTTAGTATAGGGTAGGGCTTTTTATTATTTTGGGGGGCTTTTTTATTTTATTAGGGGGATTAGATTAGGTGTAATTAGTTTAAAAAACTTATTTTATTATTTTCTGTATTTTAGTGGGGTTTTTTTTGTACTTTAGATAATTGTATTTAATTGTAGTTAATTTAGGGAATTAATTTAATTATAGTGTAGTGTTAGATGTAATTGTAACTTAGGTTAGGTTTTATTTTACAGGTAAATTTGTCTTTATTTTAACTAGGTAGCTATTAAATAGTTAATAACTATTTAATAACTATTCTACCTAGTTAAAATAAATACAAAGTTGCCTGTAAAATCAAAATAAACCCTAAGCTAGCTACAATGTAACTATTAGTTATGGTGTAGCTATCTTAGGGTTTATTTTATAGGTAAGCATTTAGTTTTAAATAGGAATAATTTATTTAATTGTAGTAATTTTATTTAGATTTATTTAAATTATATTTAAGTTAGGGGGTTTTAGGGTTAGGGTTAGACTTAGATTTAGGGGATGGGAGGAGCTAGCTCTCGAACTGGCTGGTCGCCTATCTCAGCAGCTCCGACTATATTACTCACAAAATCAAGCTTGGCAACCATCCAGTCTTTTCTACTTTATCAATATTGGCATCCTTAAGGCTCAAGAGACTTCACAGCCTAGTATTACAAAGGAGAAAAACATTATGCTGTGGGAACTTTACAACATAAACGCCACTTCTACTACTTGGAGTCTCTGGAGGCAGCCATTTTCTTGTCCACGTGGAGACCAGAGAGAGGACTTAGATCAGCTAAACGTTCCATTCTTGTCCCACTAATGAGCACAGATTTACATATATACACTATGAGGCCCGTGACATTCATCCTCAGGGAGATAGAGACTCTCCTGGATAATTGTCAGGCTGCTCTGGTACACGCGCTAAAAACGGCATTCCAGCCCGAAGGCACATTGTGTAGAGCCTGACTCCTGTAACGCTACCTTCTTAACAGCTTCCACCGGAGACAATGTTCAGGGGACCCAGCATTTACCACCTACCTTGCATGAGGAACAGAGGCATCTAGTGGTAGAGCCTGTGAAGACACCTAATTTGATCAGCGAGACGGCTACCGGGAGTGCAAGGAGAGATACGAGGTGCCGCGCAGACCCACTGGCAACCTGTGGAACAGTTGCAGTGATGAGATGTGCCGTTCGAGTGACAATCCTAATTGTGGTGAACTCAGCAGCCAAAATGTACCCCTGGATAGAGGGAGAGGAATCCTATTGGGGACAATTTCTGGCGATCTCCAGTGTAGTTGCTTGGGGAGCTCATCTACCCTGGCCATCTGGGGTAGGATAAACATTACAATTGTGTACCAAACCAGCTATCCTGGGATCTTTATTCCACAGAAACTCTGACTATAGGTTACAAAAATGCTAACAGTTTTATAAACTACACTACAGACCTAGGATTATATGAAGGCGACTGATCTAATAACCCTGGCTGTTGGTGCATATGGTTGTTTCATGATATATTCAGCAGTATTTTTCCTTACAATATAAGGAGGTGAACTTAGGTCCTTACATTGTTTTATATTTATCTCCTACCTATTATACAGTTATTCTAAATGTGGTGCATTGGGGCTGCTACCTTCTAGATAAGTTTTAGAACACATAGGAAGACTTTCATGTTTATGATGCTATGTACAGCATTGCTCCCCATTAAGGTTAATGCACAATTTTTCTACAAAGGCTTTGGGGGGAGGAGCAGTGCTTAAAAGTTACTGATCTCTAGATTTTCATTCACATGCATGTGAAGATTGTATGCTGCGAATATTTGATGATGGCTGATAATACCCATGTCTAGGTAACGGTTTGCTCAAAGAAGGATGGTTTGCAAATGAGGGTATGCAGATCTGTTCAATAACTACTTGAGGAAATCAAATATTGGTGCGAGAGACCATAGAACAGGGTTAGCTTCTGTTATTATTAATTCTTATATTATTTTGTTATTGTCTGTTTCACTTGATAATTTAATATGAGCATATATCCATAAAGCACATGCCCTTTATACGCTGCATATATAGGTATATTTTGTTTATGGGACAAACACACCTATACATCCCTATTCAGGAGACAATCATATACACCTCATTGCCTTAGTTCCCCGGGTAAGACATTTACATATGCTAAACATCTCAAAATATTAAGACTCCCCGCATATACACCATAAGAGACCTCAACTGAATCTCCCACTAATAGAAGTGCATAAAGGTCCATGCACCTTATACGTTTATATATGATTAATTTACTGATTTGTCAGTGCCCTACACAAATACTGTGGGTATTTTTTCATTGACACTACCAATACCTCGAGACCTATTTCCCTTCAATGGTTACTTATAACTCCTTGTATATAGTGGGATTGTAACATGCATTGTGTTTCCATATACACTATTAGTCCTCCTTTACTAAATATAGAGGACAAGCTACCTCATATTCACCTTGGGTTAATATATATATCTCGCAGCTTATAAAAATGTGAAACTACCTCTTAGACATGACACTCTCCGTACCAAGATTTGGTAATAGTATTTTAGCCCTGCTACCCTTCGCCTACTTTTGTTTTAGTTTACCAGCCTAATCTATGTGCATGTCTTATTCCCTACCTTACATATACAGTGTTGATAGCACCTTGAATCTACAAGCTTCATAGTCATGAGCTGGAAATTCCCAATATTGGTCCAGTGTGGTCTCCGCTAACTTATTTAGCTCAACCCCCTCCTATAGAAATTTTACCTTATATTGTTGAAAACATTAATATACATGTACTGATGCTTATAACTGTAATTGTATGTGACACAATGTCTGCTTGTTTGTTTATTAGCCTGCTGTTCCATCCTTAGTTTTGTCACATTCATGTTTCATATTACTGAGGGTCCAAAAGTGACTCTATATGTTTGTTATTGGTTACATATCCCCTATATTTTCCCCATACTATTATATAATAATACTAGAGGTCCAAGAGCGACCGTTACATGGGGTATTAATTTTCTAGTCTGCATTAGGGTGAAAAAAACATAAAATTTATACTTTCTTAAAAGTCTAAAAAAAAAAAAAAGAAAAAAAAGAAAGGTATGTTTTGTAGCACTTTTACTGTGCATCATTTTGAAATTAGACAAGCAAGTGTAATCGTTTTGTTGACATTATAAATAGTGATATATTAAAAAAAAAAAAAGATTTAGGGGTTAATAACTTTAATATAGTGGCGGCGACGTTGGGGGCGGCAGATTAGGGGTTAATAAGTGTAGGTAGGTTGCGGCGACATTGGAGGTGGCAGATTAGGGGTTAATAAATATAATGTATGTGTTGATGATGTTGGGGGCAGCAGATTAGGGGTTAATACATATAATGTAGGTGGCGGCGGTGTCCGGAGCGGAAGATAAAGGGTTAATAATATAATGCAGGTGTCGGCGATGTCAGGGGCGGTAGATTAGGGGTTAATAAGTGTAAGATTAGGGGTGTTTAGAATCGGGGTTCATGTTAGGTAGGAGACAGGGGGGTCCCGAACACGGTCAGACCAACGGTCCGTGTGTGCACACAAGAAGTTCAAAGTATTCTGCTATTGGTAAGGCTTGGAGTGCCGTAGCTAGGCGGCGGATCAGACCGTGGGGTCATGCAAAGGAAAAAATTAATGCAGGCACTCAGGGATGAATAACATTAAAACGTAAATTTTATTAGTACTTGAAATAAAACAGATAGTGTTCCAAAACAGAGGGCAGGCAGGGAGAAAAGCAGCATAACGCGTTTCGTGCCCCCTAGTGGCACTTATTTATAGACTAGTGTGAGGGATAATCAGGAGAATATTTATACCTAAAATGTGAGAACAGTAAATTAACCCCTAGTATCCCAACAGCAATGCAGAAAGAATTCTTTAAAAACAACAATAAAGAATTAAAAAAATTGATGATAAACAGTGGAATTCAGGTATTGCATTAATATCACTAATTGTTTTGACAAGTGAGTAACTAATTGGCTAAAGTGACTATAAATACAAGATGATGAAGCTAGTGATATCATTCAAATATTGATGACCATTTAAAGTATGTACAAAAAATTAATTAATCTACTTGGATTTTATGCAAATCTAAATTGAGTAGATGAATGTGTAAATAAATATACAAAATACTGCATGAATGACATTCGTCTAGTATGAGCAATGGCAATAAATACAGCACCACATAACACAAAAGCACTAGCTGATATGGTGTAATTAAAAGTACCAAATGTAGTCCACCCAGCTATTAGTTATCAATGAAATAACTAATATCGAACTCTCTGTTCATGCCTAGTGGAATACGTGTTTTTAGTTTAAGAATCGAAAAGAGTTCTTTTTTGTCCAGGACCTTGTTTTTATTGCCTCCTCTTATGGGAACTCTGGCTAGGTCTATGACCTGAACAGAGAGATTTGCTTTGTTAGTAAAGTGCAGGCCATTAAAGTGGCTTGCTACTGCTGACTCCTTGACATAATTCTTAACATCTCTGAGATGTTCCCCTACTCTCTTTCTAAGCTCCCTAGACGTTTGTCCGATATATTGGCTCTGACAAAGGTTGCATGTAAGCATATAGACTACCCATTGGGTCCCACAGTTAGCGTAGAATTGAATTTCAAATTTTTTGTTGGTGATGCTAGATGTAAAAGAGTTACCACCCAAAATGAGTGTGCAAGTGTTGCAGTTTCTACTGCCGCATCTATGATTGCCTTTGTGTCTCAGCCATGTAAATTCATGGGAAGAAGGATACCTATTTACCATGCTGGGTGAGAGAGACTCTGCTAGGGTTCTCGGCTTCTTAGAAACTAATCTGCACTGTTTGATTAGTGGTTTCAAAATATCATCACCAGATAGTAGGTGTAAATGTTTTTTGAGAATTTTTACTATTTGGTCATATTGTGATGTATATTCTGTGGTGAAGACTATTGAGTCATGAAAACTACTGTCACTAGACTCCTTAGGAGGCCTGTTGGCCAAATCAACATCCGACTTCCTAATGTGTTCACGGAACTTAGATAAAGATTTTTTGTTATAGCCTCGATTCACTAGTCTGTTTTCTAATTCAGTGGCTTACTGGTCATACACTTCGTCTGACTTCGTGTTTCTTCTTAACCTAATGTACTGTCCTTTAGGAATGGCTTGAATAAGGTGTTTCGGATGTTGTGATTTAGCATGCAGAATGGTGTTGCCAGCTGTTGGTTTCCTATGACCTAGATTTGGAGTTTGGCGGTAGCCGTGAAAACCAGCGTTAGAGGCTCCTAACGCTGGTTTTAGGCTACCGCCGGTATTTAGAGTCACTCAAAATAGGGTCTAACGCTCACTTTTCAGCCGCGACTTTTCCATACCGCAGATCCCCTTACGTCAATTGCGTATCCTATCTTTTCAATGGGATCTTCCTAACTCCGGTATTTAGAGTCGTTTCTGAAGTGAGCGTTAGACATCTAACGACAAAACTCCAGCCGCAGGAAAAAAGTCAGTAGTTAAGAGCTTTCTGGGCTAACGCCGGTTTATAAAGCTCTTAACTACTGTGCTCTAAAGTACACTAACACCCATAAACTACCTATGTACCCCTAAACCGAGGTCCCCCCACATCGCCGACACTCGATTATATTTTTTTAACCCCTAATCTGCCGACCGCCACCTACGTTATACTTATGTACCCCTAATCTGCTGCCCCTAACACCGCCGACCCCTGTATTATATTTATTAACCCCTAATCTGCCCCCCACAACGTCGCCGCCAGCTACCTACACTTATTAACCCCTAATCTGCCGTCCGCACGCCGCCGCCAGCTACATTATCCCTATGTACCCCTAATCTGCTGCCCCTAACACCGCCGACCCCTGTATTATATTTATTAACCCCTAATCTGCCCCCCACAACGTCGCCGCCAGCTACCTACACTTATTAACCCCTAATCTGCCGAGCGGACCTGAGCGCTACTATAATAAAGTTATTAACCCCTAATCCGCCTCACTAACCCTATAATAAATAGTATTAACCCCTAATCTGCCCTCCCTAACATCGCCGACACCTAACTTCAATTATTAACCCCTAATCTGCCGACCGGAGCTCACCGCTATTCTAATAAATGTATTAACCCCTAAAGCTAAGTCTAACCCTAACACTAACACCCCCCTAAGTTAAATATAATTTAAATCTAACGAAATAAATTAACTCTTATTAAATAAATTATTCCTATTTAAAGCTAAATACTTACCTGTAAAATAAATCCTAATATAGCTACAATATAAATTATATTTATATTATAGCTATTTTAGGATTTATATTTATTTTACAGGTAACTTTGTATTTATTTTAACCAGGTACAATAGCTAGTAAATAGTTAAGAACTATTTAATAGCTAAAATAGTTAAAATAATTAACAATTTACCTGTAAAAGAAATCCTAAACTAAGTTACAATTAAAACTAACACTATACTATCAATAAATTAATTAAATAAACTACCTACAATTACCTACAATTAACCTAACACTACACTATCAATAAATTAATTAAATACAATTGCTACAAATAAATACAATTAAATAAACTTGCTAAAGTACAAAAAATAAAAAAGAACTGTTACAAAAAATAAAAAAATATCTACAATCATAAGAAAAATATTACAACAATTTTAAACTAATTACACCTACTCTAAGCCCCCTAATAAAACAACAAAGCCCCCCAAAATAAAAAATGCCCTACCCTATTCTAAATTACTAAAGTTAAAAGCTCTTTTACCTTACCAGCCCTGAACAGGGCCCTTTGCGGGGCATGCCCCAAGAAGTTCAGCTCTTTTGCCTGTAAAAAAAAACATACAATACCCCCCCCCAACATTACAACCCACCACCCACATACCCCTAATCTAACCCAAACCCCCCTTAAAAAAACCTAACACTAAGCCCCTGAAGATCATCCTACCTTGTCTTCACCTCACCAGGTATCACCGATCCGTCCTGGCTCCAAAATCTTCATCCAACCCAAACGGGGGTTGGCGATCCATCATCCGGTGCCTGAAGAGGTCCAGAAGAGGCTCCAAAGTCTTCATCCTATTCGGGAAGAAGAGGCGATCCGGACCGGCAACCATCTTGATACAAGCGGCATCTTCTATCTTCATCCGATGACGACCGGCTCCATCCTGAAGACCTCCACCGCGGACCCATCTTCTTCCGGCGACGTCCAACTGCAGAATGACGGTTCCTTTAAGGGACGTCATCCAAGATGGCGTCCCTCGAATTCCGATTGGCTGATAGGATTCTATCAGCCAATCGGAATTAAGGTAGGAATATTCTGATTGGCTGATGGAATCAGCCAATCAGAATCAAGTTCAATCCGATTGGCTGATCCAATCAGCCAATCAGATTGAGCTCGCATTCTATTGGCTGTTCCGATCAGCCAATAGAATGCAAGCTCAATCTGATTGGCTGATTGGATCAGCCAATCGGATTGAACTTGATTCTGATTGGCTGATTCCATCAGCCAATCAGAATATTCCTACCTTAATTCCGATTGGCTGATAGAATCCTATCAGCCAATCGGAATTCGAGGGACACCATCTTGGATGACGTCCCTTAAAGGAACCGTCATTCTGCAGTTGGACGTCGCCGGAAGAAGATGGGTCCGCGGTGGAGGTCTTCAGGATGGAGCCGGTCGTCATCGGATGAAGATAGAAGATGCTGCTTGGATCAAGATGGTTGCCGGTCCGGATCGCCTCTTCTTCCCGGATAGGATGAAGACTTTGGAGCCTCTTCTGGACCTCTTCAGGCACCGGATGATGGATCGCCAACCCCTGCTTGGGTTGGATGAAGATTTTGGAGTCAGGACGGATCGGTGATACCTGGTGAGGTGAAGACAAGGTAGGATGATCTTCAGGGGCTTAGTGTTAGGTTTATTTAAGGGGGGTTTGGGTTAGATTAGGGGTATGTGGGTGGTGGGTTGTAATGTTGGGGGGGGGTATTGTATGTTTTTTTTTTACAGGCAAAAGAGCTGAACTTCTTGGGGCATGCCCCGCAAAGGGCCCTGTTCAGGACTGGTAAGGTAAAAGAGCTTTTAACTTTAGTCATCTAGAATAGGGTAGGGCATTTTTTATTTTGGGGGGCTTTGTTGTTTTATTAGGGGGCTTAGAGTAGGTGTAATTAGTTTAAAAATGTTGTAATATTTTTCTTATGTTTGTAGATATTTTTTTATTTTTTGTAACTTAGTTCTTTTTTATTTTTTGTAGTTTAGCTAGTTTATTTAATTGTATTTATTTGTAGCAATTGTATTTAATTAATTTATTGATAGTGTAGTGTTAGGTTTATTTGTAACTTAGGTTAGGATTTCTTTTACAGGTAAATTTTTAATTATTTTAACTATTTTAGCTATTAAATAGTTCTTAACTATTTAATAGCTATTGTACCTGGTTAAAATAAATAAAAAATTACCTGTAAAATAAATATAAATCCTAAAATCGCTATAAAATAATTATAATTTATATTGTAGCTATATTAGGATTTATTTTACAGGTAAGTATTTAGCTTTAAATAGGAATAATTTATTTAATAAGAGTTAATTATGTTTCGTTAGATTTAAATTATATTTAACTTAGGGGGGTGTTAGTATTAGGGTTAGACTTAGCTTTAGGGGTTAATACATTTATTAGAATAGCGGCGAGATTCGGTCGGCAGATTAGGGGTTAATAATTGAAGTTAGGTGTCGGCGATGTTAGGGAGGGCAGATTAGGGGTTAATACTATTTATGATAGGGTTAGTGAGGCGGATTAGGGGTTAATAACTTTATTATAATAGCGGTGCGGTCCGGTCGGCAGATTAGGGGTTAATAAGTGTAGGCAGGTGGAGGCGACGTTGTGGGGGGCAGATTAGGGGTTAATAAATATAATATAGGGGTCGGCGATGTTAGGGCAGCAGATTAGGGGTACATAGGGATAATGTAAGTAGCGGCAGTTTACGGAGCGGCAGATTAGGGGTTAATAATAATATGCAGGGGTCAGCGATAGCAGGGGCGGCAGATTAGGGGTTAATAAGTGTAAGGTTAGGGGTGTTTAGAATCGGGGTACATGTTAGAGTGTTAAGTGCAGACGTCGGAAGGGTTACCGCATAGCAAACAATGGGGCTGCGTTAGGAGCTGAACGCGGCTTTTTTGCAGGTGTTAGGTTTTTTTTCAGCTCAAACAGCCCCATTGTTTCCTATGGGAGAATCGTGACCGAGCACGTTTTTGAGGCTGGCCGCGTCCGTAAGCAACTCTGGTATCGAGAGTTGAAGCTGCGTTAAAAATGCTCTACGCTCCTTTTTTGGAGCCTAACGCAGCCTTTATGTGGACTCTCGATACCAGAGTTATTTTTATGGTGCGGCCAGTAAAACGCGGGCGTTATTTTTTCAGGTCGTTACCGACAAAACTCCAAATCTAGCCGTATATGTTTTAGTACATATGGAATTGTTGTGTGCCTGTAGAGTTAGATCCAGAAAATCTATTTGAGTGTTATTGTACGTGCCTGTGAATTTAAGTCCCATTTGGTTGTCATTTAGATAACCCATAAAGTCATGGTATGTGGAATCATTTAGAGATTTTTTAACTATGAAAATAAGGTCATCTATGTACCGTGAATAAAAAATGATATCCTCATACCATGGGTTTGAGGAGTCATAAATGTACATAAGTTCCCACTTAGCTACATAGAGATTGGCAAGCGATGGGGCAAACTTTGTTTGAAGGAAGAAATCTTGATTGAACATAAAGAAGTTGTGTGACAAGAGGTACCTCAATATATCTCCCACACAATGTTTTATAACCTCATCAAGTTCTAAGTCTGTGGCCAAAAATGTCTCAACAACACACATCCCTAAACTTTGAGGGATGCAAGTGTAAAGGGATGAAATGTCTACCACCATCCAAGTATAGTCTTGTTGCCACTCAGTGAGTTTTAGTTTGTTTAACAAATGGGAGCTATCCTCCAGGTAGCTCAACTGTCTTCTGGCAATGGGTTGAAGAATGGTCTACCTGGAGGATGTTCAATATCTTTATGTACTTTCGGTACATGATAAAAAATTGGTATAATTGGGTTTTGTGATACCAAGTATTAAGATCGTTAGCAGTAAAAATTCCTAAACTTATACCTTCTTGGACCAACTGTATCAGTTCCCTTTTGAATATATGTGTGGGATTTGCAGATAATTTGTGTTAGATTTGGTCATCATGGAGTTGTCTATAAGCCTCCTGAAAGTAATAACTCTTGTCCATAATCACAATGCTGCTGCCCTTATCTGAGTTTTTTATGACAATGTCCTTATTATCTTTGAGAGTTTTAATTGCCTTACGTTCTTTATATGTCAGATTGGGGGCGACAGCATTGTGACCAGTTTCAGCCTCTAATGTCAGGATATCATCCTGGACCGCCTTTTGAAAGGCATTTAACATTGCACCTCTGTGTTGTGTGGAATAAAAATCAGAAGTGGACTTCTTTGGTTTTGGTAGCTGTTTGGGGTGAATAGTTTCAATTTCACTGTGTAAATCATTAAGGATGGCTAGGGTACAAGCATCAGAAAAATGCAGATATGAAGCAGCATTAATATTGGTGTTGTTTCCCAGATCAACACTAGATGGATGCTCAACCTAATCATTGGTTGCAGGATTTAAGGAAAAAAACCTTTTAAGGGTAAGTTTTCTGACAAACTTATTTACATCCATCAGCGTATTGAAACTGGAAAACTTGTTAGCTGGAGTAAAACTTAAACCTTTAGATAACACTGATTTTTCAGATTCACTTAGGCTATATTTAGAGATGTTGATAATGCTAAAGTTCTCAGCAGGGGTGACAACATTGGTGATTAGTGTCCTTTTTTCTTCTTCTTGGCTTTTTCTTTGCCTCTTTTTTCTCCATCTTCTTCTTTTTCTGATGGAGTTTTCCTGCACGTTTTGGGTCGCGCCACCGGTTGGTATTCCCCCAACTCTTCCCCCGAAGTATCCTGTAAAAAAGAAGAAGAGGACAGACAAGAGGAGATAGAGGAAGGAGAGGAGGGAGGAGAAGCAGAAGAGAGGGAAGAAGCAGAATTTGAAAACATGGAATTTTCAGGATCTGTGGATTCCCCTTCTGACGTGCTGAATACCACTTTTCTCTTATTCTTTTTTAGAAATGATTTAGGTGAATTCTCCACATCTTTTTCTGTGTATTGGGAATGCAGTTTGCCAGAGTTCTTTTGGAACTTGTTTTTGTTTTTGTTCTCACGCTGCTGTTTGTGTACTGCAGCCCAATTGTAGACTCTATCTTGATCATAGTCTTCTTGGTCTCTTGCAAATTTCTTGCCTTTAATTGTGGCTTGCTCCCCATCTACCTTGGCGATAAATTCATCCATTTTGGATTTGTGAGTGAGGTAGCTTGAATGATTTTCAATTGTTTTAGCTCTAATGTCAGCGTCTGCAGCATCCACAGTGTTCTACAGAATCAACAGGATCCGTTTTACACTCCCTGATAGACTTTTCTCTGCTGGCCGATAACACAACAACCGAAGTGAGTACTGCTCTTTACTATTATTACTCAAGCTTGTTTGCTATACGTGATACATATTGTACAGTTGGTACCTATCCGTTTTTGTGGGAGATATCATGTATAAGTCTCTGCATTCTTAATGGCCAAACATGAGAGTCTAAGTACGGATTGATTCTGTTACTGATGATTTGCTTAATACAAGTGTCTGTTTTACACTAGTGTTTGATTCTGCCTATAACTCACATATTTACACAGTGAAGAAAACACACTTTAAACATTTTTTATGTGTTTGCACTACTTTGCTATTGGTGGCTTGTATTTTTTTAATAAATTGTGTTCCCTAACATGGCAGGCATTGATTCTGATGCAGTGGATAAGGTGTCTACTAACAACACCAGTGAAACTAACATCATGGCTATCTGTGATATTTTTGATTACCATGGTAGAAAGGCATTTTTTGATAAAGTGTTCTCTAGAGAGGATTGCAGTACTGAACACAATGATATTAGAAATCTGTGCAAACATTTACAACTTCTTGCAACAGACTTACGGCTTATATGGGACATTATAGCTTCAAAAAATATACAGAAGTTGGGGAATCCCTAGGGGATTGCGAATTTAAAAGTTTCCCACATTTGAATTTGAAGATGCCACTGATCTTGAGGATTGGAACACTGCATTAACAGACTGTTCTATTAAATTGTTGAACATCTTGATCAGAGTTAAAGAGAAGAAAAGGGCCAAATTAAAACCTGATATTTAATCAAAACAGGAAGAGCTAAAACAATTTGAAAATCATTCAAGCTACCTCACTCACAAATCCAAAATGGATGAATTTATCGCCAAGGTAGATGGGGAGCAGGCCACAATTAAAGGCAAGAAATTTGCAAGAGACCAAGAAGACTATGATCAAGATAGAGTCTACAATTGGGCTGCAGTACACAAACAGCAGTGTGAGAACAAAAACAAAAACAAGTTCCAAAAGAACTCTGGCAAACTGCATTCCCAATACACAGAAAAAGATGTGGAGAATACACCTAAATCAATCCTAAAAAAGAATAAGAGAAAAGTGGTATTCAGCACATCAGAATGGGAATCCACAGATCCATGTTTTCAAATTCTGCTTCTTCCCTCTCTTCTGCTTCTCCTCTCCTTCCTCTATCTCCTCTTGTCTGTCCTCTTCTTCTTTTTTACAGGATACGTCGGGGGAAGAGTCGGGGGAATACCAACCGGTGGCGCAACCCAAAACGCGCAGGAAAACTCCATCAGAAAAAGAAGAAGATAGAGAAAAAAGAGGCAAAGAAAAAGCCAAGAAATAGAAAAAAGGACACTAAACACCAATGTTGTCCCCCCTGCTGAGAACTTTAGCATTATCAACATCTCTAAATATAGCCTAAGTGAATCTGAAAAATCAGTGTTATCTAAAGGTTTAAGTTTTGCTCCAGCTAACAAGTTTTCCAGTTTCAATACGCTGATGGATGTGAATAAGTTTGTCAGAAAACTTACCCTTAAAAGGTTTTTTTCTTTAAATCCTGCAACCAATGATGAGGTTGAGCATCCATCTAGTGTTGATCTGGGAAACAACACCAATATTAATGCTGCTTCATATCTACATTTTTCTGATGCTTGTACCCTAGCCATCCTTAATGATTTACACAGTGAAATTGAAACTATTCACCCCAAACAGCTACCAAAACCCAAGAAGTCCACTTCTGATTTTTATCCCACACAACATAGAGGTGCGATGTTAAATGCCTTTCAAAAGGCGCTCCAGGATGATATCTTGACATTAGAGGCTGAAACTGGTCACAATGCTGTCGCCCCAATCTGACATATAAAGAACGTAAGGCAATTAAAACTCTCAAAGATAATAAGGACATCGTCATAAAAAACTCAGATAAGGGCGGCAGCATTGTGATTATGGACAAGAGTTATTACTTTCAGGAGGCTTATAGACAACTCCATGATGACCAAATATACCACAAATTATCTGCAAATCCCACACATATATTCAAAAGGGAACTGACACAGTTGGTCCAAGAAGGTATAAGTCTAGGAATTTTTACTGCTAACGATCTTAATACTTTGGTACCACAAAACCCAATTATACCAATTTTTTATCATTTACCGAAAGTACATAAAGATATTGAACATCCTCCAGGTAGACCAGTTGTCTCTGGCATTGGCTCAATTTTTGAACCCATTTGAGCATGGATTGATGCCATTCTTCAACCCATTGCCAGAAGACAGTTGAGCTACCTGGAGGATAGCTCCGATTTGTTAAACAAACTAAAACTCATTGAGTGGCAACAAGACTATACTTGGATGGTGGTAGACATTTCATCCCTTTACACTTGCATCCCTCAAAGTTTAGGGGTGCGTGTTGTTGAGACGTTTTTGGCCACAGACTTAGAACTTGATGAGGTTATAAAACATTATGTGGGAGATATATTGAGGTACCTCTTGTCACACAACTTCTTTATTTTCAATCAAGATTTCTTCCTTCAAACATGCGGCACAGCGATGGGGGCAAAGTTTGCCCCATCGCTTGCCAATCTCTATGTAGCTAAGTGGGAACTTATGTACATTTATGACTCCTCAAACCCATGGTATGAGGATATAATTTTTTATTCACGGTACATAGATGACCTTATTTTCATAGTTAAAAAATCTCTAAATAATTCCACATACCATGACTTTATGGGTTATCTAAATGACAACCAAATGGGACTTAAATTCACAGGCACGTACAATAACACTCAAATAGATTTTCTGGATCTAACTCTACAGGCACACAACAATTCCATATGTTCTAAAACATATAGGAAACCAACAGCTGGCAACACCATTCTGCACGCTAAATCACAACATCCGAAACACCTTATTCGAGCCATTCCTAAAGGACAGTACATTAGGTTAAGAAGAAACACAAAGTCAGACGAAGTGTATGACCAGCAAGCCACTGAATTAGAAAACAGACTAGGGAATCGAGGCTATAACAAAAAATCTTTATCTAAGTGCCGTGAACACGTTAGGAAGTCGGATGTTGATTTGGCCAACAGGCCTCCTAAGGAGTCTAGTGACAGTAGTTTTCATGACTCAATAGTCTTCACCACAGAATATACATCACAATATGACCAAATAGTAAAAATTCTCAAAAAACATTTACACCTACTATCTGGTGATGATATTTTGAAACCACTAATCAAACAGTGTAGATTCGTTTCTAAGAAGCCGAGAACACTAGCAGAGTCTTTCTCACCCAGCATGGTAAATAGGCATTCTTCTTCCCATGAATTTACATGGCTGAGACACAAAGGCAATCATAGATGCGGCAGTAGAAACTGCAACACTTGCACACTCATTTTGGGTAGTAACTCTTTTACATCTAGCATCACCAACCAAAAATTTGAAATTCAATTCTTCGCTAACTGTGGGACCCAATGGGTAGTCTATATGCTTACATACAACCTTTGTCAGAGCCAATATATCGGACAAACGTCTAGGGAGCTTAGAAAGCGAGCTAGACAGAGTTCCCATAAGAGGAGGCAATAAAAACAAAGTCCTGGACAAAAAAGAACTCTTTTGGATTCTTAAACTAAAAACACATATTCCGCTAGGCATGAACAGAGAGTTCGATATTAGTTATTTCATTGATAACTAATAGCCAGGCGGACTACATTTAGTATCTTTAATTACACCATATCAGCTAGTGCTTTTGGGTTATGTGGTGCTGTATTTATTGCCATTGCTCATACAAGACGAATGTCATTCATGAAGTATTTTGTATATTTATTTACACATTCATCTACTCAATTTAGATTTGCATAAAATTCAAGTAGATTAATTAATTTTTTGTACATACTTTAAATGGTCATCAATATTTGAATGATATCGCTAGCTTCGTCATCTTGTATTTATAGTCACTCTAGCCAATTAGTTACTCACTTGTCAAAACAATTAGTGATATTAATGCAATACCTCAATTCCACTGTTTATCATCATTTTTTTAATTCTTTATTGTTGTTTTTAACGAATTCTTTCTGCATTGCTGTTGGGATGCTAGGGGTTAATTTACTGTTCTCACATTTTAGGTATAAATACTCTCCTGATTATCCCTCACACTAGTCTATGAATAAGCGCCACTAGGGGGCGCGAAACGCGTTAGACTGCTTGTCTCCCTGCCTGCCCTCTGTTTTGGAACACTATCTGTTTTATTTAAAGTACTAATAAAAGGTACGTTTTAATGTTATTCATCCCTGAGTGCTTGCATTCATTTTTTCCTTAGGATGTTAGGTGTAGACATAAATTTTATTTCCCCATAGGAATCAATGGGGCTGTATTAGGAGCTTTACGCTGCATTTTTGCAGGTGTTTGTTTTTTTTTCAGCCGGCTCTCCCCCATTGATTCCTATGGGGAAATCGTTCACAAGCACGTTTTGCCAGCTTACCGCTACCGTAAGCAGCGCTGGTATTGAGGCGAGATGCGGAGCAAAATTTTGCTCTCCGCTCACTTTTCTGCGGCTAACGCCGGGTTTGTAAAAAATCTGTAATACCAGCATTGTCTGTAGGTGAGCGGTGAGTATAAACTGCTCGTTAGCACCGCACACCATTACCGACAAAACTCGTAATCTAGGCGAGGGCTTTTTTGTAAAAGAAAAGGTATCTGTACTCAATTATTGATAAATTTTGCTCAATAACATTGGGAGAAGCAAGGGGACAATGTTATTTATAATGTTTGATGTATTCTGTAGCCCCCTCTTATGAAAACTAGAGTATTTACGTGATGATTACAAATCATGATTACAAATCATAAGATGGCAGAGGTAGGGGTACTCAGTACCGGTAAGGATCCCCACAAAAAAGCACTATTTTGACATATAAAAATATATATACAATGTAGCCCTTTCAATTCAAAAACCTTGTCATATACCTTTTAACCCTCATATAATTTTTATCAGATAGTGATGAATTTTAATGTATTAGGGCTAGATTATAAGTGGAGAGCAAAATATTGCTTCCGCAAAAGCGATATTTGTGCTCCACTTAGTAATACCAGCGCACATTTGTATTAAAATTTAGGTGCAATGCAAACACGACCTCAAGTTTGCATTTCACAAAGCTTTGCGCTCACGAGAGAGCGCTTCCATAGGCTCCAGTGGGACAGACACAACATGAGAACTAGCTCAGCAAAAGGGGTAAGTCACGCAGATTGTAAATATATATATGTATATAAATATATATTTATGTGTTAATGTATATACACATATTAACACATAAATATATATGTATATAAGCATATACATATATATTTACAGGGAAGACACAGTTCCCATAGATGGCTATGTAAAGGCACTTTTCAGTGCATTTTTTTTCTATCACCCCACACCCGTCAATCTTTAACCCCTCATAATTGCTTTTTGCAGGGGTTTTTTAATAAAAAAAAATGCTACTTTTCATTAATAAAAAAAGGAAATTCTTTATTTTGGGGGCAATTGGGGGTTATTTTTAAAATTAACCAGAGGTCTGACGCTGATTAATTTTTGGAGCGCTAATTGCTACGCAAGCTCGTGGTAGCCATAACCAGCCAATTGTAATGACTGGTTATTTAACGCATGCCTGTAAACGGGCGAATTTGGGTGCGCAATAAATTAGCACTTTACTTGTAATATAGCCTTTAATGTTGTGTTTGGTGCACATTTTATTTTAAATCTTACACTTTACACTAGGTGTAAGATTTAAAATAACAGTCGCGCAAACCCGACATGCACTACATTTTTTGCACTAGAGCAAAAAACTATACTTTCAACTTGTAATATGCGCGCATGTTAGCAAGGTTGCAATATTGTTTATCCCCACTCGCACTAAAAATAGCACACCACTTGTAATCTGGCCCTATTTGGGGCAGTTTAGTCTCAAATAATCCATATTATGACTTCCTTAAAAACATAATAGCATGTAGATTACATTGATATATTTGCTTTTTTTCTAATAAGGATCTTTGTTCTACTACATGCAAGAACATTTGCACTGTTATTCTAATGGATTGTAATCAAAACCAGAGTTGCAGACAAACATAATTTTCTTGGCCTTAACTTACTCAGAGACATTGGTTTTACCATTGATCTTTGACCTTTACTCATATAAAAAAAATTCTACATCATATTTCTATTTACGAGTCTCCAAGGAGAATGAAGTTTACACTTCCTCTCAATGCAAACCATAACAGGACTTAATTAGGTGATAATTTATGTAGTACTTAGTATGAGCATTTGCCACTTGCCAAAGCAGGCACCACAAGTGTGTGTATATATGTTATCACCCAGCTAAATCCAGTATAAAGCTGAAACATTGACCAGGCATCTTAACTGTTAGTGATATCATGTAACGTTCCTAAAGGATTGTTAAATACAGATCTAAAGGAGGTAGGAGCATGTTTGTGGCGTGTATTGGCATGGAGAAATTTAATTAGAAAGAATACTATGCATGCATACAAAATGCAAGTAACTGAGAATAAATTATTCCATTTAAAAAGAGCACTATATAAATTTTTTTTTTTTATATATATTTTATTATTTTCTGTAGCGGTGTCCCCCCCTCCTTCTATCATTAATTAGGGCACCCCAAACCCCCAAAACCCTTTTCTGTAGTGTAGCTGCCTCATCCTTCCCTGTCCCTTTTATTATTATTTTTTTCTGTAGCGTAGGGCCTCCCACTCCTACCCTCCACTGCTGGGCCGCCCACCCTCCTCCCTCAAACATACATGTATATATATATATATATATGTGTGTGTGTATAACACATAGAAACACCCAGCACTCACCAGCTAGCTCACAGCTAAGATAAAATCACAACTGGAAAGGTTAGTCACCGCATCTGGCTAAATGGGAAAAGCTCAGGCATATATGTATGTGTATACATGTGTAGAAGGAGCAGGCAACAGTCGGTACCCTCAGAGGAAGAAAGTGTCCTACAGGACACTTCGTCCTTAAATAATGTCATTAATGTATCCTCTAGAAATCTCAACAACCAAGAAATCACTCTTTTGAGAAAAGGTCTAAGTTTTGCCCCTAGCTGTAATTTTGATTTGTTTTCTACTATTTTAGATGTTAACAGATTTGTAAGGGATTTAACTTTGAAAAAACATTTTTATGGTGATGACACGGAGGAGCAAATGATGATACTGACAACACACGATGCAAATCTAGATTCTATTTTTTGTGACCAAGCAGATATGACAGACATGTAGGAACATGAGGGAAGGTAAATGCGAACAACGGTTTGGTCCCTCAGAGAGAGATATTGATCTTAGTAAATTTAAAGAAAAAACTTACTTTTATCCTATTCACAGCAGGGGTCAAAATCTATTTCAATATACACTTGAAACCCAGCTTATTAGATTGTATAAAAGAAACAAAAATGATAAAATAACAATCTAACTGTACTTGAAAGAAAAGCAATTAATGATCTCAAAAGCGATTCCAATATAGTGATCAGGGAATCTGATATGGGTGGTAACACAGTAGTTTTGAATAAAAGTGACTATGTGGCTGAAGCCAATAGGCAACTTACTAACACGGATGTATACCAACCTTTCTTTCTATTACCCAAAAATCCGTCCATGCCAATATTCCATCACCTTCCCAAACTTCCCAAAGATTCCATCAATCCCCCAGGCCGTCCAATCAACGCTGGTATTGGTTCACTCAATGAGAGATTATCTGATTTAGTTGATACTTTTTTACAGCTTGTAGTCATTTATCTATATGGTTATTTAAGAGACACCACTGCACTTATTAAACAGGTTGAACATATAACCTGGTGTGACACCTATAGGTTAGTCGCAATGGATGCAACATCACTTTACACTTCCATCTCTCATGACAAGGGATTGGAAGCCTTACTTTTTTCACCATTCAATTTTTACATTCTGCAGTTGAATATCTGCTCACTCACAATTATTTTATGTTTGAGGGCAAGTACTATCTCCAATGGCGTGGCACAGCTATGGGTGCTAAATTCGCACCCTCATATGCGAATTTGTATATGGGATTTTGGGAGCTGTGACACATTTTTGGAGATACTAATTCCTTCTGTGACAATATTGTTTACTTCGGTAGATATATTAATGATTGCTGTTGGTGTGGGATGGGGACGGTCAACTTGTTCACTGGTTCCTTGACTACGCCAACAGCAATGATTTTAATTGTAACTGAATTTTCATGTTTTTACATGCAAAGGATTTTAAAAAATGTTCCAAAATAAAGTTTTTGATACATTTTTAACCTTTTTCTTCATTCTTTATGGTCCGGAGATGCGGATATGCAGAGTGTTTTATATATATATATATATATATATATATATATATATATATATATACACACACACATACACACATACAGTATATATATATATATATATATATATATATATATATATAGAATAAGAATTGAAATAGAAGGGCACTCTCAGGACATTTAGAGAACCACAATAATCATTTAATCAAAATCTCAACAGGTCATCAAAGTCATAGTCGACATTTCGGCTCTCTTTAGAGCCTTCTTCAAGACAAAATAAATCTTTCTTCGGCGAGACGCATTTCCTGTTTGGGAGTACGGCGTCTCGCCGAAGAAAGATTTATTTTGTCTTGAAGAAGGCTCTAAAGAGAGCCGACACGTCGACTATGACTTTGATGACCTGTTGAGATTTTGATTAAATGATTATTGTGGTTCTCTAAATGTCCTGAGAGTGCCCTTCAATTTCAAGTCTTATTCTATATGAACGTTGAGGATTGCACCCAGGTGGTTGATACAGTGCCAAGGTTGGAGTGCTGGGACATCTGCTATTTATATATATATATGATGATGGTTAACTCACAGTAGGGTTATACAATGGCGGTTTTATTTTGGGTGTATGTTGTTAATATCAGGAGCATTTGGAATTATTTTGATGAGTTTTATGGATGGTAGTTTTTGTATACATGGTTGAGTAAGTATGAGACTGAGATGGGGGTAGATGGAGTTGTGAGGGAGAGTATGTTAGTATGAAATGTATTTTAGTTTGTATACCTGTCAGTGTATGAATAGGGCGTATTGCAAAGGGTGTACGAGTACCTGGGAATGATTTTATATAGTGAATTGGTATGATTATTTGTCTTGTTGATTTGAGGGTCACGAGTGAGACTTGGTGGCAACATCGCTTTAAATGTGTGGCATTGTATGTATGTTGTGTCTGATGGTTATTTTGTATGAGAAGTGGTTGGTGGCTTTTGTGTGGGCATGGATATTTAGGATTGACTTGGTTATCTTATATAGAGGTTGTGCATTATGTTTTGACAGGGGTACATTTGCTTGGTTCACAATGTCCGATGTCAGTTAGATCCTAAGGGAGGAAACACAAGGTGGTGTAGGTTTGTGCACTAGTGCCGATTGTACATAATTAGTATTGCGTTTTACTACAGTATAGTATGGCGTAGTCCATATGGAGGGAGTATTGATACAAGGTTTTATGTTGTTTTTCTTCATGGAATTACGTGATGAGCTTGTGATGATAGTGTAGGAGTGCTGGTTTGATGTTTGTTACATTTAGCTAGTTGTGTGTGTGTATAGCAATATAGTTTTTTAAGTTGTTGAATGGATGTTGTTTATTTGAGTGTTAGTGCTGTGTTATTGATTGTAGGCAGGGTGTTTATCTGTGGGCAGGTGTTGTGAGCGATACGTTCAGAGGAAGTGGGTGTGTGTTTACTAGTCATTGGCTGGCCCTGGTTAATGTTTTGTGGTTGCTAGGCAACAGTAGTTCTGCTCGATCAAGAGAATGAGAATGGACATACCTGGCTTTATGTTATGATATACAGTGTGTAGCTATTTGTGTGCTGATTTGGATAGATAGCTAGGTATATGTGACTATGGCTCTATGCGATTGCTATTTTAGGTGAATAGGACACGGTGGTGTTACGTTACTATGGTGATGGGATTGACAATTGTTTAATTTTGCTCTCTGCTGGGCCCCATAATGTGTCCATGCATGCGCAGTTGTGTGTGCTGCACGCATTGGGAGAACAGCTGTCAGCAATTATGCGGTGATGAGGTTTTTCATAAAAGGGTGAGTTTGTTATGTGTTCGTTTGGTCTGAGGACGGGGGCAACCCCGAAAACGTTAATCTGTGAATAAAAGGTTATATTTTAAACGGTGAGTGCCTTCCCCGTGCTTGTTTATATATATATATATATATATATATATATATATATATGTGTGTGTGTGTGTGTGTGTGGATATATACAGTATATGTGTGTGTGTACTTTAACTTCTAGATCAGGTCCCTTGAATCCAATAAATTCACTGTCCAAGGGGGTTATCAGACTCCAGCAAACATGCCAGGACCCCTTTGGACAGTGAATTTATTGGGTGCAAGGGACCTGATCTATAATTTTTTTATTAGATATTATCTATTAGATATTGAAAGATTGCATTTGCACTACTTGGTACTTACCTACCAGCGCCATGCTCCTCCTAGAGCTCTGTGGTCTGGTCTGCTGCTGCTCCCTATGTGCTGGCCCACATAGGCCTCCAGCTCGGCTCCCTCCTTGTTGGGTGTGACTGACTGTGTGTGCTCACATACTGTATGTGTGCTAATTGCCTAATACCTATTGTATCAGACTGGAGCGGCCACATCCTATCTGACTGCAGTTGAGCCTCTGTCTATGTGCTCAAAAAGCACTGCAGGTGAGGCAGTTGTACTCCAGGCTGCAGAGTTCACTGTCTGTACTGTCCTCACTAACTGATAGCTAGACAGCTAGTTAACAAACCAGACAGAAATAGCTTTGTGTTTATTCCAAACTGATTTTACTTCTGAATAGTTATTTTGTAAAACTGCAATACAATAAGAAAAGTTGAAATTACAATATGTACTTACACATGGTGTTTGCAATACATACAATAATACATGTTTCTAACACAGAGAGCTTACATTTAAACCTTACAGTGAATAGCAATGCAATTCAAATATACAATGAACTCTTAGCAAACAATAAATAACTTCTAGGCATATGTATATTTAGAGGCAAATATGAAGAGCTGATTTCCATGCTTCTTGAAGCTAAGATGGCTGCTGTGAAACTGAAAGTAAACTTTTTATTAACAAACTTTATTAACACTTCCTGTTTTATTCTTGAGAGGAACCAAGCTGTAATTGCAACATGAAACCACCAGATGTCATCAACATAATAAGCATATAATAGACAGAACACTCCCCGCCTGGTATAAACATATACCACTATTACATGATCTATAAATTATTATTAAATTCAACCAGATAACTCTTTACTTTAAAAAAGAACAATCAAATCTGACACATGTCTGAGATATACTTTAGCAGTCCCTTGTTTAATGATTTTGACCTCTACCATCACCACTAGGAATGGCTTTTACAATAAGACTCATTGTTCATCCATTGCGCTTTACTTGAGAGTCTTTCAACAATACAAGATCTCCTTCTTGAACGTTTTGTTTCTCCTTCCATTTTCTATATTTCCATGTTTGGATACATTTGATAGTCACTGTTTCAGCTTGCAAGAAATCTAATGAATGGCATAACCCTTTGCAGCAATGCCAGCCTGTACATGACTCCTTTTGAGTGCTGCTGGAAAATGACTTGGCAATGTGAATTAGTGTTGCTATACCATCACAAGAGACTTCCACTTTGAGAATCTCAGAAATCTATGTGAGTCTAACTGCATTCATACACTCCAGTTTTTAAAGCTGTCACTTCAGGTCTGATCTCACTGTCAGAATCTGGTTCAATGAGGTCAAATACTTTAGCTTCAGATTGATCACTTGTATCTGCCTGGTGTAAGAAATCTGGGCCTGAGAACCAGTTGGTATGTTTTAGGTGAGCTGCCTGAATTGGTCTAGTACCATGATCTGCTGGATTCTGACTGGTGTTAATATAATGCCACTGATCTGGATTAGTAGATTTTCTAATACGAATTATTCTGTTTGAGACATACAGGGAGTGCAGAATTATTAGGCAAGTTGTATTTTTGAGGATTAATTTTATTATTGAACAACAACCATGTTCTTAATGAACCCAAAAAACTCATTAATATCAAAGCTGAATATTTTTGGAAGTAGTTTTTAGTTTGTTTTTAGTTTTAGCTATTTTAGGGGGATATCTGTGTGTGCAGGTGACTATTACTGTGCATAATTATTAGGCAACTTAACAAAAAAACAAATATATACCCATTTCAATTATTTATTTTTACCAGTGAAACCAATATAACATCTCAACATTCACAAATATACATTTCTGACATTCAAAAACAAAACAAAACAAATCAGTGACCAATATAGCCACCTTTCTTTGCAAGGACACTCAAAAGCCTGCCATCCATGGATTCTGTCAGTGTTTTGATCTGTTCACCATCAACATTGCGTGCAGCAGCAACCACAGCCTCCCAGACACTGTTCAGAGAGGTGTACTGTTTTCCCTCCTTGTAAATCTCACATTTGATGATGGACCACAGGTTCTCAATGGGGTTCAGATCAGGTGAACAAGGAGGCGATGTCATTACATTTTCTTCTTTTATACCCTTTCTTGCCAGCCACGCTGTGGAGTACTTGGACGCGTGTGATGGAGCATTGTCCTGCATGAAAATCATGTTTTTCTTGAAGGATGCAGACTTCTTCCTGTACCACTGCTTGAAGAAGGTGTCTTCCAGAAACTGGCAGTAGGACTGGGAGTTGAGCTTGACTCCATCCTCAACCCAAAAAGGCCCCACAAGCTCATCTTTGATGATACCAGCCCAAACCAGTACTCCACCTCCACCTTGCAGGCGTCTGAGTCGGACTGGAGCTCTCTGCCCTTTACCAATCCAGCCACGGGCCCATCCATCTGGCCCATCAAGACTCACTCTCATTTCATCAGTCCATAAAACCTTAGAAAAATCAGTCTTGAGATATTTCTTGGCCCAGTCTTGACGTTTCAGCTTGTGTGTCTTGTTCAGTGGTGGTCGTCTTTAAGCCTTGTTCCCTTGGCCATGTCTCTGAGTATTGCACACCTTGTGCTTTTGGGCACTCCAGTGATGTTGCAGCTCTGAAATATGGCCAAACTGGTGGCAAGTGGCATCTTGGCAGCTGCACGCTTGACTTTTCTCAGTTCATGGGCAGTTATTTTGTGCCTTGGTTTTTCCACACGCTTCTTGCGACCCTGTTGACTATTTTGAATGAAACGCTTGATTGTTCGATGATCACGCTTCAGAAGCTTTGCAATTTTAAGAGTGCTGCATCCCTCTGCAAGATATCTCACTATTTTTGACTTTTCTGAGCCTGTCAAGTCCTTCTTTTGACCCATTTTGCCAAAGGAAAGGAAGTTGCCTAATAATTATGCACACCTGATATAGGGTGTTGATGTCATTAGACCACACCCCTTCTCATTACAGAGATGCATATCACCTAATATGCTTAATTGGTAGTAGGCTTTCGAGCCTATACAGCTTGGAGTAAGACAACATGCATAAAGAGGATGATGTGGTCAAAATACTAATTTGCCTAATAATTCTGCACTCCCTGTATACATGAAATCTCCTACAAGTATTGTGAATATAACCTAACACAATTTTGCTATCCATGTAATATTTAACTGCATAAAGTTCAATGTCCATTTCTTCAGTAATAAGTTCAGCTAGTTCAACTGACAAAACAGCTGCACATAATTCTAGACGTGGCACTGTATGGGCGGGTCTTGGAGCTAGTTTAGATTTGCCCATAATAAAGCCTACATGACATTGACCACTACTGTCTATGACTCTGAGATATGCCACAGCTGCTATCGCTACAGTAGAAGCATCAGAAAAAACACATGCCTCCTTTCTCACTGTGGACGATAGTGACACCGGCACATAGGGTCTGGGAATACTGAGATCTTCAAGATGGATCAGGTCTTCTGTCCATGCTCTCCATTGAGCTTCTCTATCTGGTAAGAGTGGGGAATCCCAGTCACATTGGTCTGTTGAGAGTTCTCTGACTAAAGATTTACCTTGCATAGTGATTGGAGATGCAAACCCAAGTGGGTCATAAAGACTGTTTACTGTAGCCAGGATACCTCTCCATGTGAAAGGTTTTACCTCTTTAGACACTTGAAAAGTGAAACTGTCGGTCTGGAAGTTCCAACTTACTCCTAAGCTTCTTTGGAGGGGTAGGGGATCGACACCTAAAACAAGGTCCTTTAGATCTTTAGCTCTGTTATCTGCAGGAAATGCTTCCATTACTGGACTTCTGTTGGATGCCACTTTGTGTAGCTTGAGATTCGATCCTGCGAGTATGTCCTTAGCTCTCTGCAGGAGACTGACTGCTTCAGCTTCAGTAGACACAGATGCGAGTCCATCATCTACATAGAAATTCCTCAAGATAAACTGTTCTACATCTTCGCCATACTCACTTCTTCCTTGCTTTGCTATTTGTCTTAGACCATAAATGGCTATGGCTGGAGAAGGGCTGTTTCCAAAGACATGTACCTTCATCCTGAACTCTGTCATTTCTTTGTTAAGGTCATTGTCACGAAACCAAAATCTCAAATAGTTACGGTGATCTTCTCTAACCATGAAGCAGTAAAACATTTGTTGTACATCAGTGGTAATTGCAACTTGCTCCTTGCGTAAACATAAAAGGACACCTAGTAGTGTATTATTTAAATCAGGCCCACTGAGGAGTGTGTCATTCAGTGAGATGCCTTCAAACTGAGCACTTGAGTCAAAAACTACTCTGATCTGTCCTGGCTTCTGAGGGTGATAGACACCAAAGATTGGTAGGTACCAACACTCCTCACCTGGTTCCAATGGTGGGGCAGGTTCTGTTTGGTCATGGTCAAAGATATTTTGCATAAAGTTAACAAAATGTTCTTTCATTTCAGTTTTTTTCACAAAGGAACGCTGTAGAGCAAGTAGTCTTTTCTGGGCTTGCTCTAAGTTGTTTGGTAATCTAAGACGAGGTGAGCAAAATGGTAGGGGTGCTACCCAGTAATTTGCTTCATCAATAAACATCTCTTTTTCTACTACATCAAGGAACATACCATCTTGAATAGACATAGCAGGTTTGTCATCGTTTGGAGTAGTAACAAACACATTATCATCTAAACTGCCCACATTGTGAGTTGGAGTTCCTAAATAACACAATGAGGAGGTGTATGACTGTTGTTAACAAGCATTAAAAGTCTCTTTTACCTGTATATAGCTAGTGCATGGACTGAACAGAGAAGTGCGTCCACTAGGCAACACATTTGTCTTAAAAGAGTTCACATCTGCTGGTCTATGAGCTCCTCCTAAGCATACTTCCCCAACTATGACCCAACCTAAGTCTAAATTTTGTGCATAAGGACTGTTGTGAGGCCCATTAATCTTCTCACGTACTTTGTGCACCATCAGAATGTCTCTTCCTAACAAGAGAAGTATTTGTGCGTTAGGGTCAAGTGCAGGGATCTTGTATGTTAATGATTTCAGATGAGGGAAATGCTGTGTAATCTCAGGTGTTGGAATTTCTGACCTGTCATCAGGTATCATGTCACATTCAATGAGTGTGGGGAGTTTTATGTGTGTTTTCCCATCAATAGACTGAACAGTAAAGTTGGATACCCTACGCCCTGTTTTCTCTGTAATGCCTGAGCATGTTTTTAGAGTGTAGGAAAATGTTTCACCACTAATGTTAAACACATCAAAAAACTCTGATTTGGCTAAAGAACGGTTACTTTGATCATCTAACACTGCATACATTTTTACAGAACAGTCAGGTTTGTTAGAGGGATATACAGTCACTTAACAAATCTTGGAACATGATCTGGGCCTTGTCCCTTTCCCGCATACCTCTGTACACTTGGATATGACAGTGAGTGGAGTAGCTTCCTCTTGCTCCCCGCCTTGCTCTCCCATAGGTAAAGGAGTCTCTACTGCCCAGGGAGCTGGACCTGAATGCAAAGCTGAAGTATGCTGGTCACTGTTGCATTCTCTGCATCTTATGTTATTTCTGCAGTCTTTGGCAATGTGTCTGGTGGATGCACAATATCTAAAGCAGATAGAATTCTCCTTCAGGTAAGCTTTACATTCATCAATGTGCTTGCTTCTGAACCCACGACACTTTGACAGTGGGTGTGGTTTATTATGAATTGGACATGGACTGTCTGATTCCATGGATTTCCACGAAGGGCTTTTCACCTGTGGAGCTGCATTAGTAGCTGACACTTCTGTCTTTCTTACCGACACTGTTGGTCTGTTACTGTACCTTGTTCCTGTCTTCTCTGTATTTGCTGGAACTTGGTTGCTGCATATTGAGAATATGAAGCTTGGATCATTTCTAGTCTTTGCTTGGTTGACAATAAATCTGGTGAAGAAACTGAATGGTGGAAAGGAGACATGATGGTCTTCTTTGTACTTGGAACCTTGAGAAATCCACTTTTCTTGCAGGCTATATGGCAGTTTTTCAATAATTGGTTTGATGCCACGAGCTGTGTCTAGGTATGCCAGTCCTGGCAAAAAGCCTCCTGTCTTAGCTGCATTCACCTCCAACAACATGTCACCAAGTTCTCTTAACTTTATGTTGTCTTTGTTTGAGATTTTGGGGAAGTTTTCTAGCTTATTTAACAGTGCATTCTCAATAGCTTCAGGGCTGCCATAACATTCTTCTAGTCTCTGCCATACCATTTTAACTCCATCAATTGGGTTATGAACATGCACTGACCTGATTCTCTTAGCCTGTTGAGATGACTCTGGTCCAAGCCACTTAGTCAAAAGATCTAGCTCTTCTCTGGCTGTAAGATTAAGATCTCTGGTGACACCTTGGAATGATGTCTTCCATGCCCAGTAGTTCTCTGGTCGATCATCAAATGTTAGTCGCCCTGTACTCACTAACTCTCGACGAATCAGGTGTTTTGCTAGATCAGTAGTCTCTGAAGTTCCTAATGTGCTATTTCTGAGAGGGGATATGTGAGAGTCCATGTAATGTGATGGATGTTGTGGATCAGCGTAGCCTCTGCTTTCTTGGAAGCGCACCCTTGGTGTTGAGACATTTGAAGTGTCAGTCTGAGAAGGAGTGTGCAAGTCAGGAATACTTGGAGTGGACTGTAAATATGTTGAGTCAGGAAACTGTGGTATTATGCTGGACATAGGTTGGATAGGAGCATGCTCTGTTTTATCTTGGTCCAAAGCATGGTTCTGTACATACTCAAAAGTCCTTTGTACTGAATCATGGGTAGTTATCTCTGCAAAATCTTGAAGTGGTTCCTCTTCAAGTTCAGCTGCTGCTTCATAGACTGCTGCTTCTGCAGATGCTGCAACTGCTGCCCTTTGAATCTTTAGCACATGCATATTAGCTTCTAGTGCCGCTCTCTGCTTCATCATGTCTGCTTCTTTTTCAGCATAAGAAATTTGTGCCTGGGCTGCTTGCACTTTAGCACGGGCTCTGAGTCCTGCAGAACTGGCTGATGATCTGCTGGAGCGCATTGAATATTTAGAGCCAGAGGCATAGGATCTGGTCTCTAAAGTTTGCTGCGTCATATCAACACTCTTATCTTGGCTCATAGTGATCAGGTTAAAGTAGCACAATATTTTAAATGCAGTTCTTGTGCAAATTATTTTTACTGCCTTTTACTTTAAATTGCAGGTCTTGTATGTTTGCTTGTTATTTACTGCTTTTAATTTAAAATGCAGCCTTTGTATCTTGCTTGCTATTGCTTCTCACTTTACAATGCAGCTCTGTATCTTCCCTTGATATAGCATGCCTTTTTAATTTACAATACAGCTCTGTATCTTCCCTTGATATAGCATGCCTTTTTACTGTACTATCCTCACTAACTGATAGCTAGACAGCTAGTTAACAAACCAGACAGAAATAGCTTTGTGTTTATTCCAAACTGATTTTACTTCTGAATAGTTATTTTGTAAAACTGCAATACAATAAGAAAAGTTGAAATTACAATATGTACTTACACATGGTGTTTGCAATACATACAATAATACATGTTTCTAACACAGAGAGCTTACATTTTAACCTTATAGTGAATAGCAATGCAATGAACTCTTAGCAAACAATAAATTACAGGCATATGTATATTTAGAGGCAAATATGAAGAGCTGATTTCCATGCTTCTTGAAGCTACGATGGCTGCTGTGAAACTGAAAGTAAACTTTTTATTAACAAACTTTATTAACACTTCCTGTTTTATTCTTGAGAGGAACCAAGCTGTAATTGCAACATGAAACCACCAGATGTCATCAACATAATAAGCATATAATAGACAGAACACTGTCATCTCCCTGCAGAGAGCGGCGCTGTTTGTTTTGCCAGCTAAGCCGAGTCCTGTTCTCCCAAACAATGTAAAGACACCTCCCTGCAGCTGATCCCAAAGACAATAGACTGTGCTGACCGCTCCCTCACCTACTCTCACACTATTGCCTTGCCTAATGCCATTGCCTATTGGAGTGGAGGCGGAGCATCGGAGGCCGCATCTGCTTCTGAGCTGCTTGAGCCTCTGTCTTGTCTCTGTGCTCAAAAATCAGGTCAACCGCTCAGCTCCCTCACCGGCTGCTCACACGTCTGTGCCGCTGCCAGCTGCCGGCTCACCGGGATTTTTCCTGGTATCACGACGGCCCAATCTGGCCCTGGAGCCCCTCGCTGCAGTGCACCTGTGTGCACTGCTCATCGGAAGTAGCAAGAGTATTACAAGGTGAAAGTAAACATGTTCGCTTGGGTGCAATTTAATTTAACGTGCATCAAGTGCGGCTTCAGAGCTCTGTTAACTGTTATGCTTGAATAACAATTTGCATAAAAAACACATTTAAAAGTACAGTTACACTATAACACCATCTAATAAAAATTATTAACAAATAAATTGCAATAAAAAGTTATAAGGGCTCAAAGATATGAGTTCTCGGGTGTTAGAAAAAAAAGGCAGGCAAATGTCTTTAACATAGAGATACATACATATACATGTATAAATATATATATTAATATAGACATATATATATATATATATTTATATATATATATGTATATATGTGTGTGCAGATGAATTTATGGATTTTACTGTATATTTACTGAACATATCACTTACAGGATTATGTCCTTTTTATTCTTAAATACATATTTCTATATATATACAGTATATATGTGTATATACCTATACCTGTGTATCTATTCCTATAGATATATGTATAGATATGTTTTTTACATATACAGTATCAGATATAGATATAGAAATATATATTTAAGAATATAAAGGACATTGTAAAGAACATTATAATGTAAAATATGTGTTTTGTGCGTCGTCTTTCGCAATGTAGATATTAATGGGGTCGGTTTAGCGCATGTGAAAAAATAGAATTCTTAAGGTGCATTATTGAAATATTACATATAAAATATTTTAAAAAATGAATACAAAATATTAAAAATTATTAAACATACTGTAAAATACATACTGTAGATATAATCTATGGATTATTTATGAATATTTTACAGTATGTGTAATAATTTTAAATAATTTTTATGAATTTTTAAAAGATTTTATATGTAATATTTCAATAATGCGCCTTAAGAATACTACGTTTTCATGTGCGCTTACCCGACCACATTAAGATCTACATCGCAAACCCAATGCACAAAACGCATGTTTCATTTCTATGTTCACATATAAAATAATGTACTTTTTATTTTAAATGTATATTTCAATATATATCTGATACTTTTCATGTAAAATACATATCTATAAATATATATCTATAGGAATATATATGCAGGTATAGGTATATAAACACATATATATAGAAATATATGAACAAATCATATAGGAAATGCAAATCTTAAGAATGTTAGGCAATATATTTTTCTCTACTCTCCCACTTCTTTTTCTCCTATGTTCTTAACAAAAGTTAAGTGTGAAAAAGGGTAATCAGGTATGAATAATTTGTCATGAAATGCTTGATTAATCTGCTATTTTAGGATGCATTTATCAAGTCAACAATAAACAAGATGCCATAGAAGAGTACATACACTTATAAAGCTTTGAAGGTCTGAATGACAGTGAACAATTACATAGTCATATTTAATTTATGAATATATTTAATACTTTTTTTTCTCCCAGAATGTGTACCTGTCCTAGTACTTGTTGGCATTAGATTTTTTATACTCAAAGAGCTCCAGTCATAATACTAAGGAGACAGCTTTAGAGCCCTTGTGATATAGGGTTAAGTTTGAGTTAAGAAGCAATGGTTGTAAAATCTCTCAATTAGCAGAGTTAAATCACCCAAAACTAGCTGGCACGGTCTGCAATCACGCTGCACTGTGGGTATACATGAAAGGCAGAAACAGAAGGGAAAAGCAAAAGAGGGAAGACAGTGGAATAAGAAAAAATGTGTGCTTTTTTGTCCCCTAGATTGATAATTGTTTGGGGTATAATTTTCCCACCCACCAGCTTTCTCCTATTTAAACACTAGCGGATTCATAGAAAGCATAGCACTTGCTCTGTCAAGTGCGGTCACCTCATTTCAAAAAGTTTATGCCCTTCTTAGTAGCCTATGTTCAGATGTGACAGGAGTGGAAAAAATATATTTTTCTCTACTCTCCCACTTCTTTCTCTCCTATGTTCTTCCTCTCTCATCTCTTCTTCCCCTCTCTCTACGGTCTACCACAATTATTTTTCTCTTCTCTTTTTTCTACTTCCCTCCAATCTATTTCTTCACTCTCTGAGGCCCATTTATCAAGCTCTGAATGGAGCTTGAGGGCCCGTGTTTCTGGCGAGTCTGCAGGCTCGCCAGAAACACCAGTTATGAAGCAGCGGTCCCCTGTCTGCCTGCTCTGATGTGATGGACATAGATCGCCACAATTCAACCCGATCGAGTACGAACGGGTTGATTGACACCCCCCTACTGGTGGCTGATTGGCTGCGAGTCTGCAGGGGGCAGCGTTGCACCAGCAGCTCACACGAGTGAAGACCTTGGGGTCAATTCACCCTGTTTCCACACGAGCCTTAAGGCTCGCTGGAAACAGAAGCTAAGAAGCAGCGGTCTATAGACCGCTGTTCCTTAACTCATATGCCACCTCTGAGGCGGCGTACAGCAATCCACCCAATCCTAGAGGATCAGGCTGATTGACACCCCCGGCTAGCGACGGATTGGCCGCTAATCTGCAGGGGGCGGTATTGCACAATGCTGTCCGCATTCAGCGATGTCTGGCGGACATGATACGCTACAGCGTGAAGTGTAAGTGGTAAAAAACAAAGTTAGACCAAGCACAAAATGAGTATGTTAAAATAAAGTGTTACATTACATTCATATAAACATTATCTGATACAAAATATTCATATAACTATAAAAAAGGGTTAAAAATATATGATATATGGCAAGGCATTTGACTGAAAAGTGCAATAATGTGTGTGTGTGTGTATATATATATATATATATATATATAGTATCCCACAAAAGTTAGTACACCCCTCACATTTTTGTAAATATTTTATTATATCTTTTTATCTGACAACACTGAAGAAATGACACTTTGCTACAATGTAAAGTAGTGAGTGTACAGCCTGTATAACAGTGTAAATTTGCTTTCCCCTCAAAATAACTCAACACACAGCCATTAATGTCTAAACCATTGGCAACAAAAGTGAGTACACCCCTAAATGGAAATGTCCAAATTGGGCCCAATTTGCCATTTTCCCTCCCCGGTGTCATGTGACTTACAAGGTCTCAGGTGTGAATGGGGAGCAGGTGTGTTAAATTTGGTGTTATCGCTCTCACACTCTCTCCTACTGGTCACTAAAAGTTCAACATGGCGCCTCATGGAAAAGAACTCTCTGAGGATCTGAAAAAAAGAATTGTTGCTCTACATAAATATGGCCTAGGCTATAAGAATATTGGCAGGACCCTGAAACTGAGCTGTGGCATGGTGGGCAAGACCATACAGCGGTTTCACAGGACAGGTTCCACTCAGAACAGGCCTCTCCATGGTCGACCAAAGAAGTTGAGTGCACATGCTCAGCGTCATATCCAGAGGTTGTCTTTGGGAAATAGACGTTTGAGTGCTGCCATCATTGCTGCAGAGGTTGAAGGGGTGGGGGGGTCAGTCTGTCAGTGCTCAGACCATACGACTCACACTGCATCAAATTGGTTTGCATGGCAGTCATCCCAGAAGGAAGCCTCTTCTAAAGATGATGCACAAAAAAGCCTGCAAACAGTTTGCTGAAGACAAGCAGACTAAGGACATGGATTACTGGAACCATGTCCTGTGGTCCGATGAGACCAAGATAAACTTATTTAGTTCAGATGGTGTCAATCGTGTTTGGTGGCAACCAGGTGAGAAGTACAAAGACAAGTGTGTCTTGCCTACAGTCAAGCATGGTGGTGGGAGTGTCATGGTATGGGCCTGCATGAGTGCTGCCGGCACTGGGGAGCTACAGTTAATTGAGGGAACCATGAATGCAAACATGTACTGTGACATACTGAAGCAGAGCATGACCCCCTCCCTTCAGCGACTGAACCGCAGCACAGTATTCCAACATGATAAGACCCCAAACACACCTCCAAAACGACCACTGCCTTGCTAAAGAAGCTGAGGGTAAAGGTGATTGACTTTCCAAGCATATCTTCAGACCTAAACCCTATTGAGCATCTGTGGGGCATCCTCAAATGGAATGTGGGGAGCGCAAGGTCTCTAACATCCACCAGCTTCATGATGTAATCATGGAGGAGTGGAAGAGGACTCCAGTGGCAACCTGTGAAGCTCCTGTGAACTCCATGCACAAGAGGGTTAAGGCAGTGCTGGAAAATGATGGTGGCCACACAAAATATTGACACTTTGGGCCCAATTTGGACATTTCCACTTAGGGATATACTAACTTTTGTTTCCAATTTTTTAGTCATTAATGGCTGTGTGTTGTTATTTTGAGGGGACAGTAAATTTACAATAAAATATTTACAAAAATATGAGGGGTATTCTCACTTTTGTGGGATACTATATATATATATATATATATATATATATATATATATACTGTACATGTTTTTATATATATATATATATATATATATATGTATATATATATATATATTTATATATGGATATGTGGGTATATATGTGTAATCACGGGAAGGGAAAATGGCTAATTGGGCCCAATTTGGACATTTCCACTTAGGGGTGTACTCACTTATGTTGCCAACGGTTTAGACATTAATGGCTGTTTGTTGAGTTATTTTGAGGGGACAGCAAATTTACACTGTAATTTAGGCTGTACACTCACTACTTTACATTGTAGCAAAGTGTAATTTCTTCAGTGTTGTCACATGAAAACATATAATAAAATATTTACAAAAATGTGAGGGGTGTAGTTTTGTGAGATACTGTGTGTGTGTATATATATATATATATATATATATATATTTCGGTTGGGGCCGAAACGTTGGAAAATAAATGTTGAAAAACCTATGAAAAAGAGAGAAGAGTCTTTCTTGTATACCTATATTCATTTGTGACTCAGGCTCTAAGAAGTTATGCTAGTGTGCTAACCTTGCATGGAAACATATATATATATATATTTATGTGTTTATGTATATACAGTATATATATATATATATATATATATATATATATATATAGATAGATATATATATATATATATATATATATATATATAGATATATATATATATATATATAGATAGATATATAGATATATATAGATATATATATATATATATCTGGAGCAGCAACGATAATCACTCAGTGGACTTATGCTTTAAAACTTAGCTTAGGGTACTATTTTTGATGTATTGCATTTGACAAAGGGAACAGTTAGGTTCTGAAATGTTATGCTCACTTTTGCTTGATGGATATTAAACACTAAGTTTTAAAGCATAAGTCCACTGAGTGCTTATCTTCGCTGCTCGATATTGACTGTTTATATAGCACCGTGGCGGATGATGACGTGATATGGAGTGCATCCTTTTCGACAAATATAAATAAATATATATATATATATAATATGTATGTATACACTTACAGTATATATAGTTATATGTGCACTTATATATATTTTTTTATGTGTTTATGAATATATATATATATATATATATATATATATATATATATATATATATATATATATATATGTCTGTAAAACAGAAAAAGAAGCAGTCTGCCAGGAACGAACAGCAGCATCAATAGCTTGTTCTATGGCCTGGTTGCCACCTGGGAGTAGCTTCTTTCTGCCCATTTGTGTTTTTCACAGAGGAAAACTTTCCTGTAGTATATCAGTCTGATGCCACCGGCATGGTCAGTCCAGCCCCAAAATACCAGGCAATTCTCCTCTGAACAAGGAACATGACAACCCCAGACAATCGTTTCTGCCTCTGTATGTATTTAGTCTCCCTATGGAAAAAAGGGGCAACCAGACGTGGACTCCTTGCTCAGTGTGCTTAGAGGAACATGGCTACATCTCACTGATGAGGCCCAATGAAGGCCGAAACGATCGTCTGGGGTTGCTGTGTTCCTTGTTCAGAGAGGAATTGTCTGGTATTTTGGCGCTGGACTGACTGTAATAGGTGGGATCAGACTGATATACTACAGGAAACTTCTACTCTGTAAAAAGTTTACTGGGCTAAAAATCTGCACCCAGGTGTAAATCGCCATAGAACAGGCTAACAATGGTATTGAGACAGTTGTTCATTCCTGTGAGTGCACTTCTCTCTGTATGTATTTAGTCTCCCTATGGGAAAAAGGGCAACCAGACGTGGACTCCTAGCTCGGTGTGCTTAGAGGAATATGGCTACACCTCACTGACAAGGCCCAATGAAGGCTGAAACGATCGTCTGGGGTTGCTGTATTCCTTGTTCAGAGAGGAATTACCTGGTATTTTGGCGCTGGACTGACCGTAATAGGCGGGATCAGACTGATATACTACAGGAAAGTTCTACTCTGTGAAAAGCATTACTGGGCTAGAAAGCTGCACCCAGGTGGTAAATTGCCATAGAACAGGCTAACAATGGTATTGAGTCAGTTATTCGTTCCTGTGAGTGCACTTCTCTCTGTATGTATTTAGTCTCCCTATGGGAAAAAGGGGCAACCAGACGTGGACTCCTTGCTCGGTGTGCTTAGAGGAATATGGCTACACCTCACTGACGAGACCCAATGAAGGCTGAAATGATCGTCTGGGGTTGCTGTGTTCCTTGTTCATAGAGGAATTGCCAGTTATTTCGGCGCTGGACTGACCGTAATAGGCAGGATCAGACTGATATGCTACAAAAAAAGTTCTACTCTGTGAAAAGCATTACTGGGCTAAAAATATGCACCCAGGTGGTAAATAGACATAGACCAGGCTAACAATGGTATTGAGCCAGTTGTTCGTTCCTGTGAGTGCACTTCTCTCTGTATATATATATATATATATATATATATATATATATATATATACTGTATATATACTATATATGTATATAGTTATAAATGCACTTTGGAGCCCTTTCCACTCAAATACCTTAAAAGTTGAAAAATCATTTTTATTCAATTTTAATAATTAATAATGTGTTTTTTACTGTAAATGTTTAAAAAATTTTGTTCTTCACTTAGAAAAAATAGTTCTTTACTGGACTGACTGTAATAGGTGGGATCAGACTGATATACTAAAGGAAAGTTCTACTCTGTGAAAAGCATTACTGGGCTAAAAAGCTGCACCCAGGTGGTAAATCGCCATAGAACAGGCTAACTATGATATGAGACAGCTGTTCATTCTTGTGAGTGCCTTTCTCTCTGTGTGTATTTAGTCTCCCTATGGGAAAATGGGGCAACCAGACGTGGACTCCTTGCTCAGTGTGCTTAGAGGAATATGGCTACACCTCACTGACGAGGCCCAGTGAAGGCTGAAACGATCGTCTGGGGTTGCTGTGTTCCTTGTTCAGAGAGGAATTGCCAGTTATTTCGGCGCTGGACTGACTGTAATAGGCAGGATCAGACTGATATGCTACAAAAAAAGTTCTACTCTGTGAAAAGCATTACTGGGCTAAAAATCTGCACCCAGGTGGTAAATCGACATAGACCAGGCTAACAATGGTATTGAGCCAGTTGTTTGTTCCTGTGAGTGCACTTCTCTCTGTATATATATATATTGTAAGTTGAAAAATCATTTTTATTCAATTTTATTATTTAATAATGTGTTTTTTACTGTAAATGTTTAACATTTTTTGTTCTTCACTTAGAAAAAATAGTTCTTTGTAGTCTTATATATATATATATATATATATATATATATATATATATATATATATATATATATATTCATTCCTCGTTTGCAAGAAGGCACTCACTGGTCTTTAGTAAAAAACAACTTTTAATTCATAGATTTAAAAAGCAATTACATCCATAACGTTTCGATGTCGTTATGACATCTTTGTCAAATGTTCTGCTAACATCACCAATATAGGACAAACATGTTTCCAAAGTAGAAAATCGCTAACAACATACATTTAAATACAACCTTATATACCCATTCATATTCACATCTTCCCGCTCCTGCAGATCCTCCATCTCCCCCCTGACGTCATCGCGCTCAGACGTGGACGTGAGCGTGAGACGTCATTCGTTTCCAATTGGCCATGTGTCTCCATGGCAACCGCTTGTAAACACACTACGGTGTGTCTTTCTTAGCCGCTCCCACTGTTGTCATCATGCAACTGCGTGACTATAGCCCTATCGTATAGGCTAATCAGCAGGCGGTTGTCATGGGAACCTACAGCCAGGAAGAAAAAACATAAACACCAACAAACTGTGTTAGTCCCAATATAAGGCGTATGAGATCAGATAGGCATCGAACGATATGACAACTTGAGGATGAAGATAAACTTCATATGAAGCACAACAGTGCCTTTCAATTAAAGATCCACGAGTGGTTTAACCGCGATCGATACTATCCCCACACATAACAGCCCAAAAATAAAGGGACACATTAAATATAGACAAAATTAAAAACAATGTAACTGTTTAGCAAATATCACCTATGCTAATAGTTTGCAATCCCTGACTGACATAGTTAACACTATATTCCCTAATAAAACATTATCTTTGATATGTACACTTGACTCCATTTTTGTATATTCTTTTGACACATAAGAAACCATCTCCTTCATGCCTGATTGGAATAGATAGAAACCAGTGTGTACCCACTAGAATGAAGATTCATGTGGATTCCTGGAATATATTCCTACATATTGGGATGGTAGATCAAAGTATATGTCCATGTTCAGTTTATGGGTTATTTAGTGTAGAATGGTCCAAAGTCCAGATTAGTGTTCAATCCCTTTGGTATGACCGTGTCCAGCATATGAATCCATTTGGTTTCTCTCTGGAGCAATCGATTTGCTCTATTGCCACCTCTTGGTAATGGTGGAATATGGTCTATGACCATCGTTTTCATACTTGAGACACTATGTCTGTGTTGTGCGAAATGGCGTGCTACAGGTTGATCTGAATCACCCGATTTTAAGGCTTCGCGGATGGCACATCGATGGTTTGCCATCCTATCTCTGAAGCTCGTGACAGTTTTCCCAATGTACACCAGGGAACATGGGCAAATCAACATGTAAATGACATGTGTACTGGTGCAGGTCAGTCGATGACGAATAGTGTAACGTTTATTCGTATGTGGATGTTGAAAGGTCTTCCCTCTTATCATGCCATTGCAGGTCGTACAGCCCCCACAAGTGTAACAGCCTTTACTTGAGGGCTTCAGCCATGTGTCTTTCTGGTAACAGCTGACTGGATCAGTCTTCACTAACAGATCACGTAAATTATCAGCCCGTCTATGCACCATACGTGGTGGCCTGGTGCCATAGAAAGGGAGCGTCGTATCCGTTTCCAGGATTGACCAGTGTTGACGTACAGATCTGGTCAATTTCATACTCATAGGAGTATAAGTGCTGATAAAGTTCTGTTGAGTTGTGGTAATGTGTTTTGATTTATTCACATTGGTGGCCGTGTCTTCCAATAACTCCACTCTTATGTTATGGACCACTCTACTGTCATAACCCCTCTTTACCAGCTTCTCCTCCATCTCATCCAGTTGTTTTAACATCGTGGGTACATCACTGTTGTTGCGGATGACAACAGTGATGTACCCACGATGTTAAAACAACTGGATGAGATGCCTCCTATTACTGCACGTCACTGATATAATATATATATATATATATATATATAGCAAAAGGAAGAATTTTGCAGACAACGGTCAATATAGATAAAACTTCATCTTTATTGTAGAAAACATTAAAACACTCCAGGGGTCATCACAAGTACACAACACGAGTGTCCGCTAACATGTTTCGGCCCTCAGGCCGTAATCATAGCTAAAGGACTGTGCACCTGAGTTTCTTAAAAAGCAACAGGAACTCTTTAATTGGTTTAAAATTGAAGGCGTGTTGTGTAAAGGTTAACCCTTTGGGAACCAACTTTAATTTACATACATATATGAATGTGTATATTGCCCTTCTAAGAATTAAATCTAATCAATACTAGGTAACCGACGTTATTGCATAAATTGCTATACTACTTGCTAATATACAATGTAGAGATTTAAGATGAACTAAGTAAATAAAACATAGGTATTACAATAATAATGCTAATATTAACCCTTTAAGTTCATAATAGAAAAATAATTCTATAATTCCTGTACGATATTTATCGACAGGTTAATCTCACTAGTATACACTTTAAAAATTCAAGAAGTATGTTTCTTAGTCGTCTATTGGTATAACCTAAAGAATTGAGAGTAATAATAATAATAATAATCTAAACTGTACTCAACTAGATTATTATCCTAGACTGTACTTAACTAAAGTGACTATGAAATGTGAACAAAGATTTATATAAAACATTCCATATAAAATCCAAAAAATTAATTGAGTGTGTAAATATATCAGACAAAGAGGATAGAGATCAGAAAGCTGTTAGTATTGGATTTATTATAGGTAGACCTTTTATGGTGAACCTAATGTGATGTAATACAGGGAACCAGGGGCTCTTAAAGATGTTTAAAGCTGCTATAATATAATAAAAACTGAAACATGGGCATTTACACATTATTAGGAGAGCGTAGACAGACCACTGCAGAAGAGGGAACGGATATTACTCCCAAAAATTAATCAAATCATATTCCGAATTTAGACCCTTCGGTACACGCGTTTGTAATTTAAAAATCCAGAACATTTCCCTCTTCTGCAGTAGTCTGTCTCTATTGCCCCCTCTAGGCGGACAAAACACTCTCTCAATGGCCTGCCACCTAAGTGTTTCCACACTTTTTTGGTGGTATTTCGCAAAGTGCTGCACCAGAGGGGTAGACGCAACACCTGCCTGGATTGTGGACAAGTGATTTCGGATACGTACTTTTACCTCGGTGGTCGTGAGCCCAACGTATTGTAGGTGGCAACTAGTGCAACTCAGGGCATAAACTACATACGTGGAGGTACATTTGAGGCAAGACTGTATGGAATAAACCTCTCCAGTAACTTCAGATCTGACACTATCAGACTGTATTACATGTTCACACACCCTACATTTATTTAGGCACTTGAAGGTGCCTTTATGGGTCAGCCAGGAACTTTGTCCCCTGTCAGTTTTAGGGAGAACAGAGGGAGACAGTAAGTTACCAAGTGTAGTCGTTTTTCTATAGGAACAACGCAGACCTTGAGCAATACAATGCTCCAGTTTGTCATCAGCCGCCAAAAATGAAAAATGTTTTTTAATAATTTTACATATATCGGCATATTCCTGACTGTATTCAGTGACAAAGGTCACTCCCTTATGTTCAGCTTTAGACTTAATACCATCCCTGTTTAGAACCGCAGACCTTTCTAGAGGATCAACTTGGCTTCTAGCCTTTCTAATTACATTTGTGTTATATCCTCTATTCTTCAACCTTTTGGTTAAATCGTCACACTGTTCAGCACATTTTTCTGGCAATGAACAGTTGCGTTTAACCCGGATGAACTGGCCTTTAGCCACAGCAAAAGGTACATGTCTAGGGTGGCAGCTACTTGCGTGCAAGAGGGTGTTACCCGTTATGGGCTTCCTATATATTTCTGTCTCAACCTTTCCATCCGTTGTACCTATAATAGTGATGTCCAAATAATTTATCACATTATCCTGTAGATCACAGGTGAACTTAATTCCAATATTATTGGAATTCAAGTATGTGACAAAGGACATGAACTGTGACTCACTTCCACTCCACACGAGGAGTAGGTCATCTATATAGCGGCCGTAAAAATAAATATATTCTCTGAAGGGGTTTCCATCCCCATAGACGTGGGACAGCTCCCACCAACCCATGAACAGGTTGGCGTAAGAAGGGGCAAACTTCGCCCCCATCGCTGTCCCACGTCTCTGGAGAAAGAAACCACCCTCAAAAGAGAAATAGTTATGGGTTAGCAAGAACTTAAGAACTCTAAGAATAAATTTTCTGAATTCAAAAGAAAAATCTGAAAAAAACTCCAAAAAGTAATTGACCGCTATTAGACCCTCCTCGTGTGGAATGGAGGAATATAGTGCCACTACATCAATAGTGGCCCACCTAAAGCTGGATTGCCAGTCCAGTTGTTCCACTATACATATAATGTCTTTGGTGTCTCGGATATAGCTATGCAGCCTTTGCACTAAAGGCTGCAACAAACTGTCTACCCACTGTGAGACATGTTCCATTAGTGACCCTATACCACTAACAATAGGGCGCCCCCGAACATCCTTAAGGGATTTGTGGACTTTGGGCAAGTGGTGGAAAATGGGCACTACCGGGTGATCAACCACCAAATACTCAAACGTTTTACGATCATAGTGCCCACTTTCCAACCCATCATCCAAAATGTCCAAAAGTTCCCTTTTAAATCCAATTGTAGGGTCCCTAGGAAGAGGAATATAGTCCTCAGTATTGTTCAACTGGCGTAAGGCTTCATTGACATAATCCACCCTGTCCAGCACAACGACAGAGCCCCCCTTATCTGCTGAGCGTATGACTATGTCATGATTGTCTTGTAGCTCTTTAAGGGCGGCCCTCTCGCGACTGGACAAATTGGGTGTTTGGTACTTAGTACTATTCTTGAGTCTAACTAGATCACGCTCCACACGTTTGAAAAAGGTTTCCAGGGTATTACCCCTTGACTGGATAGGGTAAAACAAGGATTTATTCTGGAAGCTACCAGATGCATTTACACTCTCTTTATTAGTGTCAGTCAGAGCCTCCCTAGACAAATTTTCCATATTGATTACATCACAAGTCTCATTAAATGTCAATTTACTAAAATACTGATCTTTAGTGGGTACATTCAAATCAGAAACCATTCTATTACCTACAGATTCATATGATTCATTGAAAAAATGTTTCTGCAGTGTCATATTACGTATTAGTTTGTTTACATCCAGAATGGTGTTAAAAACATTAAAGTGATTTGTGGGTGCAAAATTAAGACCTCGGCTCAAAAGGGAAATTTGGGAGTCTGTCAGTGTGAATTTAGACAGATTTATAACATTATTTATTTGTACTTCTGCTTTCCTCTCCGACCTCTCAACTGATAATGCCCCTGGTTCACCTGACCTATCCCGGTGCGTTGGGGAGGAAGAGAAAAAACCTGTTCCAGTTTCCTCTGATCATCTACAGATGCATGTGCTTGAATTGCCACCATACTACTATTATCTTCAACATAATTGGAGGCAGAGTTATTGGATTCTGCATAGTGTATTCCATTAGTGGCCACCTGCATATGGTGATGCTCCGAGGAAACTGGAGCATTAGTGTTATGTGTTATAGTTGACTGACCATTTTTAAGAATACTTCTGGGGAGTTCATCTCCACTAGACGCACCAGTTTCTTCCCCTGATTCAAAATCAGTGTCAGAATAAGTTACCCTCTTAGTCTCTGAGTTATGTGTAGGTACCTGACCTTTACCTTTGTTGTTACTGTTATTCCTTCTATTCCTCGACCTTCCCCTACCTTGTCTTTTAAATGTTGCCTTATCTGAACGTTTCCAAATATAGACCAAGTTATTATTGTAATCATTTTGGTCCCTTACAAATTTTGTATGCTTAATCTCAAGGACTGAATCTTTCACTTTGGCTACCACAGATTTAAGGATAGTATCAAATTTAGCAAAGCTGGCTTCTAACTGACGTAAATTCATCTCAACCTGTAATTCTCCTATCTCATCTCTGATATTTTTGAGGAGATTAGATTTATATGATATTAATAACATCATTAAACGTATTGAACAGTCAGATAGAATATCATTCCAGGCATTAATAAATACAATATCAGTGACATCAAAAGTGGGGAATTTACTCAGTCTCAACCCACGTGGAATAATTTTTAATTTAAGGTAGGTCTCAAGTGTCCAAATGTCCCATTGGAGTTTATGTTCCCTTATCAAAAGCTTTTCCAATTCCTCAAATAAAGCTGATAAAGAATAATTGGATTTGTCAGTTGAAAAAATTCTTTCAATTTCATTAGAAGTAGAGTCTCTTTCAGAAGAGGGCAATAAAGAGTAAAAATGTGTGACCTCCATGGAGAAAAACAAACAAACAAAGGACTGCTCAGATTGCGGATGAAAGCAGTAAAGTGCAACTGGGTAAAACACTTGAAAAATAGAAACAGTAAAGTAGAAATAACTGCAACATCCAAAATGTTTCAAAGTAAATTGTTTAAGCCTTTAAATATTGAAACAAAGTTCTGATCCGGAGGGTACAGTATTCATTCACCAATATGTAACAAAAGTACTGATCCAATAGAGGTTCCCCCTACACACGCCCTGTGCATTTAATAGAAGACAGCAGGTAACAGCCCATTAATGCAGTGTTTCACAGCTCTAGAGCATAGCAGGTTTATGTATATTTAAACTACACACAGGTATAAGGTAAACAATCAGGGGGAAACCGTGTTCCCAGGAGGCACTACCGCCTCGACTCACCACCCCACGGGTGCACCGATTGACCTCTTGTCTGGTGTGTATATTCAGCGTCCCTTAGGCATCAAAACTCTAGAGCTGACTTTATCCAAACAGCTGTGGCGTCTTCGGCAGAGCGTCCCACTATGCGGGAGGGGGTGTGTTCCGATCCTCTGACATCATGTGGTTTCCGTAAACCAATTGGAGAAGAGATCTGTATTACTTGAAAAAAGACCTCCGTGAACTTTGGAGCTTAGAGTCCTTAGACCGTTGCTGCAGCCCAGTAAAGTGCTCAGCAAAAGGAAGAATTTTGCAGACAACGGTCAATATAGATAAAACTTCATCTTTATTGTAGAAAACATTAAAACACTCCAGGGGTCATCACAAGTACACAACACGAGTGTCCGCTAACATGTTTCGGCCCTCAGGCCGTAATCATAGCTAAAGGACTGTGCACCTGAGTTTCTTAAAAAGCAACAGGAACTCTTTAATTGGTTTAAAATTGAAGGCGTGTTGTGTAAAGGTTAACCCTTTGGGAACCAACTTTAATTTACATACATATATGAATGTGTATATTGCCCTTCTAAGAATTAAATCTAATCAATACTAGGTAACCGACGTTATTGCATAAATTGCTATACTACTTGCTAATATACAATGTAGAGATTTAAGATGAACTAAGTAAATAAAACATAGGTATTACAATAATAATGCTAATATTAACCCTTTAAGTTCATAATAGAAAAATAATTCTATAATTCCTGTACGATATTTATCGACAGGTTAATCTCACTAGTATACACTTTAAAAATTCAAGAAGTATGTTTCTTAGTCGTCTATTGGTATAACCTAAAGAATTGAGAGTAATAATAATAATAATAATCTAAACTGTACTCAACTAGATTATTATCCTAGACTGTACTTAACTAAAGTGACTATGAAATGTGAACAAAGATTTATATAAAACATTCCATATAAAATCCAAAAAATTAATTGAGTGTGTAAATATATCAGACAAAGAGGATAGAGATCAGAAAGCTGTTAGTATTGGATTTATTATAGGTAGACCTTTTATGGTGATCCTAATGTGATGTAATACAGGGAACCAGGGGCTCTTAAAGATGTTTAAAGCTGCTATAATATAATAAAAACTGAAACATGGGCATTTACACATTATTAGGAGAGCGTAGACAGACCACTGCAGAAGAGGGAACGGATATTACTCCCAAAAATTAATCAAATCATATTCCGAATTTAGACCCTTCGGTACACGCGTTTGTAATTTAAAAATCCAGAACATTTCCCTCTTCTGCAGTAGTCTGTCTCTATTGCCCCCTCTAGGCGGACAAAACACTCTCTCAATGGCCTGCCACCTAAGTGTTTCCACACTTTTTTGGTGGTATTTCGCAAAGTGCTGCACCAGAGGGGTAGACGCAACACCTGCCTGGATTGTGGACAAGTGATTTCGGATACGTACTTTTACCTCGGTGGTCGTGAGCCCAACGTATTGTAGGTGGCAACTAGTGCAACTCAGGGCATAAACTACATACGTGGAGGTACATTTGAGGCAAGACTGTATGGAATAAACCTCTCCAGTAACTTCAGATCTGACACTATCAGACTGTATTACATGTTCACACACCCTACATTTATTTAGGCACTTGAAGGTGCCTTTATGGGTCAGCCAGGAACTTTGTCCCCTGTCAGTTTTAGGGAGAACAGAGGGAGACAGTAAGTTACCAAGTGTAGTCGTTTTTCTATAGGAACAACGCAGACCTTGAGCAATACAATGCTCCAGTTTGTCATCAGCCGCCAAAAATGAAAAATGTTTTTTAATAATTTTACATATATCGGCATATTCCTGACTGTATTCAGTGACAAAGGTCACTCCCTTATGTTCAGCTTTAGACTTAATACCATCCCTGTTTAGAACCGCAGACCTTTCTAGAGGATCAACTTGGCTTCTAGCCTTTCTAATTACATTTGTGTTATATCCTCTATTCTTCAACCTTTTGGTTAAATCGTCACACTGTTCAGCACATTTTTCTGGCAATGAACAGTTGCGTTTAACCCGGATGAACTGGCCTTTAGCCACAGCAAAAGGTACATGTCTAGGGTGGCAGCTACTTGCGTGCAAGAGGGTGTTACCCGTTATGGGCTTCCTATATATTTCTGTCTCAACCTTTCCATCCGTTGTACCTATAATAGTGATGTCCAAATAATTTATCACATTATCCTGTAGATCACAGGTGAACTTAATTCCAATATTATTGGAATTCAAGTATGTGACAAAGGACATGAACTGTGACTCACTTCCACTCCACACGAGGAGTAGGTCATCTATATAGCGGCCGTAAAAATAAATATATTCTCTGAAGGGGTTTCCAACTTTTGGACATTTTGGATGATGGGTTGGAAAGTGGGCACTATGATCGTAAAACGTTTGAGTATTTGGTGGTTGATCACCCGGTAGTGCCCATTTTCCACCACTTGCCCAAAGTCCACAAATCCCTTAAGGATGTTCGGGGGCGCCCTATTGTTAGTGGTATAGGGTCACTAATGGAACATGTCTCACAGTGGGTAGACAGTTTGTTGCAGCCTTTAGTGCAAAGGCTGCATAGCTATATCCGAGACACCAAAGACATTATATGTATAGTGGAACAACTGGACTGGCAATCCAGCTTTAGGTGGGCCACTATTGATGTAGTGGCACTATATTCCTCCATTCCACACGAGGAGGGTCTAATAGCGGTCAATTACTTTTTGGAGTTTTTTTCAGATTTTTCTTTTGAATTCAGAAAATTTATTCTTAGAGTTCTTAAGTTCTTGCTAACCCATAACTATTTCTCTTTTGAGGGTGGTTTCTTTCTCCAGAGACGTGGGACAGCGATGGGGGCGAAGTTTGCCCCTTCTTACGCCAACCTGTTCATGGGTTGGTGGGAGCTGTCCCACGTCTATGGGGATGGAAACCCCTTCAGAGAATATATTTATTTTTACGGCCGCTATATAGATGACCTACTCCTCGTGTGGAGTGGAAGTGAGTCACAGTTCATGTCCTTTGTCACATACTTGAATTCCAATAATATTGGAATTAAGTTCACCTGTGATCTACAGGATAATGTGATAAATTATTTGGACATCACTATTATAGGTACAACGGATGGAAAGGTTGAGACAGAAATATATAGGAAGCCCATAACGGGTAACACCCTCTTGCACGCAAGTAGCTGCCACCCTAGACATGTACCTTTTGCTGTGGCTAAAGGCCAGTTCATCCGGGTTAAACGCAACTGTTCATTGCCAGAAAAATGTGCTGAACAGTGTGACGATTTAACCAAAAGGTTGAAGAATAGAGGATATAACACAAATGTAATTAGAAAGGCTAGAAGCCAAGTTGATCCTCTAGAAAGGTCTGCGGTTCTAAACAGGGATGGTATTAAGTCTAAAGCTGAACATAAGGGAGTGACCTTTGTCACTGAATACAGTCAGGAATATGCCGATATATGTAAAATTATTAAAAAACATTTTTCATTTTTGGCGGCTGATGACAAACTGGAGCATTGTATTGCTCAAGGTCTGCGTTGTTCCTATAGAAAAACGACTACACTTGGTAACTTACTGTCTCCCTCTGTTCTCCCTAAAACTGACAGGGGACAAAGTTCCTGGCTGACCCATAAAGGCACCTTCAAGTGCCTAAATAAATGTAGGGTGTGTGAACATGTAATACAGTCTGATAGTGTCAGATCTGAAGTTACTGGAGAGGTTTATTCCATACAGTCTTGCCTCAAATGTACCTCCACGTATGTAGTTTATGCCCTGAGTTGCACTAGTTGCCACCTACAATACGTTGGGCTCACGACCACCGAGGTAAAAGTACGTATCCGAAATCACTTGTCCACAATCCAGGCAGGTGTTGCGTCTACCCCTCTGGTGCAGCACTTTGCGAAATACCACCAAAAAAGTGTGGAAACACTTAGGTGGCAGGCCATTGAGAGAGTGTTTTGTCCGCCTAGAGGGGGCAATAGAGACAGACTACTGCAGAAGAGGGAAATGTTCTGGATTTTTAAATTACAAACGCGTGTACCGAAGGGTCTAAATTCGGAATATGATTTGATTAATTTTTGGGAGTAATATCCGTTCCCTCTTCTGCAGTGGTCTGTCTACGCTCTCCTAATAATGTGTAAATGCCCATGTTTCAGTTTTTATTATATTATAGCAGCTTTAAACATCTTTAAGAGCCCCTGGTTCCCTGTATTACATCACATTAGGTTCACCATAAAAGGTCTACCTATAATAAATCCAATACTAACAGCTTTCTGATCTCTATCCTCTTTGTCTGATATATTTACACACTCAATTAATTTTTTGGATTTTATATGGAATGTTTTATATAAATCTTTGTTCACATTTCATAGTCACTTTAGTTAAGTACAGTCTAGGATAATAATCTAGTTGAGTACAGTTTAGATTATTATTATTATTATTACTCTCAATTCTTTAGGTTATACCAATAGACGACTAAGAAACATACTTCTTGAATTTTTAAAGTGTATACTAGTGAGATTAACCTGTCGATAAATATCGTACAGGAATTATAGAATTATTTTTCTATTATGAACTTAAAGGGTTAATATTAGCATTATTATTGTAATACCTATGTTTTATTTACTTAGTTCATCTTAAATCTCTACATTGTATATTAGCAAGTAGTATAGCAATTTATGCAATAACGTCGGTTACCTAGTATTGATTAGATTTAATTCTTAGAAGGGCAATATACACATTCATATATGTATGTAAATTAAAGTTGGTTCCCAAAGGGTTAACCTTTACACAACACGCCTTCAATTTTAAACCAATTAAAGAGTTCCTGTTGCTTTTTAAGAAACTCAGGTGCACAGTCCTTTAGCTATGATTACGGCCTGAGGGCCGAAACATGTTAGCGGACACTCGTGTTGTGTACTTGTGATGACCCCTGGAGTGTTTTAATGTTTTCTACAATAAAGATGAAGTTTTATCTATATTGACCGTTGTCTGCAAAATTCTTCCTTTTGCTGAGCACTTTACTGGGCTGCAGCAACGGTCTAAGGACTCTAAGCTCCAAAGTTCACGGAGGTCTTTTTTCAAGTAATACAGATCTCTTCTCCAATTGGTTTACGGAAACCACATGATGTCAGAGGATCGGAACACACCCCCTCCCGCATAGTGGGACGCTCTGCCGAAGACGCCACAGCTGTTTGGATAAAGTCAGCTCTAGAGTTTTGATGCCTAAGGGACGCTGAATATACACACCAGACAAGAGGTCAATCGGTGCACCCGTGGGGTGGTGAGTCGAGGCGGTAGTGCCTCCTGGGAACACGGTTTCCCCCTGATTGTTTACCTTATACCTGTGTGTAGTTTAAATATACATAAACCTGCTATGCTCTAGAGCTGTGAAACACTGCATTAATGGGCTGTTACCTGCTGTCTTCTATTAAATGCACAGGGCGTGTGTAGGGGGAACCTCTATTGGATCAGTACTTTTGTTACATATTGGTGAATGAATACTGTACCCTCCGGATCAGAACTTTGTTTCAATATTTAAAGGCTTAAACAATTTACTTTGAAACATTTTGGATGTTGCAGTTATTTCTACTTTACTGTTTCTATTTTTCAAGTGTTTTACCCAGTTGCACTTTACTGCTTTCATCCGCAATCTGAGCAGTCCTTTGTTTGTTTGTTTTTCTCCATGGAGGTCACACATTTTTACTCTTTATTGCCCTCTTCTGAAAGAGACTCTACTTCTAATGAAATTGAAAGAATTTTTTCAACTGACAAATCCAATTATTCTTTATCAGCTTTATTTGAGGAATTGGAAAAGCTTTTGATAAGGGAACATAAACTCCAATGGGACATTTGGACACTTGAGACCTACCTTAAATTAAAAATTATTCCACGTGGGTTGAGACTGAGTAAATTCCCCACTTTTGATGTCACTGATATTGTATTTATTAATGCCTGGAATGATATTCTATCTGACTGTTCAATACGTTTAATGATGTTATTAATATCATATAAATCTAATCTCCTCAAAAATATCAGAGATGAGATAGGAGAATTACAGGTTGAGATGAATTTACGTCAGTTAGAAGCCAGCTTTGCTAAATTTGATACTATCCTTAAATCTGTGGTAGCCAAAGTGAAAGATTCAGTCCTTGAGATTAAGCATACAAAATTTGTAAGGGACCAAAATGATTACAATAATAACTTGGTCTATATTTGGAAACGTTCAGATAAGGCAACATTTAAAAGACAAGGTAGGGGAAGGTCGAGGAATAGAAGGAATAACAGTAACAACAAAGGTAAAGGTCAGGTACCTACACATAACTCAGAGACTAAGAGGGTAACTTATTCTGACACTGATTTTGAATCAGGGGAAGAAACTGGTGCGTCTAGTGGAGATGAACTCCCCAGAAGTATTCTTAAAAATGGTCAGTCAACTATAACACATAACACTAATGCTCCAGTTTCCTCGGAGCATCACCATATGCAGGTGGCCACTAATGGAATACACTATGCAGAATCCAATAACTCTGCCTCCAATTATGTTGAAGATAATAGTAGTATGGTGGCAATTCAAGCACATGCATCTGTAGATGATCAGAGGAAACTGGAACAGGTTTTTTCTCTTCCTCCCCAACGCACCGGGATAGGTCAGGTGAACCAGGGGCATTATCAGTTGAGAGGTCGGAGAGGAAAGCAGAAGTACAAATAAATAATGTTATAAATCTGTCTAAATTCACACTGACAGACTCCCAAATTTCCCTTTTGAGCCGAGGTCTTAATTTTGCACCCACAAATCACTTTAATGTTTTTAACACCATTCTGGATGTAAACAAACTAATACGTAATATGACACTGCAGAAACATTTTTTCAATGAATCATATGAATCTGTAGGTAATAGAATGGTTTCTGATTTGAATGTACCCACTAAAGATCAGTATTTTAGTAAATTGACATTTAATGAGACTTGTGATGTAATCAATATGGAAAATTTGTCTAGGGAGGCTCTGACTGACACTAATAAAGAGAGTGTAAATGCATCTGGTAGCTTCCAGAATAAATCCTTGTTTTACCCTATCCAGTCAAGGGGTAATACCCTGGAAACCTTTTTCAAACGTGTGGAGCGTGATCTAGTTAGACTCAAGAATAGTACTAAGTACCAAACACCCAATTTGTCCAGTCGCGAGAGGGCCGCCCTTAAAGAGCTACAAGACAATCATGACATAGTCATACGCTCAGCAGATAAGGGGGGCTCTGTCGTTGTGCTGGACAGGGTGGATTATGTCAATGAAGCCTTACGCCAGTTGAAAAATACTGAGGACTATATTCCTCTTCCTAGGGACCCTACAATTGGATTTAAAAGGGAACTTTTGGACATTTTGGATGATGGGTTGGAAAGTGGGCACTATGATCGTAAAACGTTTGAGTATTTGGTGGTTGATCACCCGGTAGTGCCCATTTTCCACCACTTGCCCAAAGTCCACAAATCCCTTAAGGATGTTCGGGGGCGCCCTATTGTTAGTGGTATAGAGTCACTAATGGAACATGTCTCACAGTGGGTAGACAGTTTGTTGCAGCCTTTAGTGCAAAGGCTGCATAGCTATATCCGAGACACCAAAGACATTATATGTATAGTGGAACAACTGGACTGGCAATCCAGCTTTAGGTGGGCCACTATTGATGTAGTGGCACTATATTCCTCCATTCCACACGAGGAGGGTCTAATAGCGGTCAATTACTTTTTGGAGTTTTTTTCAGATTTTTCTTTTGAATTCAGAAAATTTATTCTTAGAGTTCTTAAGTTCTTGCTAACCCATAACTATTTCTCTTTTGAGGGTGGTTTCTTTCTCCAGAGACGTGGGACAGCGATGGGGGCGAAGTTTGCCCCTTCTTACGCCAACCTGTTCATGGGTTGGTGGGAGCTGTCCCACGTCTATGGGGATGGAAACCCCTTCAGAGAATATATTTATTTTTACGGCCGCTATATAGATGACCTACTCCTCGTGTGGAGTGGAAGTGAGTCACAGTTCATGTCCTTTGTCACATACTTGAATTCCAATAATATTGGAATTAAGTTCACCTGTGATCTACAGGATAATGTGATAAATTATTTGGACATCACTATTATAGGTACAACGGATGGAAAGGTTGAGACAGAAATATATAGGAAGCCCATAACGGGTAACACCCTCTTGCACGCAAGTAGCTGCCACCCTAGACATGTACCTTTTGCTGTGGCTAAAGGCCAGTTCATCCGGGTTAAACGCAACTGTTCATTGCCAGAAAAATGTGCTGAACAGTGTGACGATTTAACCAAAAGGTTGAAGAATAGAGGATATAACACAAATGTAATTAGAAAGGCTAGAAGCCAAGTTGATCCTCTAGAAAGGTCTGCGGTTCTAAACAGGGATGGTATTAAGTCTAAAGCTGAACATAAGGGAGTGACCTTTGTCACTGAATACAGTCAGGAATATGCCGATATATGTAAAATTATTAAAAAACATTTTTCATTTTTGGCGGCTGATGACAAACTGGAGCATTGTATTGCTCAAGGTCTGCGTTGTTCCTATAGAAAAACGACTACACTTGGTAACTTACTGTCTCCCTCTGTTCTCCCTAAAACTGACAGGGGACAAAGTTCCTGGCTGACCCATAAAGGCACCTTCAAGTGCCTAAATAAATGTAGGGTGTGTGAACATGTAATACAGTCTGATAGTGTCAGATCTGAAGTTACTGGAGAGGTTTATTCCATACAGTCTTGCCTCAAATGTACCTCCACGTATGTAGTTTATGCCCTGAGTTGCACTAGTTGCCACCTACAATACGTTGGGCTCACGACCACCGAGGTAAAAGTACGTATCCGAAATCACTTGTCCACAATCCAGGCAGGTGTTGCGTCTACCCCTCTGGTGCAGCACTTTGCGAAATACCACCAAAAAAGTGTGGAAACACTTAGGTGGCAGGCCATTGAGAGAGTGTTTTGTCCGCCTAGAGGGGGCAATAGAGACAGACTACTGCAGAAGAGGGAAATGTTCTGGATTTTTAAATTACAAACGCGTGTACCGAAGGGTCTAAATTCGGAATATGATTTGATTAATTTTTGGGAGTAATATCCGTTCCCTCTTCTGCAGTGGTCTGTCTACGCTCTCCTAATAATGTGTAAATGCCCATGTTTCAGTTTTTATTATATTATAGCAGCTTTAAACATCTTTAAGAGCCCCTGGTTCCCTGTATTACATCACATTAGGTTCACCATAAAAGGTCTACCTATAATAAATCCAATACTAACAGCTTTCTGATCTCTATCCTCTTTGTCTGATATATTTACACACTCAATTAATTTTTTGGATTTTATATGGAATGTTTTATATAAATCTTTGTTCACATTTCATAGTCACTTTAGTTAAGTACAGTCTAGGATAATAATCTAGTTGAGTACAGTTTAGATTATTATTATTATTATTACTCTCAATTCTTTAGGTTATACCAATAGACGACTAAGAAACATACTTCTTGAATTTTTAAAGTGTATACTAGTGAGATTAACCTGTCGATAAATATCGTACAGGAATTATAGAATTATTTTTCTATTATGAACTTAAAGGGTTAATATTAGCATTATTATTGTAATACCTATGTTTTATTTACTTAGTTCATCTTAAATCTCTACATTGTATATTAGCAAGTAGTATAGCAATTTATGCAATAACGTCGGTTACCTAGTATTGATTAGATTTAATTCTTAGAAGGGCAATATACACATTCATATATGTATGTAAATTAAAGTTGGTTCCCAAAGGGTTAACCTTTACACAACACGCCTTCAATTTTAAACCAATTAAAGAGTTCCTGTTGCTTTTTAAGAAACTCAGGTGCACAGTCCTTTAGCTATGATTACGGCCTGAGGGCCGAAACATGTTAGCGGACACTCGTGTTGTGTACTTGTGATGACCCCTGGAGTGTTTTAATGTTTTCTACAATAAAGATGAAGTTTTATCTATATTGACCGTTGTCTGCAAAATTCTTCCTTTTGCTGAGCACTTTACTGGGCTGCAGCAACGGTCTAAGGACTCTAAGCTCCAAAGTTCACGGAGGTCTTTTTTCAAGTAATACAGATCTCTTCTCCAATTGGTTTACGGAAACCACATGATGTCAGAGGATCGGAACACACCCCCTCCCGCATAGTGGGACGCTCTGCCGAAGACGCCACAGCTGTTTGGATAAAGTCAGCTCTAGAGTTTTGATGCCTAAGGGACGCTGAATATACACACCAGACAAGAGGTCAATCGGTGCACCCGTGGGGTGGTGAGTCGAGGCGGTAGTGCCTCCTGGGAACACGGTTTCCCCCTGATTGTTTACCTTATACCTGTGTGTAGTTTAAATATACATAAACCTGCTATGCTCTAGAGCTGTGAAACACTGCATTAATGGGCTGTTACCTGCTGTCTTCTATTAAATGCACAGGGCGTGTGTAGGGGGAACCTCTATTGGATCAGTACTTTTGTTACATATTGGTGAATGAATACTGTACCCTCCGGATCAGAACTTTGTTTCAATATTTAAAGGCTTAAACAATTTACTTTGAAACATTTTGGATGTTGCAGTTATTTCTACTTTACTGTTTCTATATATATATATATATATATCCTCCAAAGAGAGATAAGCACAGTCTTACATTACCACAACTGCCAGGGTGCACTTCATATAAATTGTATCCATTCCTCGTTTGCAAGAAGGCACTCACTGGTCTTTAGTAAAAAACAACTTTTAATTCATAGATTTAAAAAGCAATTACATCCATAACGTTTCGATGTCGTTATGACATCTTTGTCAAATGTTCTGCTAACATCACCAATATAGGACAAACATGTTTCCAAATCAGAAAAAATGTTTTTAATTATGATTAATAATTAAAACAAAAGTTGTGTTTTTTGGTTTTAAATTTTGTGTCCATGCCCCCCCCAAGGTACAATGCCCCCCCTGCCGGCACCACCAGATGTGATCCCATCACAACATACTATCCCAAAAATGTATCATATATGTTGCGCAATTAGGAGGCAGTGAGCCGTTTATTATTACCATACATCCACTAGATATATTTTAATCATATATTAACTTTTTAATTCTGATTAAAAACTGGGAATGTGAAAATGTCCCAGCATTAATGTCACCCTGACAGGGACAGGCAAAAATGAATAGTCTTGTTAACAAATTGGATGCCTGACTCGTGAGATGCAATTTATTTACTATGGGGGAGTAAATGAGACCTAATCATTTCTTTAATCCTTGAGTGATAATTTGTGGGCATATTGTCCTTTATTATGCTCAATTAAAATGTAGTGCCCTTCACATATTTAGTTTGCAGCTAAGTTTACAACATGCTTGCAGCCAACCATGATTTGGCAGTTTTGTTTTCTATCTGTGCAAGTGGCACTGCATCTGTTTTAATTCTGTTAGGTGCCTCTCCTCATCCTTACCCCACTACTAAATTAATTCCATTTTAGAATAAGATATTTTGGGAGACCAATTGCACTAACATATGTATTAATTTACAAAAACAATCCCTTTGATGCCAACTTTTTTTTTTCTTGGATAGTTATTTTTGAATCAGTTTTTTTTTAATAAACTTTTTTTCTTTTATGATTAATCAAGCAACATACTTTGGTGTGCAGTAATATTTATTTGTTTTAAGGACATTTTGTGATTTAGTGAGATATATATATTTTGGTATTTCTGTGAAGCACACAAACCCATTTTTTTCATGATTCAGATAGAGCTTGTAGAGCTTAGTGACCAGGCCACTATTCAATTTGTTGACCATCTGGGACCAAGGCTATTTTTGCATTTCTGCGATGTTTGTGTTTAACTGTTATTTTCCTCTTACTCATTTACTGTACCCACACATATTATATACCATTTTTCTCGCCATTAAATGGACTTTCTAAAGATACCATTATTTTCATCATATCTTATAATTTACTATAAAAAAATTATAAAATATTAGGAAAAAATGAAAAAAACACACTTTTTCTAACTTTGAGCCCCAAAATCTCTAACACATCTACAACCACCATAAAATACCAATGCTAAACAGTTTCTAAATTTTGTCTTGAGTTTAGAAATACCCAATGTTTACATGTTCTTTGCTTTTTTTGCAAGTTATAGGGCAATAAGTACAAGTAGCACTTTGCTATTTCAAAACCATGTTTTTTCAAAATTGGCGATAGTTACATTGTAACACCAATATCTGTCAGGAATCCCTGAATAACTCTTCAAATGTATATATTTTTTAAAAGAAGACAACTTAAGGTATTAAACCTGGGGTATTTTGACTTTTTTCATGCAACCATTTTACCACCAATCTATGCCAAATTTTGGGGGGGAAAAAAAATAATTTGATTTTTTGACAAATAGCAATTTAAGAATACATTTACTGATAAAATGGTAAGGGTTACTGCCGAATAACACCCTAATATGTCTTCAGTAGCATCTCCTGGGTACAGTGATACCACCCATGTATAGGTGTGTCGGGTTCTCTGTGGGCTAAAAGCCCTTATTTTTAGAGAGCGCATTCCAGTTTTTCAACTTGGAATTTTCACATCGGTCATCATGCACCCATGTCCTATTTGGGACATTTCTGAAGCTGGCCAATGGAATTTACCCCCATCAAACCATATATTTTTGAAAAGTAGACACCCTAGGGTATTTCAAATGCTGGTATTTTAACACTTTCCATGCACTAATTCAACCACTAGTCTTTGTCAAACTTTTGGGTAGTCATTTTTTTGTGTTATTTTTCACACACATTGTACTTTAGGCATGTATTTTCAGTTCCTGTTATGTGTTACTGCCAAAAACCACCTCAATATGTGTTCAACAATATCTCCTGAGTACAGTGATACCACCTATGTATAGGTGTGTTGGGTTCTCTGGGGGCTAAATGGCCTTATTTTTAGGTAGCGCATTCCAGTTTTTCAACTTGGAATTTTCACATCGGTCATCATGCACCCATGTCCTATTTGGGACATTTCTGAAGCTGGCCAATGGAATTTACCCCATCAAACCTTATATTTTTGAAAAGTAGACACCCTAGGGTATTTCAAATGCTGGTATTTTAACACTTTCCATGCACTAATTCAACCACTAGTCTTTGTCAAACTTTTGGGTAGTCATTTTTTTGTGTTATTTTTCAGACACATTGTATTTTAGGCATGTATTTTCAGTTCCTGTTATGTGTTACTGCCAAAAACCACCTCAATATGTGTTCAACAATATCTCCTGAGTACAGTGATACCACCTATGTATAGGTGTGTCGGGTTCTCTGGGGGCTAAATGGCCTTATTTTTAGGTAGCACATTCCAGTTTTTCAACTTGGAATTTTCACATTGGTCATCATGCACCCATGTCCTATTTGGGACATTTCTGAAGCTGGCCAATGGAGTTTACCCCCATCAAACCATATATTTTTGAAAAGTAGACACCCTAGGGTATTTCAAATGCTGGTATTTTAACACTTTCCATGCACTAATTCAACCACTAGTCTTTGTCAAACTTTTGGGTAGTCATTTTTTTGTGTTATTTTTCACACACATTGTACTTTAGGCATGTATTTTCAGTTCCTGTTATGTGTTACTGCCAAAAACCACCTCAATATGTGTTCAACAATATCTCCTGAGTACAGTGATACCACCTATGTATAGGTGTGTTGGGTTCTCTGGGGGCTAAATGGCCTTATTTTTAGGTAGCGCATTCCAGTTTTTCAACTTGGAATTTTCACATCGGTCATCATGCACCCATGTCCTATTTGGGACATTTCTGAAGCTGGCCAATGGAATTTACCCCATCAAACCTTATATTTTTGAAAAGTAGACACCCTAGGGTATTTCAAATGCTGGTATTTTAACACTTTCCATGCACTAATTCAACCACTAGTCTTTGTCAAACTTTTGGGTAGTCATTTTTTTGTGTTATTTTTCAGACACATTGTATTTTAGGCATGTATTTTCAGTTCCTGTTATGTGTTACTGCCAAAAACCACCTCAATATGTGTTCAACAATATCTCCTGAGTACAGTGATACCACCTATGTATAGGTGTGTCGGGTTCTCTGGGGGCTAAATGGCCTTATTTTTAGGTAGCACATTCCAGTTTTTCAACTTGGAATTTTCACATTGGTCATCATGCACCCATGTCCTATTTGGGACATTTCTGAAGCTGGCCAATGGAGTTTACCCCCATCAAACCATATATTTTTGAAAAGTAGACACCCTAGGGTATTTCAAATGCTGGTATTTTAACACTTTCCATGCACTAATTCAACCACTAGTCTTTGTCAAACTTTTGGGTAGTCATTTTTTTGTGTTATTTTTCACACACATTGTACTTTAGGCATGTATTTTCAGTTCCTGTTATGTGTTACTGCCAAAAAACACCTCAATATGTGTTCAACAACATCTCTCAAGTACAGTGATACCACCTATGTATAGGTGTGTCGGGTTCTCTGGGGGCTAAATGGCCTTATTTTTAGGTAGCGCATTCCAGTTTTTCAACTTGGAATTTTCACATCGGTCATCATGCACCCATGTCCTATTTGGGACATTTCTGAAGCTGGCCAATGGAATTTACCCCCATCAAATCTTATATTTTTGAAAAGTAGACACCCTAGGGTATTTCAAATGCTGGTATTTTAACACTTTCCATGCACTAATTCAACCACTAGTCTTTGTCAAACTTTTGTGTAGTCATTTTTTTGTGTTATTTTTCACACACATTGTACTTTAGGCATGGATTTTCAGTTCCTGTTATGTGTTACTGCCAAAAACCACCTCAATATGTGTTCAACAACATCTCCTGAGTACAGTGATACCATCTATGTATAGGTGTGTCGGGTTCTCTGGGGGCTAAATGGCCTTATTTTTAGGTAGCGCATTCCAGTTTTTCAACTTGGAATTTTCACATCGGTCATCATGCACCCATGTCCTATTTGGGACATTTCTGAAGTTGGCCAATGGAATTTACCCCCATCAAACCATATATTTTTGAAAAGTAGACACCCTAGGGTTTTTCAAATGCTGATATTTTAACACTTTCCATGCACTAATTCAACCACCAGTCTTTGTCAAACTTTTGGGTAGTCATTTTTTTGTGTTATTTTTCACACACATTGTACTTTAGGCATGGATTTTCAGTTCCTGTTATGTGTTACTGCCAAAAACCACCTCAATATGTGTTCAAAAACATCTCCTGAGTACAGTGATACCACCTATGTATAGGTGTGTCTGGTTCTCTGGGGGCTAAATGGCCATATTTTTAGGTAGCGCATTCCAGTTTTTCAACTTGGAATTTTCACATCGGTCATCATGCACCCATGTCCTATTTGGGACATTTCTGAAGCTGGCCAATGGAATTTACCCCCATCAAACCATATATTTTTGAAAAGTAGACACCCTAGGGTTTTTCAAATGCTGATATTTTAACACTTTCCATGCACTAATTCAACCACCAGTCTTTGTCAAACTTTTGGGTAGTCATTTTTTTTGTGTTATTTTTCACACACATTGTACTTTAGGCATGGATTTTCAGTTCCTGTTATGTGTTACTGCCAAAAAAACACCTCAATATGTGTTCAACAACCTCTCCTGAGTACAGTGATACCACCCATGTATAGGTGTGTTGGGTTCTCTGGGGGCTAAAAGGCCTTATTTTTAGGAAGCCCATTCCATTTTTTCCACTTTGAATTTTCACATCCCATGCACCCATGTCCTATTTAAGACATTTCTGAAGCCGGCCAATGTAATTTACCTCAATCAAACCATATATTTTTGAAAAGTAGACTTCCTAGGGTATTTCAAATGCAGGTATTTTAACACTTTCCATGCACTAATTTAACCACTAGTCTTTGTCAAACTATTGGGCATTCATATTTTTGTGTTATTGTTCACATACATTGTACTTTAGACATGGATTCACAGCTCCTGTTATGTGTTACTACCAAAGAAGACACCAATATGTGGTCACCAACATCTCCTGAGTTCAGTGATACCACCTATGCATAGGTTTGGTGGCTTGTTTGGGGGGTGCAATGCCAAATGTCTGACATGCGTTTGTGATTTTTTTTCACATTTAACATATTTTCTTTGCCTATCGTCTTTTTGGGGGGTCTTTTAACATACCCCAATTTATTTGTTTTCCATGAATGTGCATATATTTGAAAAGTTGACACCCCAAGGTATTGTATATGGTGTGCTTTGATGCCTTTGAAGCAACCGTTTTAGCCCAAAAAATTGGAGAAAGTGTATGGTGGTTATTTTTCAATTTTCATTTTTACAGACACATTGCTTTTTGACTATGATTTAGGAGAGACTGTTGTAAGTTATTGCAAAAGAATACTTCAGGTTGTTTTCTGCAAGGCACCCTGAGTACACCTATGCCCCCCATGCATAGGTTTGCCAGGATTTTGGGAAGGTTATGTTACAATTTTATGACTTGTGATTTTAGTTATTAACAATGAGAGTATTTCTTCTGATAGGCCTATCTTTAGTTTGTGGCCTATAGCATACCCCACTTTTATTTATTGCCATGAAAGTGTATATTTTTTAAATGTTGACACCCCAAGGTATTGTATATGTTGTGCTTTGATGCCTTTGAAGCAACCGTTTTAGCCCAAAAAATTGGAGAAAGTGTATGGTGGTTATTTTTCAATTTTCATTTTTACAGACACATTGCTTTTTGACTATGATTTAGGAGAGACTGTTGTAAGTTATTGCAAAAGAATACTTCAGGTTGCTTTCTGCAAGGCACCCTGAGTACACCTATGCCCCCCATGCATAGGTTTGCCAGGATTTTGGGAAGGTTATGTTACAATTGTATGACTTGTGATTTTAGTTATTAACAATGAGAGTATTTCTTCTGATAGGCCTATCTTTAGTTTGTGGCCTATTGCATACCCCACTTTTATTTATTGCCATGAAAGTGTATAGTTTTTAAATGTTGACACCCCAAAGTATTGTATATGGTGTGCTTTGATGCCTTTGAAGCAACCGTTTTAGCCCAAAAAATTGGAGAAAGTGTATGGTGGTTATTTTTCAATTTTCATTTTTACAGACACATTGCTTTTTGACTATGATTTAGGAGAGACTGTTGTAAGTTATTGCAAAAGAATACTTCAGGTTGTTTTCTGCAAGGCACCCTGAGTACACCTATGCCCCCCATGCATAGGTTTGCCAGGATTTTGGGAAGGTTATGTTACAATTTTATGACTTGTGATTTTAGTTATTAACAATGAGAGTATTTCTTCTGATAGGCCTATCTTTAGTTTGTGGCCTATTGCATACCCCACTTTTATTTATTGCCATGAAAGTGTATATTTTTTAAATGTTGACACCCCAAGGTATTGTATATGGTGTGCTTTGATGCCTTTGAAGCAACCGTTTTAGCCCAAAAAATTGGAGAAAGTGTATGGTGGTTATTTTTCAATTTTCATTTTTACAGACACATTGCTTTTTGACTATGATTTAGGAGAGACTGTTGTAAGTTATTACAAAAACATACTTCAGGTTGTTTTTTGCAAGGCACCCTGAGAACACCTATGTCCCCCATGCATAGGTTTGACAGGGGTTTTGGTTAAAAAAAAAATAACAGGCCCAATTTTAGAAAAAAATAGAGTAGTGAAATGTAAAAATCTGGCACAGTAAAAGTAAAAAAAAAACAAACCCATCTAACAGTAAACATAACCAAAAAAAAAAAATATATATATATATATATATAACACCAAATGTATTTATTTTTTTAAAAATTGACCATTGTATGGTACCGCTTGAAGCAGTCCCCAATGCAGAGTGCAGGCTGTCCAGGGCAATCAGGACAGTGATATATGGTGTCCCTTCTCTTCCCCCTCTTGGTACAGACTCTGCATTTTTTTTGTGGTTTCTGCTTTGCGGCAGTAGGGGGGATTTTAAAAATAAAATGAGTTGCCCCAACTCTGCTCTCTCCCATCACCGCCCGGGGAGCAGGTGCATCATGGTACAAAATCCCAGTAATAATCTGGAGCTGAAACTGTAAAAAAGTTTTTTTAACTCTGGGGTTTGCTTTTTTGAACAACAAAAAAGCGTTGTGGGTTGCAATCTGCATTAGGTAAATTGCAACCTTTTTGTACCAGGCCCTTGTCTTCCGCATAATTAGGTAGGGCTGCAGCAGCTGATCAGCCAGATCAACCCCACCCATATGCCGGTTATAAGACTTGATGCACACTGGCTTCCTTATGATCTCAGCTCTGCCACGTACAGAAACCGCCACCGTCCTCTCTGTGAGGATGGTGGTAAGAAGGTATACATCCTTCTTGTCTCTGTACTTAAGTGCCAACAGCTCCTCTTGGCGCAGAGCTGAGGTCTCCCCCCTTCGTAGCCGGGTGCGTACAAGTTGTCCTGGGAAACCTGCGCGGTTCTTTTTAATTGTACCGCAAGCTACAGTATCAAAGCAATACAGTAGCTTGAACAAAAGGACACTTGTAAAAAAATTGTCTAAGTACAAGTGATACCCTTTGTTCATTAGGGGTAATATCAGGTCCCAGACAATCTTGCCAGTGGTTCCCATATGTTCTGGGCAACCTGGAGGGTCAAGGTGGCTATCCTTTCCCTCATACACCCGGAAGGCCTGAGTATACCCAGTCTCGCTTTCACAGAGCTTATACACCTTTACCCCATATCTGGAGCGTTTGGAAGGAATATACTGCTTGAATCCCAGCCTTCCCTTATACTTCATTAGGGATTCATCAACGCATATATTCCTTCCAGGTGTATAAGCCTCTGCAAACCTGGCAGAAAAGTGGGTTATCAGGGGGCGGATTTTATACAGCCTGTCAAATTGGGGATGCTCCCTAGGGGGGCACAGGCTGTTGTCGCTGAAGTGCATGAAATGCAGAATCATTTCATACCTCTTCCTCGACATAGTCTGGGAGAAAATGGGGGTAGAGCAGATGGGGCTACTACTCCAGTAGGAGCGAATGGAGGGTTTCTTTATGATGCCCATCAGCATAGTCAATGCCCAGAATTTTTTGAATTCTGGCACATTGATGGGGGCCCATTGTTGCTTTGCCAAATATGTTCCAGGCTTTGCAGCACGGAACTGATGGGCATATAAATTAGTTTGGGCGACAATGTTCCCCAATATATCATCGCCCAGAAACACTTCCAGAAACTGCTGGGGGCTACAACCTGCCACATCTATATTTATGCCAGCATTTGCTGTGAAGGGTGGGATATATGGCCTCTGGAGATGAGGCGTTACCCACTCTTCAGCAGCAATGGCAGCAACACGCCTCCTTCTGGCAGGGGGGCTAGCAGGGGGGCTGGCAGGGGGGGGGGGGGTAGCAGGGGGGCTGGCAGGGGGGCTAGCAGCCACAGATACATCACTATCAGTTGAGACTGCATCTAGTGATGTATCTGAGCACATGGCAGGGTAAAAATTGGGGTCTGAGTCAGAAATAGAGGCATCTGACTCTGACGCAAGGATGGCATACGCCTCCTCAGCACTATATCTTTTCTTTGACATTTTTGTATCTGTCACAGAAAACAATTACTAAAAAAAATTAAATTAACTAAATTAATTAACTAAATTAACTAGCAAAAAAGTACAGCTATGCTACTGCCAGTGATTTATAGCGATCACTGGCAAGCTAGGGGTTAATGGCTCTGAAAATTAAATTAAATTAGCTAAATGTTTCTGAAAAGAGCCTTTGGGTTTTTAAAAAATTACAACAACATAATTAACCCCTAAAAAAATGCACAGACAGCAAAAAAGTACAGCTATGCAACTGCCAGTGATTTATAGCGATCACTGGCAAGCTAGGGGTTAATGGCTCTGAAAATTAAATTAAATTAACTAAATTAATTAACTAAATTAACTAGCAAAAAAGTACAGCTATGCTACTGCCAGTGATTTATAGCGATCACTGGCAAGCTAGGGGTTAATGGCTCTGAAAATTAAATTAAATTAACTAAATGTTTCTGAAAAGAGCCTTTGGGTTTTTAAAAAATTACAACAACAAAATTAACCCCTAAAAAAATGCACAGACAGCAAAAAAGTACAGCTATGCAACTGCCAGTGATTTATAGCGATCACTGGCAATCTAGGGGTTAATGGCTCTGAAAATTAAATTAAATTAACTAAATTAATTAACTAAATTAACTAGCAAAAAAGTACAGCTATGCTACTGCCAGTGATTTATAGCGATCACTGGCAAGCTAGGGGTTAATGGCTCTGAAAATTAAATTAAATTAACTAAATGTTTCTGAAAAGAGCCTTTGGGTTTTTAAAAAATTACAACAACAAAATTAACCCCTAAAAAAATGCACAGACAGCAAAAAAGTACAGCTATGCAACTGCCAGTGATTTATAGCAATCACTGGCAAGCTAGGGGTTAATGGCTCTGAAAATTAAATTAAATTAACTAAATGTTTCTGAAAAGAGCCTTTGGGTTTTTAAAAAATTACAACAACAAAATTAACCCCTAAAAAAATGCACAGACAGCAAAAAAGTACAGTTATGCAACTGCCAGTGATTTATAGCGATCACTGGCAAGCTAGGGGTTAATGGCTCTGAAAATTAAATTAAATTAACTAAATGTTTCTGAAAAGAGCCTTTGGGTTTTTAAAAAATTACAACAACAAAATTAACCCCTAAAAAAATGCACAGACAGCAAAATGCAGCAAAAAAAGTGCACCTATGCTACTGCCAGTGATATATAGTGATCACTGGCAAGCTAGGGGTTAATGGCTCTGAAAATTAAATTAAATTAACTAAATGTTTCTGAAAAGAGCCTTTGGGTTTTTAAAAAATTACAACAATAAAATTAACACCTAAAAAAATGCACAGACAGCAAAATGCAGCAAAAAAAAAGTGCACCTATGCTACTGCCAGTGATATATATAGTGATCACTGGCAAGCTAGGGGTTAATGGCTCTGAAAAGAGCCTTTGGTTCTATATTTTTTAACAAATAAAAGAAATAAATCTCTCTCTCTGCTAAATACAGGTCTCTCTCTCTCTCCAACAAAATGGCAAGTGAGGAGAGGGAGGGAGATCCACACTGATCATAGTCAATATTTACAAATATTGACATGATCAGACAAATGGGGTATTTTATTATTATTATTTTTTTTAGGGTGGGAGGCTCAGATTGGGTGACCCTAGCTTGCCCCAATGATGATGCAGGCTAGGGACACCCCCAGAGGCCCCATGATGCACTGGGCATCGCCATCTTGGATGCCTAGTGAAGGGGGAGGGGGGGGCTATTTAGGGCTTTTTTTATTTTATTCGTTTTTTTTTTTTCCCTTTTATTTTACAACTAACTAAGTGCCTCGACCCACCGAGGCACTTAGCACACAAGCAGAGCATCGGAAGCGTGTCCGATCGCTTCCGATGCTCTGAAACACTGCCGGGCTCCACGTGGAGCGAAACCGGAAGTGATCACTCGTGGGGGAGTGATCAATCCGGTCCCGGCACTCGGGAACAGTATTGCAGGATGCCTAGACCTCAAGGCAAGCCTGCAATACTGTTAGAGCAGCTGGAAGCGATTTCGATTGCTTCCAGTGCTCTGTTAAACCGACGACGTATGCCATACGTCCTCGGTCGTTAAGTGCTTTTTTTCTGAGGACGTATGGCATACGTCGTCGGTCGTTAAGGGGTTAAACAACTTTCCAATTTACTTCTATTATCTATTTTGTTTTGTTCTCTAGATATCCTTTGTTAAAAAGGATACCTAAGTAGGCTCAGGAGCTGCTGATTTGTGGTTTCACATGTTTGTCTGGTGTTATTAGCTCCTGAATGCATTCAGCTAACTCCTAGTAGTGCATTGCTGCTTCTTCAACAAAATATACCAAGATAATGATGCAAATTAGACAATATAAGTAGATTGAAAAGTTGTTTAAAACTGTATACTCTATCTAAATCTTGAAAGAAAAAAAAATATGGGTTCCATGTTCCTTTAACCATAGTTACCCTAAAATGTACATTTATGATGTACTAGTTTGAAAACATTCTCTGCTCTCATATTGCTGAACCAGTGCACAGGTAAAATTATCAGCTGATCAGTAACACCATGGTTACTAACTTGCTCTCACCCATCAGCTGATTATTTCATCTATGCACTGGTTCAGCTATAATTTAAACCTGCCCTGTTGGGTGTACTTGCGGCCCGCGGTTTGTGTTTCTCTGGCGTATCATATCTAGTGCCTCACCAGCCTCTGACCTCACTGCACATCACTGTATTATATATACTGTATATATATATATATATATATCTTATATATATATACCTATATATAATCATATAGATAAATATATATAGATATATATTGCTAAAAAAAATATAATTACATATATATAAATACAATTAAAAATAAAAAGAACATTTTCTTCTATATGAAGAACATTGGGATATAAAATATTCATAACTACAATCAGCTTATTGCTGTAGGTCTTAAGCGGTTAGCTCGCAAGTGATGTTACCATATATATTATTTAGACAAATATATCTTTTTTTACATTAAAGCCCTTTCAAATCAAATACCTTGTCCTATACCATATACCTTTTAACCCTTATAAAAATATGTTTTTAAATTTATATGAATCATTTTTAACAGATAGTGTCTATATGAGTGTAACACTTTATTTCAATGTAGTCATGTTGTGCTCGGTGCAACTTTTTATTTTTTACCCCTAACACTTTACACAAGGGGGTAGATTTATCAAGCAGTAGATGCTGCAATCTACCCCCGTAGTTTCAGGTTCTCCTGAAACTGAAGTTAAGAAGCAGCGGTCTAAAAGACCGCCGCTCATTAACTCGTCGGCCACCTCTGAGGTGGCGGACAGCAATCATCCCGATCATATACGATCAGGATGATTGACACCCCCTGCTAGCGTCCGATTGTCTGCAAATGTGCAGGGGCGGTATTGCACAAGCATTTCATGAGAAATGCTTGTGCAATGATAAATGCTGACAGAGCATGCTATCGGCATTTATCGATATCCGCACACAAAATGATTAATCGACCCCATGATTTTCATTCACACTAACCTGATGAGTGCAAATTTGGTTTGCACTCAAGCGCATCTATTTACTTTTAACTTGTAAAATGCATGCAAGTTAGCTTGGTCACGATATTGCTTAGCGTGACCCACACTAACTTTAGCGCACCACTTGTCATCTACCCCTTTATGGGTAACAAAAAATTTGCAAGGAGATGATCTGGCTCTAGTATTCAAATCAATTAAATACACATTTTAGGCAATATGTCAAAAGATTTTTGTACTTTTCATACTCTACTCAATGGACTTATGCAAAACACAGTCTCTGGCTGTGTGCAGGAATTTGTTTTTGAATAGTAAAGTTCCTACACATTATAATTTCACACATTAAACCAGGTCAATCCCCCCAAAAAAATATATATTTATATAAATAAAATCACACTATGAAATGCGTCCACAAATTTCCTAGAGTCATAAATACTTAGCATATTCCAAGAATTAATCACTGCTTTGATCATACGTTGTATTTAATTAAAATGTCATTTGTTTTACAGCACAGGGGCATGACCATTGAAAAGCCTATTGAGTATATTTTTATATATTCGCTACAGATAATCCGATGTGAAAAAGCAATACTGTGCAATTGTAATCATACTTCTGTGGCTATTGTTTGTTTTAGGGGTGCTCAAGTCAACAGAGTAAAGTCTCAACAGCAACCTTATTGGTTGCTACTGATGGAGGATGACTACCACGGAGCAGGAGAGGCAGCAGCAGGCAACAGACTTGCTTAACTAGGTAAGCCTCACAATACATTAACCTCAAAAATACGTCAAAGGAGGAGGAGGAGAAAACACATGCCTAGAGCCCATTGGACACACCGGCCAGCAGTTCCCTGGGGATTTGGCATTGACGGATGATGACCGCCACAGAGCAGCAAAAGCAGGCACAGCAGTGGCAGCAACAGGCAGCATATTTACTGAACTAGGTAGGCCGTACAGTACATAAACCTCAAAAATACACCTTCAAGGGAGGAAAAGTGCAAACATGTGCCTGGAGCCCCTTGGACAAAGCAGATATCAGTTTCCTGAGGATTTGGCATTGACGAATGATGACCACAGCAGAGCAGCAAGGGCAGGAACAGTAGTGGCAACACAGGCGGCAGAGTTACTGAATTAGGAAAACCTTACAGTACATAAATCTCAACAATACACCTCAAGGAAGTAGAGAGATATACACATGCCTAGAGCCCCTTGGAGGATTTGGCATTGATAAGTAGTAGTGGCAGCAGCAGGCAGCAGAGTTACTGAATTAGGTAGGCCTCACAGTACATACAACTCAAAAATACACCTCCAAGGGAGGAGGAAAAACATGTGTCTAGAGCCCCTTGGACACAGCTGCCAATAGTTCCCTGAAAATTTGGCATTGATGGATGATGACCAACACAGAGCAGCAAGGGAAGGAGCAGGAGTAGCAGAAGCAGGCAGCAAAGTTTTTAAATTAGGTAGGCCTCACAGTACATACATCTCAAAAATACATCTCAAGAAAGTAGGAGGACTAACACATGCCTATAACCCCTTATGGCATTGGCAGATTATGACCACCACAAAGCAGGAAGGGCAGGAGCTGAAGTGGAAAATATTTCAAAATGAATCGGCATCAAACTTAAGGCCAGGGTTACCGCTAATGTCAGCGTAGCCTAGCTTTGGAATGTTACATTTGAGAAATGCCATTTGCTCCATGAACTGTGGTGACATTTCTAAACGCTGAGGGTTTAGTAAATTGACAGTTAATGAAAACATTTGCTAACTTTCATGTTGGTTGGGGGACAATAAAGGAATTCCTGAGCTACTGTAGCCAGGGATGGTCACACAATCATCTTGTCATCCCAATAGCTCAGACTGTATGCTGTAGGGCTAACAAAGATAAGCCTTTACTATTTTTGAAGCACTTGTACTTCCCCCTTCTTGAGGGGACTTCAGTTAGTCCCACCAATCATTCTACTGCTCCAACAAAAATGAAGCTGCTCCATTCAGCTATGTTGTGCTGCCGCAGTTGCAGATAGGAGATGAAAAAATAATATTTTCTTCTTGCTGCTGCCCTTTTCCTTCTCAAAGCATGCCCCCCCCCCTTTTCTTGTACAGCACGCACCCTGTGAATCAGTTTCTCTTTCCTAGTTAGTAGGTTATCAGTTTGGAGAGCCATTTTCTCCTTAATTCTATGATCACACAAGTTGGCCAACATCATTTCAAATCATTTCTTCAGACGGTCCCATGTGCAACCTTTCAACTGCTCCTTCAGGCTCCTGACAAGTGCTACTACCTCACTGCTTAATACTCCACTAGGAACCGGTTCACAATTTTATAGGAAGTCTTCATCTTGCTCAATATGTGCGTGAACAAGGGTGTGACAACCCAGACTGGCAGTGTTATGGGTCCAGTTCTCTGTAACATCCCTACAAGGCTTAAGGACTGCCAGTTACTGACCAGTCATGCCCATTCATCTCTCCCTAATGGATTGTGGATACCAATGTATTGATCGGAAGCCATAGCATGGATAGTCCTCTGCTAATCCAAGATATGTTCAAAGTTCAAAGATATCCAAAGTCAAATTCCACTTACTAGTTATGTCTTGTTTAAGACAATGCTGGGAAAGCCCTGCCATCTTCAATTCCTGCCTAAGGAGCTTACTGGCTTTAACACTGTGTTGAAAGTGGCCTGCAATCCTTCTGCACCGTTCAAGTAAAGTTGCTAACCTAAAGTTGCCTTCAGGGATACCAGCCTTTACCACCAGGTGGAGGATGTGAACCAAACAACATACACTGATAAAGTCATCCTCATCCATCTTGGCTGCTTCGTCAGAGCCTGCAAAATGTTGTTGGTGGTATGCTGCTCATCCAACTCCTTTGTATGCTGCTCACCCAACCCTCTCCTTCCCTGATGGAGCTGCCTGCCGTTTACTGCACCACCACCAGCAGTAGCTCTACCCTTATCCTCATCACACAGCCTGGGTCACCAACACAGACAGTCCAGGTCACAGCCTCACAAGGAAAAGAAGTATTAAATCATAAAACAAATGCAGAGTCCAAAAGCAAGCTAAAGTCAAATAACAAGTCGGTCTAAAACAAGGGTTTAATACAGAAGAGTATTTAAAGAAAGCAAAATTCAAACCAGTATATTCAAACAAGAAACTGGCCAAGTAAGAGATAAGAAACTCAATACACAAGCACCATCATGTTGCAAACATAGAGCTTATAAAGACTATTACAATTAGGGCCTAATTGATCTTCTACGCCTCCTTAAAGGTACAGCATGCTTTACTGCGGCAGGGACAGAAATCACTCTCAGACAAATTCCTTTTATGACACACGGTCTCTGTGGAGGAATCTCTTCCTCCTCCACCATCTCAGGCTTGTAATTAAGATCCTCCTGGTCCAGAGTAAGGGCAATAGCAGACATGCTGAGAGTCAGAGCAATATCCTCATCACCCAAAACAGAGGCTGGGAAACTCTTGCTCTATACTTCCCTCTTCTCTCTCACAGAGGCCCCTTGGTAACCTTAGATCCCCTCACAATCCTACTACTAATCTTAGAGACTATTTTTATTCAGCAATTTCACCTTAAGTTTCCTTACTTACGTTTTTTTTTTTATGGGAGTTGCAGTAATATCCTCTTCACCCAAAATAGAGACTGGGGAATACTTGCTCAATACTTCCCTCTTCCTTCTGACTGCTTGGCACAATGTGATCATTTACATCTCCTGCAGTGTTTGCCCTGCTGCTGCTGCAGTTGCTCTGAGACAACTTTTCAGATTGTGATAAACCCACCTGGCTGCTGCTATTAAACATGGAAGGAATTAGCAGAATTGCAGAACTAACAGTGGTATAAGTAATGGTGTCACTGGGGCAAACACTGGAGCAGGTGGTTTTGGGAGTAGAGTTTCTAAGGAGCTGATGTGTACACGGAGGCCCTGTGGTAACCTCACACCCTCTAACTAATCCTACTACTAGGCTTGGAGCCTATGTTAATTTAACAATTTTACCTTCAGTTCCCCTTACTATCCACTTTTTTTATGGATGGGTTTAAGGCAAACTTTACTCCTGGTGATGCTGCTACTTGTCATGGTAATTGTGGGCACTGCATATCTCTTACTCCTGGAGGACAGGATATTGCATACTAGATAAGATACTGAAGATGAAGCTGCTGCTGCTTCCGCAACTGTTACTAACCCTCTAGATGCTTGAGCTGGAGGAGCAGGCAATGGCCCATAAAGTGATGTTTGACTCTGTGAAACATAGGCAACAGTGCTTGTCCCACTTGCACTCATTAGACAAGTAGAAGCAGTCACAGACTCTGCATGGGTAGTGACGATGCTGGTGGTAGTGGTACTAGTGGTGGTGGTATTGATGGAGGATGCCAGAGCTAATACTCTATCTGTAATTATAAAGACTTTCCTTACACAGTTAAATTTAGCACAGCTGTTCAGTGTTAAAGATTCTGTCTGCTTAAGCCCCTTCTATAGCGGTGGCTAGATTAACGTTTTAACTATTCAATCATACACATTTAAAAACACTTAAACTCTCTAGATATCAATATATAGCATAGGTGTGTGAATATTTCCTCTGAGAATCATATATCTAGATGTGAAACATTGTAATTGGTTTGTATAATGTCAAGCAGTCAGATACAAACAATATCTTTTGTAGCCGGCTATTAAGCCCTTAAGGACCAGACCATTTTTCAATTTTCTTACCCTTAAGAACCAGGGCTATTTTTACATTTCTGCGGTGCTTGTGTTTAGCTGTAATTTTCCTCTTACTCATTTACTGTACCCACACATATTATATACTGTTTTTATATCTTCTTATAATTTACTATAAAAAAATGATAAAATATGATGAAAAAAGAAGAAAAAAACACTTTTTCTTACTTTGACCCCCAAAATCTGGCTGGAAGCGATCAGGATCACTTCCACCGCTTGAATCACCTGACGACGTACAGGGTACGTCGTTGGTCATTAACAACCGTTTTTTGTACGATGTACCCTGTACGTCGTTGGTCCTTAAGGAGTTAATAAATTCAGAAATAATGGTGTAACAAGAGTACCTGTTAATATGTGGGATGTCAGATTACTGTAATGCTCGTGGGATACCCCTCTATTAGACCGAACTCGGCCAGTAGTCTTGTTATCCCGGCGTCGAGCAGGAATGATAGGGAATATCCCAGAGCAGAGAAAGTTAGTAAGATGAGGAGAGCGACACTCACCACAGGTAGGACAGTCCCCAGTGGCAACGGCAGAACAGGGCAAGGCAAATCGCTGGAATGGTCAGACAGGCAGGATACGGCAACAGTAAAGCAGTCCAAGGACAAACCACTAGAATGGTAAGGCAGGCAGGATTTGGCAACACTAAAGCAGTCCAAGGACAAACCACTAGAATGGTCAGGCAGGCAGGGTTCGGCAAAAAGAGGCAATCCAGAATAACAAGGGTTAAGAAGCAGAGTAGTCAGACAGGCAGGGTTTAGAAGCAATATATCAGTCCAGCAATTTAGGGGTTAAACAGGTAGAGTAGTCAGACAGGCAGAGTTAAGCAGCAGCAAGGCAATAAGTAAAAACGATCTATTACTCCCAGGAGTACACGAAGTAACACCTATACTTGAGTAGTGATAGATTGTGAAGAAGGAATTTAAATAGGCGCAGGATTCGCACCCAGGCGTCAGGACCGGAGAGGAGCATGCCGTGATGACATCAGCGCTGCACGCCTCCGGACCCGACACAGCCCCTGGCAACGAGCAGGGAAGGAGATGCCGGGCCTCTAGCAACAGCTAGAGCAGTGCAGTGTGACATAGCCCCCTTCTCAAGGGTTCCCTCCAGGAACCAGAGTTGGCCTCAAAGGATGGGCAGCATGGAATCTGGAGACCAAAGATGGAGCATGCATATCACGGGCAGGGACTCAGGAATGATCTGCCACAGAGTAACCCTTCCAATGTATCAGATACAGCAGTTGTCTGCACCTGTATCTGGAGTCCAGGATCTTAGCCACCTCATATTCAGGTTCACCACAGACCAGGAGCGGAGGAGGAGGAGATTGGAGTCGGGTATATCTATTTTTGATGTAAGGCTTGAGTAGTGAAATGTGGAAGACTGGGTGTATGCGCAGGGTTTTGGACAAGGCCACTTTCTAGGCAACAGGAGACAGTCTTTTCATGACCTTGTAAAGGCCGATAAACCTAGGCCCCAATTTGTGACAGGGTTTATGTAAACAAATATGTTGAGTAGAAATTCAAACACGTTCACCCACTGGGATGGCACGTACAGAAGCTCTATGACGATCAGCAAAGTTCTTATATCTGGAGACAGCTGAATGTAGCCGAGAGCGAATACGTTGCCAATGAGTGGTGAGTCTAGTGACGTGTCGGTCTGCAGCAGGAACCCCAGTGGACTGAGTAGAAAGAGGGAAGACATAAGGTTGATACCCTGCTGCAGCTTGAAATGGAGAACATTGAAGAGAAGAGTGCCAATCAGTGTTTCTCGCCAGCTCTGCTAGGGGTAACAATTCAGACCAGTTGGTCTGGTGAGCGTTGACAAAGGCTCTAAGGTAGGCTTCAAGATCCTGGTTTACCCACTCAGTTAGTCCATTGGTCTGAGGATGGTAGCCAGAAGACAAAGAAACAGTGGTTCCGATCAACTTGCAGAAGGCTCTTCAAAAGGTAGAGATGAACTGTGGACCTCTGTCGAAAACTATATTCACAGGAATGCCATGAAGTCGTACCACATGCAAGAGAAAATGAGGCGATAGTTCTTGGGCAGAAGGCAGTTTGATCAGGGATACAAAATGAGCCAGTCTGGAAAAGTGATCCACCACAACCCAGATAACTGTATGGTGGTCAGAAGGAGGAAGGTCCACAATGAAGTCCATTGTTATGTGTGTCCATGTTTGTTTGGGAATGGACAATGGCTGGAGCAAGCCAGGAGGCAAGGATCGGGGGATTTTGTTGGCAGTACAAGTTATGCAGGCTTTCACATAATCCTGAGCATCAGATTTCATAGTAGGCCACCATACATGTTGGGAAAGACGCCTGAAAGTCCTAGTCAAACCAGGATGTCCTGTCCTGTTCAGTGTAAAAGATTCTGTCTGCTTAAGCCCCATCTATAGCGGGGGCTAGATTAACGTTTAACTGACTTGTTTCACTATCATAGCATAATGTCTGATCTCAGAATATGACACGTGTTTCGCTCACACAACCCCTCTGAGTAAGTGAGAGCGAAACACGTCAGGGATTTGGCTTCAGAGAGTACATACTCTAATTTTTTAACTGCTTACTCTCTAGGATAATTGTTGATTGCAATTATTTTTGCCAATAGCTTGTAAATGTGTGTTATATTCTGAGATCAGACGTTATGCTATGATAGTGAAACAAGTCAGTTAAATGTTAATCTAGCCCCCCGCTATAGAAGGGGCTTAAGCAGACAGAATCTATTACACTGAACAGCTGTGCTAAAGTTAACTGTGTAAGCAAAGACTTTATAATTACAGATAGAGTATTAGCTAGATAGCTTTACTCTCGTAATCTGACACCCCACATATTAACAGGTCCTCTTGTTACAACATTATTTCTAAATTTATTAATAGCTGGCTACAAAAGATATTGTTTGTATCTGACTGTTTGACATTATATAAACCAATTACATTGTTTCACATCTAGATACATAAATCTCAGAGGAATTATGTCAGGTTAGGTGAAGTCCCGAATCAGACCCGAATGCTAGAATGATAATTAACAACACACTAGCACACTGAGCATAAACCAGGACCTGACCCCACGACAGCCTCGCTGGAAAAGAATAATAAAAGGTGAGATGTTACTCACGTAATCCAAGTAATACCACAAAGATACTTGATAGAAGATAAGGGGTCAGGATTAAACGTAGTCAGACAGGCAAGGATTTGGCAACGTAAGATCCAGCAACAAGGTAGATTCAGATTAGAAAGGGATTATCTGAGACGTAGTCAAGTAAGCAAAGTTTGTTAACAGTATATCAGGCAGTAACGTATTCTCAGGTTTGAAAGGGTTAAACAAAAACGTGGTCAGGCAAGCAAAGTTTGTTAAAAGTAAATCAGGCAGCAAAGTATCCTCAGGTTTGAAGGGGTTAAACAGAGACGTGGTCAGGCAAGCAAAGTTTGTTAACAGTAAATCAGGCAGCAAAGTATCCTCAGGTTTGAAGGGGTTAAACAGAGACGTGGTCAGGCAAGCAAAGTTTGTTAACAGTGTCAGGCAGCAAAGTATCCTCAGGTTTGAAGGGGTTAAACAGAGACGTGAACAGGCAAGCAAAGTTTGTTAACAGTAAATCAGGCAGCAAAGTATCCTTAGGTTTGAAGGGGTTAAACAGAGAAGTGGTCAGGCAAGCAAACAGCTAGATTTAGAGTTTTGTCGGTAAAGACCCGCGTAGCTAACGCTGCTTTTTTTCCCAGCGCACCCTTTAAACAACGCTGGTATTGAGAGTTGTCTGAGTGGCTGCGTTAGGCTCAGAAAAGGGAGCGTTGAGCATAATTTAGCTCCACTTCAACCCTCAATACCAGCATTGCTTACGGTAGCGGTAAGCTGGCAAAACGTGCTCGTGCACAATAACCCCATAGGAAACAATGGGGCAGTTTGGGCTGAAAAAAAACCTAACACCTGCAAAAAAGCAGCGTTCAGCTCCTAACGCAGCCCCATTGTTTCCTATGGGGAAACACTTTCTAAGTCTGCACCTAACACCCTAACATGAACCCTGAGTCTAAACACCCCTAACCTTACACTTATTAACCCCTAATCTGCCGCCCCCGCTATCGCTAACACCTGCATTATACTTTTAACCCCTAATCTGCCGCTCCGGACCCCGCCGCCACCTACATTATAGCTATGAACCCCTAATCTGCTGCCCCTAACACCGCCGACACCTACATTATATTTATTACCCCCTAATATGTCCCCCCCAACGTCGCTGCTACCTAACTACACTTATTAACCCCTAATCTGCCGACCGGACCTCGCCGCCACTATAATAAATGTATTAACCCCTAAACCGCCACACTCCCGCCTCGCAAACACTATAATAAATAGTATTAACCCCTAATCTGCCCTCCCTATCATCGCCGCCACCTACCTACAATTATTAACCCCTAATCTCCTGCCCGCAACATCGCCGCTACTATAATAAAGTTATTAACCCCTAAACCTAACTCTAACCCTAACCCTAACACCCCCCTAAGTTAAATATAATTTAAATTAAACAAAATAATATTCCTAAAATTAAATAAATTATTCCTATTTAAAACTAAATACTTACCTATAAAATAAACCCTAATATAGCTACAATATAACTAATAATTACATTGTAGCTATTTTAGGATTTATATTTATTTTACAGGCAACTTTGTATTTATTTTAACTAGGTACAATAGCTATTAAATAGTTAATAACTTTTTAATAGCTACCTAGTTAAAATAACTACAAAATTACCTGTAAAATAAATCCTAACCTAAGTTATAAATACACCTAACACTAAACTATCATTAAATGAATTAAATAAATTAACTACAATTAGCTAAAATACAATAAAATAAACTATTCTATAATACAAAAAAAAACACTAAATTACAGAAAATAAAAAAAATTACAAGAAGTTTAAACTAATTACACCTAATCTATGCCCCCTAATAAAATAAAAAAAAAAAAAAATTAAAAAATGCCCTACCTTATTCTAAACTACAAAAGTAATCAGCTCTTTTACCAGCCCTTAAAAGGGCTTTTTGCGGGGCATTGCCCAAAAGTAATCAGCTCTTTTACCTGAAAATAAAAATACAATACCCCCCCAACATTACAACCCACCACCCACATACCCCTACTCTAACCCACCCAAACCCCCCTTAAAAAAACCTATCGCTAACCCCCTGAAGATCATCCTACCTTGAGTCGTCTTCACCCAGCCGAGCTGAATTCTTCATCCAAGGTGCGCAGAGGAGGTCCTTCATCCGGTAGAAGTCTTCATCCAAGCGGGGCAAGAAGAGGTCCTCCATCCGGTAGAAGTCTTCATCCAGGCGGTGTCTTCAATCTTCATCCATCCGGAGCGGAGTGGAGCCATCTTCAAAGGAGCCAACGCAGAACCATCCTCTTCAACCGACGACTTCCCGACAAATGAAGTTTCCTTCAATCAGCCAATCGTATTGAGCTTGCATTCTATTGGCTGATCGGAACAGCCAATAGAATGCAAGCTCAATATGATTGGCTGATTGGATCAGCCAATCGGATTGAACTTCAATCTGATTGGCTGATTGCATCAGCCAATCAGATTTTTTCTACCTTAATTCCGATTGGCTGATAGAATCCTATCAGCCAATCGGAATTGAAGGGACGCCATCTTGGATGACGTCCCTTAAAGGAACCTTCATTCGTCGGGAAGTCGTCGGTTGAAGAGGATGGCTCCGCGTTGGCTCCTTTGAAGATGGCTCCGCTCCGGATGGATGAAGATTGAAGACGCCGCCTGGATGAAGACTTCTACCGGATGGAGGACCTCTTCTTGCCCCGGTTGGATGAAGACTTCTACCGGATGAAGGACCTCCTCTGCGCACCTTGGATGAAGAATTCGGCTCGGCTGGGTGAAGATGACTTAAGTTAGGATGATCTTCAGGGGGTTAGCGATAGGTTTTTTTAAGGGGGGTTTGGGTGAGTTAGAGTAGGGGTATGTGGGTTGTGGGTTGTAATGTTGGGGGGGTATTGTATTTTTATTTTCAGGTAAAAGAGCTGATTACTTTGGGGCAATGCCCCGCAAAAAGCCCTTTTAAGGGCTGGTAAAAGAGCTGATTACTTTTGTAGTTTAGAATAGGGTAGGGCATTTTTTTATTTTGGGGGGATTTTTTATTTTATTAGGGTGCTTAGATTAGGTGTAATTAGTTTAAACTTCTTGTAATTTTTTTTAATTTTCTGTAATGTTCTGTTTGTTTTTTTGTATTATAGAATAGTTTATTTTATTGTATTTTAGTTTAACTAATTGTAGGTAATTTATTTAATTAATTTAATGGTAGTGTAGTGTTAGGTGTATTTGTAACTTAGGTTAGGATTTATTTTACAGCTAATTTTGTAGTTATTTTAACTAGGTAGCTATTGAATAGTTATTAACTATTTAATAGCTATTGTACCTAGCTAAAATAAATACAAAGTTGCCTGTAAAATAAATATAAATCCTAAAATAGCTACAGTGTAATTATTAGTTATATTGTAGCTATATTAGGGTTTATTTTATAGGTAAGTATTTAGTTTTAAATAGGAATAATTTATTTAATTTTAGGAATATTATTTTGTTTAATTTAAATTATATTTAATTTAGGGGGGTGTTAGGGTTAGGGTTAGAGTTAGGTTTAGGGGTTAATAACTAATTATAGTAGCGGCGACATTGCGGGTGGGAGATTAGGGGTTAATAATTGTAGGTAGGTGGCGGCGATGTTAGGGAGGGCAGATTAGGGGTTAATACTATTTATTATAGTGTTTGCGAGGTGGGAGTGTGGCGGTTTAGGGGTTAATACATTTATTATAGTGGCGGTGAGGTCTGGTCAGCAGATTAGGTGTTAATAAGTGTAGTTAGGTAGCGGCAACGTTGGGGGGGCAGATTAGGGGTTAATGAACATAATATAGGTGTCGGCGGTGTTAGGGGCAGCAGATTAGGGGTTCATAGGTATAATGTAGGTGGCGGCGGTGTCCGGTCGGCAGATTAGGAGTTAAAACATTTTATTATAGTGGCGGTGATGTGGGGGGGCCTCGGTTTAGGGGTACATAGGTAGTTTATGGGTGTTAGTGTACTTTGTAGCACAGTAGTTAGGAGCTTTAAATTCCGGCGTTAGCCCATAAAGCTCTTAACTAGTGACTTTTTTTTGCGGCTGGAGTCTTGTCGGTAGAGGGTCTACCGCTAACTTCTTCCAAGACTCCAAATACCAGCGTTAGGCAAATCCCATAGAAAAGATAGGATACGCAATTGACGTAAGGGGATCTGCGGTAGCCTGGAGTCGTGGAAAGGAAGTGAGCGGTAGACCCTTTCCTGCCTGATTCTAAATACCAGCGGCCGCCCAAAAGCAGCATTAGGACCCCTTAACGTTGCTTTTGACGGCTAACGCAGAACTCTAAATGTAGCCGAAAGTTTGTTAACAGTAAATCAGGGAGCAAAGTATCCTCAGGTTTGAAGGGGTTAAACAGAGACGTGGTCAGGCAAGCAAAGTTTGTTAACAGTAAATCAGTCAGCAAAGTATCCTCAGGTTTGAAGGGGTTAAACAGAGACGTGGTGAGGCAAGCAAAGTTTGTTAACAGTAAATCAGGCAGCAAAGTATCCTCAGGTTTGAAGGGGTTAAACAGAGACGTGGTCAGGCAAGCAAAGTTTGTTAACAGTAAATCAGGCAGCAAAGTATCCTCAGGTTTGAAGGGGTTAAACAGAGACGTGGTCAGGCAAGCAAAGTTCGTTAACAGAATATCAGGCAACAAAGTATCAAAATGAGTACTCACAAAGCCACAGCAAGGAAAAAACAAACGGGCATCAGGTGAAGGACACGCCGGAATTTGAACCCAGAGTGATCTCAACAGAATGGGACAGCTTCAGGGAGCGTGCCAGCAGAGTGAGACAGCTTCAGAGGCAAATGATGTTGCTAAGCAACGCAGCAACAGAGCCTCAGAAGCTGATGAAGTCTTTTACCTCCCTCTTCTGGTGGATAGTCAGGGTTTCTGAGATATTGACTACGGGTTCATTCTCCTCCATTGTAGGGAGGTCTGCTGTTTTTATAGCCACAAGTGTTTCTTTTTCTTTCCACGGTTTAAGTAAATTCACATGGTAAATCTGTACCTCCTTTCGCCTCCCAGGCTGTCTTACTTTGTAATTTACTTCCCCCACTCTGTCAATGACTTCATATGGCCCATGCCATGTTGCCAAAAATTTGTTCTCTACAGTGGGAACCAGGACTAGTACTCTGTCTCCTGGGTTAAACACACGAACCCTGGCATTTCTATTATAGCTGTTCTGCTGGTGCTATTGGGCATTTTCCATGTGTTCTCTAACTATGGGCATAATGGCTGTCATCCAATCCTGCATCTGAGTTATATGTTCAATCACACTTCTGTGAGGGGTTGACTCCTGTTCCCAAGTCTCCTTAGCTATGTCTAGCAACCCTCTGGGGTGTCTTCCATACAAAAGTTCAAAGGGCGAAAACCCAGTAAAAGCTTGAGGGACCTCTCAGATGGAAAACATTAAATAAGGCAAAAGGAAATCCCAGTTTTTCCCATCTTTGTCAATTACTTTTTTAAGCATAGCCTTTAGTGTTTTATTAAATCGTTCTACCAGACCATCAGTTTGTGGGTGATATACGGATGTTTTCAGATGCTTTATATGAAGAAGATTACACAACTCCTTTGTAATTCCCGACATAAATGGAGTGCCTTGGTTTGTTAATATTTCTTTGGGAATCCCAACACGGCTGAACATTAACATTAACTCCTTAGCAATTGCTTTTGCTGAAGTAGTACGCATGGGTATTGCCTCAGGGTAATGTGTAGCATAGTCTACTATTACCAATATATACTGGTGTCCCCTTGCAGACTTTACAAGAGGACCCACAAAATCCATACCGATGCGTTCAAATGGGACCTCAATTATGGGTAAGGGCACCAAGGGGCTACGGTATGCTGTAAGAGGGGCAGTTAATTGGCATTCAGGACAAGAAGAACAATAATTTGTGATAGATGCCATTACACCTGGCCAATAAAACCTCCTAAGAATTCTCTCTCTGTTTTTTTCAATCCCCAAGTGCCCCCCAAGTATGTGGCTATGTGCCAGGTTTAATACAGTGTGTTGATATGCCTGGGGTACTAACAGCAGTTTGACAGACTTTTTCCCAACTCTGTACAAAAAATCATTTTCCACTTCAAAGTATGGATAGGTGAGCGCTTTATCAGTATTAATGGGGGTGCCATTTCTTATGGAAATATAGTTTCTAGCCACAGCTAAAGTTGGATCCTCCCATTGTGCAGCCCTAAAGTTACTTGGGCTAACCTCTAGGTCAGTTATTTCTACATCAGGTTCAGATATATTAAATTGACCTGTATTATTCTGTTCAGTATTACCTCCAAGTAGGGTTTTTCCATAGGGGTTGAGTGTTTCCCTCTAGCAGGAGTTATTTTGTCTAAGTCATTCCCCAATAAATCAGAAAAGGGAAAGCCACAAACATCACCCTCTACTAAATCCGGTGAATTTTCCTCAGCAGCATCCCATAGATTCAAAAAATGGGGAAAATCTCTGCCTATTATCATTTCATGGACTAATTTATCCACTAAACCAACTCTATAATTTATAGCGCCATTTTGTGTTTCAATAAGTACTTTAGCAGTTGGATACTTGTGTATGTCCCCATGGACACAAGCAATATCTAGGTTCTGGTAATTATCAATAGGAGTATTTCTCAACAGACCCCTGTCTATGATCGTAACCATGCTACCAGAGTCCAGCAACGCTTTAATTTAATTTCCCTCCACCCTTACAGTGCACCAAGGGTGGCCATTTAAACAATAATTTTTGGTAATTACATATACTGAGCGAGAGAACAATGAATAATTGTCTCTCATATTGCCAACATTACATTCCATAGCAATATCATTCTCAGGGCAGTCCTTTGCAAAATGTCCATACTCTTTACATTGAAAACATTTAATATTAGCATTAGACAACATCTTTGAGGCTATTGTGGACCCTTCCTGCCTCACAAAACTCTTGTCCCTTGCTGTAATGTCCCTTGGGTTGTAAAAACCCTTCTGCTCCTCCCGATACCCCCTTTTCCCTGGAACAGTCTTACCCAATTTACTGGGACTCTGGATCTTCGGGGTTTTAGGTCTTTCCTGGTTGGGGATTTGTAGAAACTCTCCGGCAGTCAAATAGCGTTCCACCAGGGCAACTAGACCGTCAGCAGTTTTAGGTTCACTCTGGCTGACCCACCGCCGCAGGCAAACCGGCAATCCTCGCAGGAACCGGTCCATCACGAGCTGTTCCACAATGTGACTAGCTCAGTTGACCTCTGGCTGTAGCCATTTCCTGGCAAGATGTATCAAGTCAAACATCTGTAACCGCACAGCTTTGTCTTGACTGTAAGTCCAGGAGTGAAATCGCTGGGCCCTCACTGCTGTCATTACTCCCAGGCGGGCCAAGATTTCTGTTTTTAGCTTTTTATAGTCAATGGCCTGCTCAGGCTCTAAATTATAATATGCCTTCTGAGGTTCTCCACTCAGAAATGGCGCAAGAAGGCTTGCCCATTCAGATGCAGGCCACCCTTCTCTTTCGGCTGTCCTTTCAAAAGCCATCAGGTAAGCCTCCACATCATCTGTAGCCACCATCTTTTGCAAATAGTTACTCACTCTCAGAGTCTTAGAACTGTGTGGAATTTCTGCAGCACACCTGCCCAGTCTTTCAGATAGGCCTCGAATCTCCTGCTGCATGGTACGTGTCATATTCTGCTGTTCCTCTCTTTGTGTTAATACCAGTTGTTGTAGTACTGCAATATTTTCTTGCTGGCTGTCAGTAGCTTGCTGCTGTGTGGCAGTGGCCTGTTGCTGTGAGGCTGTAGCCTCAGCCTGTAGTAAAGCCTTTACAACTTCCTCCATTTTAAGTGTGGTATTGTTTCCTTAACAGACTATCAGTGTGTTGCCTGCTACCTCCACCATATGTGACCTGGGATCTTGGAAACACACAGTCCTCAAAGCTGGAAACACCACACAAGGTTGTAGCTTTATAAAATACAGTCTGTTTATTATCAGGTCTGGCAAAAACAGGCAAAATAAACATAAACAAAACAAAAGAGGCTTGCTCTACTGAGCACTTACTAACAAGTACAACTGGCTGCATTTAGTAGCTTTTCACAAAAGTAATATTGCATAAACCTTTCAAACTTTGTCCTTTAGAGATAATTCCTCTCAGTCTCTCAGGAGAGTGTTTGTAGTTTCCCTTTACTGCTGGCAAATCTAACTCTCAACCCCTGACTGGGGATTTTATTAGCACCTGCTGTCAATTACCACATGCAGGTGAGTAGCTTGCTGAGTCAGACAGAATTCCTGGACTGGACTTTTTGACATAATGTGCTACCTGCAAACTGCGGGGTGGAGCACTGGCCCACCCTACTCTCCAAATGCTCCACCCCAGGGATCCAGAAATAAATCACATATTTTCTCTATGTGGTAAACAAACATAACAACTCTCCCTGGGGTTGTCAGACCATACCCCGCACTGCAGCACTTTTGAGGGAATATAGACACCTTCCATTACTATGCCTTGGGTTCTGTCACAAAATATATATATATATATATATATATATATATATATATATATATATATATATATATATATGATAGCTTTTTGTAAAATACGTATCCATACCTATATAGAAATTGCAATGGATGACATAGAAATTTGACTTTTTCCTATCTTTAACATTGAGTTGACTAGTAACTTTTTTCCTCTGGGCTAGTAGTGACTAGTAAACCATAGTGATATTTTTCCAACCCTGTGTGTGTATATATATATATATATATATATATATATATATATTTTTTATTATTATGTTTTCTTCTAAGTGAAGAACATTGGATTGTAAAATATTTGCATTAAAACATAAACACATTATTAAAATTGATTTTAAAATTATTTTTCAAGTTTTGAGGTATTTAATTGGAAAGGGATCGAAAGTGTGTGTGGATATATATATATATATATATATATATACAGTATCTCACAAAAGTGAGTACACCCCTCACATTTTTGTAAATACTTTATATCTTTTCTTGTGACAACACTGAAGAAATTACACTTTGCTACAATGTAAAGTAGTGATTGTACAGCCTGTATAACAGTGTTAATAACTGTAATGTAGGTGGCGGCGACATTGGGGGCGGCAGATTAGGGGTTAATAAGTGTGGGAAGGTGGCGGCGACATTGGGGGCAGCAGATTAGGAGTTAATAACTGTAATGTAGGTGGCGGCGATGTCGGGGGCGGCAGATTAGGGGTTAATAACTGTAATGTAGGTGGCGGCGATGTCGGGGGCGGCAGATTAGGGGTGTTTAGACTCGGGGTTTATGTTAGGGTGTTAGGTGTAAACATAAATTTAGTTTCCCCATAGGAATCATTGGGGCTGCGTTACGGAGCTTTACGCTGCTTTATTGCAGGTGCTAGGCTTTTTTTCAGCCGGCTCTCCCCATTGATGTCTATGGGGAAATCGTGCACGAGCACGTAAAACGTAAAACCAGCTCAACGCAGCTCACCACAACGCTGGTATTGGAGTACGGTATTGAGCTCAATTTTGCTTTACGCTGCAATATTGCCTGCTAACGCTGGGTTTTTGTAAACCTGTAATACCAGCGCTGTAAGTGATCGGTGACAATAACTTGCAAGTTAGTACCGAGCAGCTCTTACCGCAAAACTCATAATCTAGCCGATGGTTTCAATTAGATGAGGGATACAACGTACTATGGTATATGTAATACTGATAGTATACTAGTGACAGCATAGGCAGCAGACATGCACTGTGCACAATATAGCAAGCCACTGAGAAGTTATATATTTTACACCCGAAGGAAATGGTATGCTACGTAACTACTATGGTGCTGTAGAGAGCCTTTACCAAAACTGCCAGTGGCGCGCTAAATATATTTTTCACTTTAGCGTTGACATCACTGAAAGTAAACTTTTAATGTGGGCTGGTTAGCACATGTATTATAAGTAGAAAGTAAAAAGTTAGCACAAGAGCAAAACCTGATGCGCGATAACTTCAGGACTTTAGATATTGCGACCTACAGTGATAAACCCGAAGGTAGTTGTAAATATTTAACTGTTCAATGTTCTTTACATATAATATATATGATATATATATATATATATGTATATATATATATATATATATATATATATATAAATATATATATAAATATATATATATATATATATATATATATATATATATATAAAAATATAATATATATGATAGTTTTTTGTAAAATACGTATCCAGACCTATATAGAAATTGCAATGAATGACATAGAAATTTGACTTTTCCCTACCTTTAACATTAAGTGGACTAGTAATTTTTTTCCTCTGGGCTAGTAGTGACTAGTAAACCATAGTGATATTTTTAAAACCCTGTGTGTATATATATATATATTTTATTGGTTTTTTATTATTAATTTTTTTTCTTCTAAGTGAAGACCATTGGATTGTAAAATATTTGCATTAAAACATAAACACATTATTAAAATTGATTAAAAATTATTTTACAAGTTTTTAGGTATTTAATTGGAAAGGGATCGAAAGTGTGTGTGGATATATATATATATGTACGTGTGTGTATATGTACACATGTACATACGTGTATATAAACACATAAATACACGCACACACATACAGTGTATATATATATATATATATATATATATTTATATATATATACAGTATCTCACAAAAGTGAGTACACCCCTCACATTTTTGTAAATATTTTATATCTTTTCATGTGACAACACTGAAGAAATTACACTTTGCTACAATGTAAAGTGGTGAGAGTACAGCCTGTATAACAATGTAAATTTGCTGTCCCCTCAAAATAACTCATCACTCAGCCATTAATGTCTAAACCGTTGGCAACAAAAGTGAGTACACCCCTAAGTGGAAATGTCCAAATCGGGCCCAAAGTGTCAATATTTTGTGTGGCCACCATTATTTTCCAGCACTGCCTTAACCCTCTTGGGCATGGAGTTCACCAGAGCGTCACAGGTTGCCAGAGAAGTCCTCTTCCACTCCTCCATGATGACATCACAGAGCTGGTGGATGTTAGAGAGCTTGTGCTCCCCCAACTTCCGTTTGAGTATGCCCCACAGATGCTCAATAGGGTTTAGGTCTGGAGACATACTTGGCCAGTCCATCACCTTTACCCTCCGCTTCTTTAGCAAGGCAGTGGTTGTCTTGGAGGTGTGTTTGGGGTTGTTATCATGTTGGAATACTGCCCTGCAGCCCAGTCTCTGCTTCAGTATGTCACAGTACATGTTGTCATTCATGGTTCCCTCAATGGACTGTAGCTCCCCAGTGCCGGCAACACTCATGCAGGCCCAGACCTTGCTTGACTCTAGGCAAAACACACTTGTCTTTGTACTCCTCACCTGGTTGCCATCACACACGCTTGACACCATCTGAACCAAATAAGTTTATCTTGGTCTCATTGGACCACAGGACATGGTTCCAGTAATGCTTGTTCTCTTCAGCAAACTGTTTGGGGACTTTCTTGTGCATCATCTTTAGAAGAGGCTTCCTTCTGGGACAACAGCCATGCAGACCAATTTGATGCAGTATGCGGTGTATGGTCTGAGCACTGACAGGCTGACCCCCACCCCTTCAACCTCGGCAGCAATGCTGTCAGCACTCATACGTCTATTTCCCAAAGACAACCTCTGGATGTGATGCTGAGCATGTGCACTCAACTTCTTTGGTCGACCATGGTGAGGCCTGTTCTGAGTGGAACCTGTCCTGTGAAACCGCTGTATGGCCTTGCCCACCATGCTGCAGCTTAGTTTCAGGGTCTTGGCAATCTTCTTATAGCTTAGGCCATCTTTATGTAGAGCAAAAATTCTTTTTTTCAGATCCTCCGAGAGTTCGTTGCCGTGAGGTGCCATGTTGAACTTCCAGTGACCAGTATGAGAGAGTGTGAGAGAAATGACACCAAATTTAACACACCTGCTCCCCATTCACACCTGAGACCTTGTAACACTAACGAGTCACATGACACCGGGGAGGGAAAATGGCTAATTGGGCCCAATTTGGACATTTCCACTTAGGGGTGTACTCACTTTTGTTGCCAATGGTTTAGACATTATTGGCTGTGTGTTGAGTTATTTTGAGGGGACAGCAAATTTACACTGTTATACAGGCTGTACACTCACTACTTTACATTGTAGCAAAGTGTTATTTCTTCAGTGTTGTCACATGAAAAGATATAATAAAATATTTACAAAAATTTTAGGGGTGTACTCACTTTTGTGAGATACTGTATGTATATATATATATATATATATATATATATATACATATATAAATACATACATTATAGCCCTTTCCAGTCAAATATCTTGTCATATACCATTTAACCCTTATAAAAAAGTGTTACACTTTATTTGAATGTATTCATGTTGTGTTTGGTGTTCATTTGTGTTTACCTTTTAAGCGAGGTCTACATTCATGCTAATGCGACAAGCACAAAGTTTGTTTGCACTTAAGCACACCTGTAATCTATCCCACTTGTAATCTATCCCAAATTATTATTTTATTTATTTTATTCCCCAACAAAGGCAATGACCCCACTGTAATATAAATGTGCAGCCAGTGTGATACATTCACAACAAGAAAAAAAGAGATTTGGCACACAAAGGGTTAAATTAGACCCCACACACACACACATACACACACACAGGCAAAGGCAGGAGACCTACCTACCAGTCCCAGCTTAGCCCCTACTGCAATATGTATTAAGATAAAACTCTTTAACACTAAGCTAGTAAAGAAAAAATATAAATCACTGGTTCCCAGAGTGGAAAAGAATGCAGTATTTGCAATTACACTGCACTGCAAGGGGGAATCTGTATCTGCACACAAAGGGCAAGATTACGAGGAATGTAAACGTTTGCGTGCGAGCGATAAGTGGTTTATCACGGTTGTTTGTGCTCGTAGAGCTTATCGCTCGTTTTATGAGTTGAAAATAAACACAATTGCCCTCAAGCTGGAATGATTAACACAACTTCAGAGCTCTGGTTAACTGTTTTGCGAAACAAAACAATTGCACAAAACTCATCAAAAATACATTACAAAATACACTTACACTTATAATAACACCATCTAGTAAAAATTATTTAAATACATATTGCACACTAAAGTTATAAGGGCTCAAACATATGAGATCTCAGGCAGATAAAGGGCTTTAAAGGGACAGAATACAACAATTTTCATATAACTGCATGTAATAGACACTACTATTAATAATCATATGCACAGATACGGATCTAAAAATCCATTATACCTTTTAAAAACTTACTTAGAAATTCCCAGTTTAGCTCTGTTGAAAAGGCTAGGCTGGGACAACCACTGAAATGGGCTGGATAACAGAAAGAGCATCACCCCCCGACACACCTCCCTCCCCTGCATATGAAAAGACCCTTTACACAAACAGGAGCAAGCTGGAGTAGGTAAACAACAGTCTACTTCTAAAACTTTAGGCTTTGCGCGATAGTGAGGTGTTTTTCCACTTTTTGTTCTCCATTGACTTATATGGGGGAATACAGGAAGTGCATGCAATAGTCTAAGTGTGGTAGCATAAACAGTTTGAGCGGAAGCGTTAATTAGTGCTCCACTTTTAATCTGGCCTAAAGGGTTTTTTCAACAAAAACAGCACAGCAAGTTGAAAGACGCTGAAAGGTGCACACACCGCTGCACTGATCAGAAGCTGAAGTGAAACTCATTAAAAGATGACTGATGTTTACTAGACAACCACCTCCCTTCCTTAAAGGGACACTCAAGTCAAAATTAAACTTTCATTATTCAGATAGAGCATGCAGTTTAACAACTTTCCAATTTACTTCCATTAACAAAATGGGCACAGTCTTTTTATATTTAAACTTTTTGAGTCAACAGCTCCTACTGAGCATGTGCAAGAATAAGTGTGTAGGCATTTGTGATTGGCTGATGGCTGTCACATGGTACGTATATGCATTTGTGATTGGATGATGGCTGTCACATGGTACAGGGGGAGTGGAAATAGACATAAGTTTTAAAATTGTCAGAAAAAAAATCTACTACTCATTTCAAGTTCAGACTAAGTGCTATTGCATTGTCTTGTTATCTTGCATTTGTTGATTATGCAAATCTACTGTGTTGACTAGTCCTTTAAGCTTGGCTAAAAGTGGATTGGACAAGCTCTCACATTAATCATTTACACATGAATGGTCAGACCCCCTGTACATCACTGCAAATGAATGAGATGATTTATCAAACAATCTCAGCCCTTTCCCTTCTCCTAAGTCCTCTGCCCCTTTTTTTCTCTTCCCCTTTTTCTCTTCTACCGGGGACAGTTTTGGGAACAGAAGTTAACTATATAAAAAAGGATCCATTTAACATTGCTATATACCACACTCAGCCACCAATTGATCATTTTATCTATTCTTAATTGTCCTTAGCAAAATATATGAGGTATATATGGGTTACCCATTACTTTATAGCACCTCAGGGTTATTGGAAAGCTCAAAGTTTTCATTGTTAAATTACAGGAGCAAGGAACATAAACAATGAAAATATATGGACAATTTGTATTACTACATATAATAAAACATTTTATATTGCAATTTCATATATCCATATGGTTAGTTTATTTATCAAAATTGTTTATTAATATGAATCTGTTGTAAAAGTTAAAGCACCCCACACACACGCGCACACGCACAAATGCTTAATTTAGCATCTTGAATCTGACAGTTACGAACTGGTTAAATAATTTTGTGTCGCACTTATTATTGAATCAAAGATGTAATGGACTGCTGTTTTAATATATATATATAAATGTCATAATTGCCGGTCATTTTGATGCAATGTTTAACAATTAACTATGTAGTAGGGATGAGCAAAGACATTCTTTCCATAAAATGATTTTGCTGTTTTTTCCTCTCCAAGTAACTTTAATCCTGTCTTGAATATACAATAAAGATCAAGAAAAGTATTCAGATATAATATCCCATGAGGTAATACAGGGACAATAATAGAAGAAATGTTTTATAGAAAATGATTGTGTAAATGGAAAAAAAATCTGTGAATTATACCAGCAGACATGACACATTAATGCATGAATGTCAACCGCAAAAATTTCTACATAGTTTTTATAGAAAATTGTTATTAAGAACCCTAAATACATATAGAGGTAGACATTTTGCTTGTCCTTCATTAAAATAATACAAATAAAGGTGTCAGGTTTTTTAAAGGTTAGGAATCATAGTTGATGTTAATTGACATGTGGCAGGTGTTGCTATGGTTAATCAGTAAGGTTCTAGCTTTAGAAGGTGGGGCTGGGGGTAATGAGATGAAGGATGCTGGTATTGCAGGTATTTCATTTCTTTAGCAGAACGTTTTAAGGTACAGGGGGATAATGGCTGTTTCTATATCACTTTCTGAGAAACATTGCTAAGCCATAGCATTTTACAGTAGTATTAGAGCATTTTTAAAGAAAAGAGTTATTTTGGACAGTTCTGAAAATTAGTAATCTGATAAAAAAAATATTGGAGCTTAAGGACCAACATTCTTCAGCAAAAACTCTATGTGGTATTCTTTATGGCACTTTCAAGACAGTAGGGGCTCCATGTACTAAGCAGTCAGCGAGCTACCCGCAACAAATCTTGCGTCAAAATTCGCAAACTGATATGTACAAAGCCGTCAATTATGTTAAAACTCGCATCTTTAAAATTGCAAGCGTACTTATCCGCCAAACCTCGCTACCGCTCCATTTTTCACTGTAATTAGACACATTTGACCACCAACTCGCCAAAAACGAATGTACTAAAAAATCTATTTGTCCGCTCGCTACAATTTCCGCTCCCACCTCGTTATTTTTGCCTCGCCACCTTTTAGGTGGCGGGCAAGGTACAAAACAATAGGAAAGTCAATCTAGACGCCAGTCTAGACATATATAAAAGGCAGTAATATCAGCATTGTACAGCATAACTGGCGTCTAATTTGTCTCTCATTTCCATGTACATAAATTGCGCCAAATTTGTCGACTGTAATTAAAGAGTAATCTATATTTTAAATTTGTATTGTATAGTTGTCAATCTTTATAATTATTTTTATATTAATATTTATATATTATCAGATCCAGATGAAGCCATATCCAAATTGTAAATAAATATTACAAAAATAACGCTGTTATCACTCTTCAAAAAATTTAGAACAATAATAAAGTTGTTTAGATAAGTTGAACTTTTATAGGAGCAAAATTCTATTCCCGCGACTACTATGATGTTCGTGACACCTTGCATGTCACGTGTTAATAATTGGCCAGACAATTCAACTGAAAGTTAAAAGTACATCAGCTTAGTCGCGGCGAGCGAGACGTCAAATTTATCAATAATCCGCCACTGCTCGCGGCGGGCTAGACTTGTCTATTTATTGGGGGATTATTAGTACATAGTGACAGCGGACACCATTTCGCCTGCGGTGAGTAACGGCGAGTTTATCCACGTCTAAAATGACGGATGAATTGACGGCTTAGTACATGGAGCCCTAGATCTCATTTTGAGTTTTTGCTGAAGAATTTTGGTCCTTAAAAATAGAATAGTTTTTGCAATATATTTCTATTAGCAAAAATGCTTCTAGTAAAATGTATTACTTGTTTTAAGTCGCATACGCACATATGCTGGGCCTGTGCACCAGAATTCAAGCTCAGAGTGCTGGCAGCTGTGTGTATTGTGTATGTGAAGACTTAAAGGGACACTGAACCCCTATTATTATTTTTTTCGTGATTCAGATAGAACATGCAATTTTAAGCAACTTTCTAATTTACTCCTATTAGCAAATGTTCTTCATTCTCTTGGTATCTTTATTTGAAAAGCAAGAATGTAAGTTTAGTTGCCGGCCCATTTTTGGTAAACAACCTGGGTTGTTCTTGCTGATTGGTGGATACATTCATCCACCAATAAACAAGTGCTGTCCAGGGTTTTTTCAAATAAAGATAGCAAGAGAACAAAAATAAATTAATAATAGGAGTAAATTAGAAAGTTGCTTAAAATTGCATGCTCTATATGAATCACAAAAGAAAAAAATTGGGTTCAGTGTCCCTTTAATTTGTGTCATACAAGCCACTGCTGACTTTTTGAGAAGGTGTGGTGTTTGAAGACTGGTGCACTGGCCCTCACAGCATATATGCGTATGCCACTGAAAAAAGTAATGACTTTCACTAGAAGCATTTTTACTAATGGAAGAATAATGCAAAAATGATTCTATTTAAATTGAAATGCACCCATGCATATTTAAATTTTGACCATTCTATCCTTTTAATGCATTCATGTTTTCACGCTATTATGTTAATGTATTGCAAGGCAGAAGAAAACTATTTTAATTACTTTCCTTTATTTTGTCTTTCTCCCCTCCTATAATTGATATATAAATCAGATCAAATTCATATTTAAATTAAATAAACTTAATTTGATCTATGAATTAGATTTCGCCAGAACATGCTAAATTTAAAAAAAAATCAAAAGGTTCTAGCACTAATGAAGATTTCTCTTGTTAAGTGTAGTCAGTCCACGGGTCATCCATTACTTATGGAATATATATCTCTTCCTAACAGGAAGCTGCAAGAGGATCACCCAGCAGAGCTGCTACATAGCTCCTCCCCTCACATGTCATATTCAGTCATTCTCTTGCAGCCTAACTAGATAGGTCGCTGTGAGAGGTCTGTGGTGTTTTTTAACTTAGTTTATTTCTACAATCAAAAGTTTGTTATTTTAAATGGCACCGGAGTGTGCTGTTTATTCTCAGGCAGCATTAGAAGAAGAATCTGCCTGCGTTTTCTATGATCTTAGCAGACGTAACTAAGATCCACTGGCTGTTCTCATCTGAGGAGTGAGGTAACTTCAGAGAAGGGGAATAGCATAAAGGGCCCCCCTGCAAATGAGGTATGTGCAGTAATTATTTTTCTGAGGAATGGAATTGACTGAGAAAATACTGCTGATACCAATGTAAAGTAAGTTCAGCCTTAAATGCAGTGATAGCGACTGGTATTAGGCTGATGAGTGTGTGTACACTGAATATATTTTTCTAAGGAATGGAATTGACTCTGAAAATACTGTTAATACTGAAATAATGTATGAGCCTTAACTGCAGTAAAAGCGACTGGTAGCAGGCTTATTAATAACAATTCATAACTTTTCAAATGTATGTTTAAAACGTTTACTGGCATGTTAATCGTTTTTTGTGAGGTACTTGGTGATAAAACTTATTGGGGCATGATTTTTACCACATGGCCATATTTGTTTTCTGCATAGAAACAGTTTTCTGAGCTTCCCCACTGTTGTAATATGAGTGGGAGGGGCCTATTTAGCGCTTTTTTGCGCAGAAAAAAATTCAGTCACAATCTGTCTACTTCATCCTCCATGATCCAGATCGTCTCTAGAGAGCTCAGGGGTCTTCAAAATTCATTTTGAGGGAGGTAATCAGTCACAGCAGACCTGTGACAGTGTGTTTTGACTGTGAGAAAAACGTTAATTATTAAATTGTTAATCCGTTTTTGGGTATTAAGGGGTTAATCATCCATTTGCTGGTGGGTGCAATCCTTTGCTAACTTAATACATTTACTGTGAAAAATTGGTTGCTATAACTATTTTGGTTCATTGTTATTTCAACTGTGACAGCTTTTTGTGCTTCTTAAAGGCACAGTAGCGTTTTTTATATTGCTTGTAAATTTATTTAGAAAAGTATTTCCAAGCTTGCTAGTCTCATTGCTAGTCTGTTTAAACATGTCTGACACAGATGAATCTCTTTGTTCACTATGTTTAAAGGCCAATGTGGAGCCCAATAGAAATGTATGTACTAATTGCATTGATGCTACTTTAAATAAAAGTAAATCTTTACATGTAAAGAAATTATCACCAGACAACGAGGGGGAAGTTATGCCGACTAACTCTCCTCACGTGTCAGTACCTTCGCCTCCCGCTCAGGAGGTGCGTGATTTTGTGGCGCCAAGTACATCAGGGAGGCCCTTACAAATCACTTTGCAAGACATGGCTACTGTTATGACAGAATTAAGAGGCAAGCGCGATAGCTCTGGGTTAAGGACAGAGCGCGCGGATGAGGTGAGAGCCATGTCAGATACTGCGTCACAGTTTGCAGAACGTGAAGACGGAGAGCTTCATTCTGTGGGTGACGGATCTGATCCAGGGAGACTGGATTCAGAGATTTCTAATTTTAAATTTAAGCTTGAGAACCTCCGCATATTGCTAGGGGAGGTATTAGTGGCTTGCAATTCCAGAAAAATTATGTAGGTTGGATAGATACTATACGGTACCGGTGTGTACTGACGTGTTTCCTATACCTAAAAGGCTTACAGAGATTATTAGCAAGGAGTGGGATAGACCTGGTGTGCCATTTTCCCCTCCTCCCATATTTAGGAAAATGTTTCCTATAGACGCCACCACACGAGACTTATGGCAGACGGTCCCTAAGGTGGAGGGAGCAGTTTCTACTTTAGCTAAGCGTACCACTATCCCGGTGGAGGATAGTTGTGCCTTTTCAGATCCAATGGATAAGAAATTAGAGGGTTACCTTAAGAAAATGTTTGTTCAACAAGGTTTTATCTTACAGCCCCTTGCATGCATTGCACCTGTCACGGCATTCTGGTTTGAGTCTCTGGAAGAGGCCATTTGCACAGCTCCATTGGATGAAATTATGAACAAGCTTAAAGCACTTAAGCTAGCTAACGCATTTGTTTCTGATGCCGTCGTACATTTAACCAAACTTACGGCTAAGAACTCCGGATTCGCCATCCAAGCGCGCAGAGCGCTATGGCTTAAATCCTGGTCAGCTGACGTGACTTCTAAATCTAAATGGCTTAATATTCCTTTCAAAGGGCAGACCTTATTCGGGCCCGGCTTGAAAGAAATTATAGCTGACATTACGGGAGGTAAGGGCCATGCTCTACCTCAGGACAGGGCCAAATCAAAGGCAAACAGTCTAATTTTCGTGCCTTTCGTAACTTCAAGGCTGGAGCAGCATCAACTTCCTCCGCTCCAAAACAGGAAGGAGCTGTTGCTCGTTACAGGCAGGGCTGGAAAGTTAACCAGTCCTGGAACAAGGACAAGCAGGCCAAGAAACCTGCTGCTGCCCCCAAGACAGCATGAAGAGAGGGCCCCCTATCTGGAAACGGATCTAGTGGGGGGCAGACTTTCTCTCTTCGCCCAGGCTTGGGCAAGAGATGTCCAGGATCCCTGGGCGTTGGAGATCATATCTCAGGGATATCTCCTGGACTTCAAAACTTCTCCTCCACGAGGGAGATTTCATCTTTCAAGGTTATCAGCAAACCAAATAAAGAAAGAGGCGTTTCTACGCTGTGTACAAGACCTTTTACTAATGGGGGTGATCCACCCAGTTCCGCGGACGGAACACGGGCAGGGATTCTATTCAAATCTATTTGTGGTTCCCAAGAAAGAGGGAACCTTCAGACCAATCTTGGACTTAAAAATCCTAAACAAATTTCTAAGAGTTCCATCATTCAAAATGGAAACTATTCGAACCATCCTTCCCATGATCCAAGAGGGTCAGTACATGACCACAGTGGATTTAAAGGATGCCAACCTTCACATACCGATTCACAAGGATCATTATCGGTACCTAAGATTTGCTTTCCTAGACAGGCATTACCAGTTTGTAGCTCTTCCCTTCGGATTAGCTACGGCTCCAAGAATCTTTACAAAAGTTCTGGGCTCACTTCTGGCGGTACTAAGACCGCGAGGCATAGCGGTGACTCCGTACCTAGATGACATTCTGATACAAGCGTCAAGTTTTCAAACTGCCAAGTCTCATACAGAGATAGTTCTGGCATTTCTGAGATCGCATGGGTGGAAGGTGAACGTGGAAAAGAGTTCTCTATTACCACTTACAAGAGTTCCCTTTCTAGGGACTCTTATAGATTCTGTAGAGATGAAAATTTACCTGACAGAGGCCAGGTTATCAAAACTTCTAAATGCTTGCCGTGTCCTTCATTCCATTCCACACCCGTCAGTAGCTCAGTGCATGGAAGTAATCGGCTTAATGGTAGCGGCAATGGACATAGTACCATTTGCGCGCCTGCATCTCAGACCGCTGCAATTGTGCATGCTAAGTCAGTGGAACGGGGATTACTCAGATTTGTCCCCCCTACTAAGTCTGGATCAAGAGACCAGAGATTCTCTTCTATGGTGGCTCTCTCGGCCACATCTGTCCAAGGGGATGACCTTTCTCAGGCCAGATTGGACGATTGTAACAACAGACGCCAGCCTTCTAGGCTGGGGCGCAGTCTGGAACTCCCTGAAAGCTCAGGGATTATGGACTCAGGAGGAGAAACTCCTCCCAATAAATATTCTGGAATTAAGAGCAATATTCAATGCTCTCCTAGCTTGGCCTCAGTTAGCAACTCTGAGGTTCATCAGATTTCAGTCGGACAACATCACGACTGTGGCTTACATCAACCATCAAGGGGGAACCAGAAGTTCCCTAGCGATGTTGGAAGTCTCAAAGATAATTCGCTGGGCAGAGTCTCACTCTTGCCACCTGTCAGCGATTTACATCCCAGGCGTAGAGAACTGGGAGGCGGATTTTCTAAGTCGCCAGACTTTTCATCCGGGGGAGTGGGAACTTCATCCGGAGGTCTTTGCTCAACTGATTCTTCGTTGGGGCAAACCAGATCTAGATCTCATGGTGTCTCGCCAGAATGCCAAGCTTCCTTGTTACGGATCCAGGTCCAGGGACCCGGGAGCGGTGCTGATAGATGCTCTGACAGCCCCTTGGGTCTTCAACATGGCTTATGTGTTTCCACCATTCCCGATGCTTCCTCGTTTGATTGCCAAGATCAAACAGGAGAGAGCTTCGGTGATTCTGATAGCGCCTGCGTGGCCACGCAGGACCTGGTATGCAGACCTAGTGGACATGTCGTCCTGTCCACCGTGGTCTCTACCTCTGAGACAGGACCTTCTAATTCAGGGTCCTTTCAAACATCCAAATCTAATTTCTCTGAGGCTGACTGCATGGAGATTGAACACTTGATTCTATCAAAGCGTGGCTTCTCGGAGTCGGTTATTGATACCTTAATACAGGCTAGGAAGCCTGTTACCAGAAAAATTTACCATAAGATATGGCGTAAATATTTATATTGGTGCGAATCCAAGAGTTACTCATGGAGTAAGGTTAGGATTCCTAGGATATTGTCCTTTCTACAAGAGGGTTTAGAAAAGGGCTTATCTGCTAGTTCGTTAAAGGGACAGATTTCTGCTCTGTCTATTCTTCTACACAAACGTCTGGCTGAAGTTCCAGACGTTCAGGCTTTTTGTCAGGCTTTAACTAGGATTAAGCCTGTGTTTAAGACTGTTGCTCCGCCGTGGAGCTTAAACTTAGTTCTTAATGTTCTTCAAGGCGTTCCATTTGAACCCCTTCATTCCATTGATATCAAGCTGTTATCCTGGAAGATTTTGTTTTTGATGGCTATTTCCTCGGCTCGAAGAGTCTCTGAGTTCTCTGCCTTACATTGTGATTCTCCTTATCTGATTTTTCATTCAGACAAGGTAGTTCTGCGTACTAAACCTGGGTTCTTACCTAAGGTAGTTACTAACAGGAATATCAATCAAGAGATTGTTGTTCCATCACTGTGTCCTAACCCTTCTTCAAAGAAGGAACGACTTTTGCATAATTTGGACATAGTCCGTGCCCTGAAGTTCTATTTGCAGGCAACTAAAGATTTTCGTCAAACTTCTTCCCTGTTTGTCGTTTACTCTGGACAGAGAAGAGGTCAAAAGGCTTCGGCTACCTCTCTCTCTTTTTGGCTTCGTAGCATAATACGTTTAGCCTATGAGACTGCTGGACAGCAGCCTCCTGAAAGGATTACAGCTCATTCTACTAGAGCTGTGGCTTCCACCTGGGCCTTTAAAAATGAGGCCTCTGTTGAACAGATTTGCAAGGCTGCGACTTGGTCTTCGCTTCACACCTTTTCAAAATTTTACAAATTTGACACTTTTGCTTCTTCGGAGGCTATTTTTGGGAGAAAGGTACTTCAGGCAGTGGTTCCTTCTGTTTTATGTTCCTGCCTTGTCCCTCCCTTCATCCGTGTACTTTAGCTTTGGTATTGGTATTCCATAAGTAATGGATGACCCGTGGACTGACTACACTTAACAAGAGAAAACATAATTTATGCTTACCTGATAAATTTATTTATCTTGTAGTGTAGTCAGTCCACGGCCCGCCCTGTCTTTAAGGCAGGCCTAAATTTTAATTAAACTCCAGTCACCACTGCACCCTATGGTTTCTCCTTTCTCGTCTGCTTTGGTCGAATGACTGAATATGACATGTGAGGGGAGGAGCTATGTAGCAGCTCTGCTGGGTGATCCTCTTGCAGCTTCCTGTTAGGAAGAAATATATATTCCATAAGTAATGGATGACCCGTGGACTGACTACACTACAAGAGAAATAAATTTATCAGGTAAGCATAAATTATGTTTTTGACTTTGGGTTGCATTTGAACTAAACAGAGTCATATGCTCAGATTCTGAGATCCTGCTAATATGAAACTGTTGTATATTGTTTAGAGTGTGAGGCCCATTTATCAAGCTCCGAATAGAGCTTGAGGGCCCGTGTTTCTGGCGAGTCTTCAGACTCGCCAGAAACGCAAGTTATGGAGCAGCGGTCTAAAGACTGCTGCTCCATAACCCTGTCCGCCTGCTCTGATGAGGCGGACAGAGATCGCCACAATTAAACCCGATCGAGTACGATCGGGTTGATTGAAAACCCCCTGCTGGCGGCCGATTGGCCGTGAGTCTGCAGCGGGCGGCGTTGCACCAGCAGCTCACAAGAGCTGCTGGTGCAATGCTGAATACGGAGAGCGTATTGCTCTCCGCATTCAGCGAGGTCTGTTGGACCTGATCCGCACTGTCGGATCAGGTCAGACAGACCTTTGTTAAATAGGCCTCTGTATGTCAACATATATATAATGTTTGAGTCATATGGACGATTAAGCATTTTATTTATATTTTCAACATATGAACCAAATATTGGTGGTGAAATATTGCTGGTTGTCCAAAAGTTCAATCCTTCATAAATACAAGATGGAGTCTGTAGCCAGATTATCTCTGAGGAAGTGGATAATGTTTAATCTGTAAATAGATTATAGTCTTGTGCTATATCACTTAAAAGGTGAATAAATTCAGACTGGTAAATCAATAAATAATGGGTAAAAATGCAGTAGTTCAAGAACTTGAAGAAGCTTTAAAGGGACAGTAAACCAAAATTAAGATTTCATGATAAGAAAAGAGCATACCTAGGTAGGCTCAGGAGCAGCAATGCACTACTGGGAGCTAGCTGCTGATTGGTGTCTGCACATATAAGCCTCTTGTCATTGGCCCACCCAATGTGTTCAGCTAGCTCCCAGTAGTGCATTGCTACTCTCTCAACAAAGAGATTTAAGAGAATAAAGCAAATTTAATAATAGAAGTAAATAGGAAAGTTTTTTGTTTTTTTTTAAACTGTATACTCTATATGAATCATAAAGAAAAATGTTGGGTTTCATGTTCCTTTAAGAATAAATTGAAACTTATTGAGCTACATGGTTTCAATAGTTCCTGATAAGAACTGACTACCACTCAACAATTACAGCAGTTGAAGACAATGGGGCCTATCTATCAAGCTTTGTATGGAGCTTGAGGGCCCATGTTTCTGGTGAGCTCTGAGGAGGCGGACAGAGATTGCCGCAATTCAACCCGATCGAATACGATTGGCCGCGAGTCTGCAGGGGGGCGGCGTTGCACCAGCAGTTCACAAGAGCTGCTGGTGCAATGCTAAATGTGGAGAGTGTATTGCCCTCCGCATTCAGCGAGGTCTGTCGGACATGATCCGCACTGTCAGATCAGGTCCGACAGGCCTTTCATAAATAATCCCCATAGCCTTTCTAAAGTTATCTGGGGGTCGATACGATAAAAATCGTCGCCCGCAAAAGCCGGCGACGCCAATATTTGCGCTGGTTTGGTATCACATATACGGCGTAACCTAGAAGTTACGCGCGTATATTTCTGCCGTCGCCCGTAGTTTTTTGGGCTATAGGCAGGTATACCAAACCAGCGCAGTTTGGTATCCAATATGCAGCGTAAGGACTTACGTGGTGAAAATGGAGAAAACTTACTCCATTTTCACCTCGCCACAAAAAGCAGCCGTAAGAAGCCTTACGCTGACTATTGGAGCCCCGTAACTCCCTAAACTGGCTGCTAAAATAAACCTAACACCTAACGCATGCGCAATGTCTATCTCCCTGTCAACCGCGATCTTCTAAAATAAACCTTATACCTAACGCATGCGCAATGTCTATCTCCCTGTCAAACGCGATCTTCTAAAATAAACCTAACACCTAACGCATGCGCAATGTCTATCTACCTGTCAACCGCGATCTTCTAAAATAAACCTAACACCTAACACATGCGCAATGTCTATCTACCTGTCAACCGCGATCCCCCCCCCCCCCAAAATCCCTAATAAAGTTATTAACCCCTAAACCGCCGCTCCCGGACCCTGCCGCCATCTACATAAACTAACCCCCTACTGTGAGCCCCTAAAACCGCCGACATCTACCTTATTTATCCCCTAATTAGAACCCCTTACACCGCTGTCATCTACCTTATCTATCCCCTAATCTGACCCCTTACACCGCCGCCACCTATATAAAAATTATTAACCACTAATCTAATCCCCCTATACCGCCGCCAGCTATATTAATATTATTAACCCCTAATGTAAGCCACTTACACCGCCGCCATCTCTATTAAAATGATTAACTCCTTATTTAATCTACCTACCCCGCCGTCAGCTATATTATCTATATTAACCCTAAGTATATTATAGTTAATATAGGTATTACATTATATATATTAACTATATTAACCCTAATTATATTAGGGTTAATATAGTTACTATAGTATTTATATTAACTATATTAACTCTATCTAACCCTAACACCCCTAACTAAATTTATATTAAATTAATCTAATTCATTTATAAACTAAAATATTCCTATTTAAATCTAAATACTTACCTATAAAATAAACCCTAAGATAGCTACAATATAATTAATAATTACATTGTAGCTATGTTATGGTTAATATTTATTTTACAGGTAAATTGTTAATTATTTTAACTAGGTATAATAGCTATTAAATAGTTATTAACTATTTAATATCTACCTAGTTAAAATAATTACCCAATTACCTGTAAAATAAATCCTAACCTAAGTTACAAATACACCTACGCTATCAATAAATTAAATAAACTACAAACATCTATCTAAAAATACAATTAAATTAACTAAACTAAATTACAAAAAAAACAAACACTAAATTACAAAAAATAAAAAAAGATTACAAGATTTTTAAGCTAATTACACCTATTCTAAGCCCCCTAATAAAATAATAAACCCCCAAAATAAAAAAAATTCCCTGCCCTATTCTAAATTAAACAAATTTCAAAGCTCTTTACCTTACCAGCCCTTAAAAGGGCCTTTTTTGGGGCATGCCCCAAAGAATTCAGCTCTTTTGCATACAAATACAATACCCCCCCCCATTACAACCCACCACCCACATACCCCTATTCTAAAACCACCCAAACCCCCCTTAAAAAAGCCTAACACTACCCCCCTGAAGATCTCCCTACCTTGTCTTCACCACACCGGGCCGAACTCCTGATCCGATCCGGGCGATGTCTTCCTCCAAGCGGCAAAGAAGAATTCTTCCTCCGGCGATGTCTTCCTCCAAGCGGCAAAGAAGAATTCTTCCTCCGGCGACGTCTTCCTCCAAGCGGCAGCAAAGTCTTCATTCTTCCGGCGGCATCTTCAATCTTCTTTCTTCGCTCCGCCGCCGCGGAGCATCCATCCCGGCCGACTACTGAACTACGAATGAGGTACCTTTAAATGACGTCATCCAAGATGGCGTCTGCCAAATTCCGATTGGCTGATAGGATTCTATCAGCCAATCGGAATTAAGTTAGAAAAATCTGATTGGCTGATTGAATCAGCCAATCAGATTCAAGTTCAATCCGATTGGCTGATCCAATCAGCCAATCAGATTGAGCTCGCATTCTATTGGCTGTTCCGATCAGGATAGCTCGAGTTGCAAGCTGAAACTGCGGGCGACGCCGGTTCCCTCGCTTGCGCCGCAAACTGCGATCTATATCAGATCGCGCCCCTGGAGCAGATTGAATATGGAAGATCTTTAAAGTTTTCAATATAGCAGGAATTGAGGATTACCAGTGTGGCAGATTGCAGATGTTTAGTGTGTGAATTATTATTTAGATTGTTTTTGCCTATATGGATATTAAAAGTCTGAAGTCATCTTTTTCCCTCTCCCTGTTTACAAATGAACTTTGTGAATAGCCAGAAGAGGCTTTTTTCTTAGTTTTATTTAGGATGTTAGAATGAATACTATGAGGATTTATTTAATATATTGGTCTAACAAATACTGGTTTTAGAGTGTAGTGTGTATTGGAGCGTTACATTTTTCTATTTAGTTTTGGAGCTTTCCCCTGTGTAATACTCTATATTGTTTGCTTAATGGGTTTAAGAACCATTTACACTTCATACTAGTGTCAAATAATAATATGGAAAAGGAGAGTCTCTACTTTCAAATTATGTCTCTTTAGATTTCCAAAACTCAGACTGCACATAAGGGACATAAACCGCAAAAAACGATTTTATGATACAGATAGAGCATGCAATTTTAAACAACTTTCTGATTTACTTCTATTTCTTTGTACTGCTAAACCAGATAGTGAACAAATAAGGTACAGTAAATCCAGGGTTTTTTGGCCCCCTGATGAGGTGCGCTCACGGCAGATGAGGATTCATACAGTCCGAAGTCGTGGCAGCTCTTCCGGTGTTTTCAAATGCGGAGAGGAGATCTACAATGGAGATAAGAAGGCGCCAAACATAGGGTGATATTGTCACTAACAGCAATCGCTATGGTTGCAGACAGAGTGATTACTTACAAACGGAGCGGCACCACAATGTGCCTAGTTGCGCAGTCCGGGACCTCAACAGTCGCCCGGAAGACCAAACACTGGCGTACGGCAAACCTCCAACGGTCACGTGGTTCGTCTGGCCAATCATGGTCCGATAGAAGCACACACCTTCTTCCAATCTTCCGAAGGAGACAGGGTATTCTACAGTGTAGACAGGCAGGATATCCAATACACTACAAACACTAAAAATTGCTGAGTGGTGTAAAAGGGTAAAAAAGGAGACCCACTCCAACGAGGTACTATAAAAACAAATTTATTAAAATGTCCTTAAAATCAGCAACGCGTTTCTCGGCTACACAGAGCCGTTTTATCAGGCTGTAATACATTATATGACAATCCCACTGCTTAAGTACCTCTTCTAACCAATCACATAAATTTTTACTTGACACACCTTTCTAGGGGAGGATATATACAATCGAGGTTTATGCTTATGTTTGACTAATGACTTTACAATTGAGGTTAATGCTTTTATTTAACCAATGACATTGTATATTTGCCGCATAGATACCACTACCCAAAAGGATTCTTTGCTTTATTATAAGCTCCCCTCTAATACATAATTATTATTAACTCATGCAAACTATTCTATAATATTTCTTTCATTGTGGGCTCTATTACCAAAATACCAATATTGTTTTTAATACACCTATTCATGAGTTTGATATATATTTTTAAAGTGATAGGTATACCCAATGAACACAATTCATGTGCAATATATTGATAATCCTATACAACAAAATACAGTATTTTATATTATGATCAACCCAAGCTAAAATCGATGACATTCAATTTTCTCTTCCAAAATTTTACATACACATATGAGGCTCTAACTATACCATCTCTCATATATGACAACACATCACAATTCATTACCTACATAATCATGTAAAATTCTAAATGGTCCTATGTATTTCAAATAAATCCAAAGGATCACTTATTGGGGTTCTTAAGATATTTAAATTAATAATGTTAAAACAGACCTACAATAGACGATCTCTCGAAAGTACATATTCTATATCAATTTTCAATACATGATTTTACAGTTCCCTTATGTATACATATTTTTTATAATAGAACCTATATATTTCATCTGGATTCCTAAGGGTGACCTATTAAGTTCTTATTGATGTAGATGTTCATTCTAAACTTGATATAGTCTTTATAAACAAAACGTCAGATTTAGTGTACTATGTCTCATTCTTATTACTACTAGGTTATACTTGCATTCACCTTATTAATCATTATTTAACAACAAAAATCAATAAAAATATAATAAAAATGTCAGCAAATAATTACAATGAAAATATATCAAACTCTAACTTATAATATTACGTTAAAAACAATCAATCAAATTGTGATCATGTAGTGTTCCATTGATATTTCAAAAATACTATTCCCCTACTGATTAATAAACCCTATATGTTATTTAATTATTTTATTTTATTTGTTTGATTTATTATTAATTAATTTTATTTGATTTTATTTAAAGGCTGCAAGGTCGATATTCATATTGAGACCTAGTGGATGTAAAGTTTGTAATCTGTATATCCAAAAGGTCTCTCTCTGTCTGAGTCTGAAAAAACGATTGTAGAAATCTGATTTAGGGATATGTTCTATTGGTGTAATTCTTAGACAACATGGATTCCCATTATGTTTTATATTACAGTGTCTAGATACACTGTGTAATTTATAATTATTTTTAATATTTCGGAAATGTTCCGACCATCTCACACTTAGGCGTCTACAAGTTCGTCCTATATATTGATGACCACAGACACAGGATAGCATATATATTATGTAATTAGATGCACAGGTCATTCGACTACTCATTCTAAATGTTTTAAAGGTGACGTTAGATTGGAATGTGTTGACATTATTAGTTATATGGTCGCACATCTTACATTTCTTGTTATTACATTTATAACTACCTTTTCTTAGTGGTTTACTAACAGTGTTTTTATTTCTAAGATGATTTGAACTTTCTCCATTGGTTTTATTTTTGTTTGTCGTAAAGTTGGCCTTATTTTTAACTATTTTACTAGGTGCTAAAATCCTTTTTAGATGTGGTGCCTTTTTAAAAACAACTGTAGGATTTGTATCCAATAATTGGCCCAATATAGGATCCTTCATAAGAATTTTCCAATGTTTATTAATACTCTTTTTAATAATATCATGATTACAGTTGTATTCTGTAATAAACATGACTTGATTCTTTAGATTCTCCTGAGATGAATTTTGGTTTTGTAGAAAATATAAGTTTCTATCATCATTTTTAGCTCTCTCATACCCACTATTAATAATATGTTCTGGATACCTTTTTTCTCTGAATCTTTTCTTGAGAATTTTACTCTGGGACTCATAATCTAATAAGCTACTACAGTTTCTACGGACGCGCTTGAATTGCCCATAAGGCACATTGGTCTTCCATGGAAGATGATGATTACTCCTATAGTCAAGGTAACTATTACAGACAACTTGCTTAAAATGGGTACTAGTGATAATTCTGTCTTTGTCAAAACGTAAATTTAAATAAAAAAAAAAACACATTACTACCATCTATTGTAATAGTGAATTTCAAACCTCTATTGTTAAGGTGTTTAACAAAATTGTCAGCTGATAGTTTGTCACCTTTCCAGACGACAATCAAATCGTCTATGAAATGGCCATAGTATACCAGGTTCGCCCCAAAGTTTGAGTCGTAGATGTATTGCTGTTCAAATGACCCCATAAATAAATTTGCATAACTCGGGGCGAACCTGGTACCCATGGCCGTCCCTCTGACTTGGAGATAATATTCATCTTGAAAAATAAAATAATTATGATATAAGATAAATGAAATTAATGATAGAATAAGGTCTTTCTGTGTATCTGGTAAATATATATCTTTTTCTAAAAATTCTGAAATAGCCTGAATACCTAAAACATGTGGGATGTTAGAATATAGTGCTTGGACATCACACGTGATCCAAATTAGATCACGTGTGATGTTAATTTTTTCTAATTTGCTGATCAAATCTGATGAATCCCGTATATAGGAAGTAAGACCTACTACATACTTCTGTAAAAAGAAATCCACATAGGATGAGCCATTATCTGTCAAACTCCCTATCCCCGAAATTATCCTCACATGTAGGATCAACAAATGTGGCCCCTAGTGAAGATACATCTATTGATCAAATGCCCATTCACACCCTTTTTGCAAAACTAGAAGATCTAATAAATGATGAATGCAGACACTGGTTGGATGCAGAGATGCTCCAAAAATATGTAGATGTGAATCAAGTCCCAAGAGGGTTGAGAATCCTTAAAAATTGCTCTTTTAAGGATGACCAACCATTAAATACTAAGTGGGAAGAAACATTAACTACCTGCTCAGTAACTCTCATGAAAATTTTGATTACCTACCGGAAGTCATTAGTTGAGAAAATCTCTAAAGAGATAGAAGTAGTCCAACAAAGTTTGGACAAATATAAATCAACTAAACAATATGAAGAGCTTAATTATATGGTTTTGCAAAAGACAGATAATTATCAAAAAGAACTTATGGAAAATAAAAATCGTAAATTAGCCAGAGATAATGAAGACTATCTTAAAGGTGAAATCTACACTTACAATAAAAAGAAAACACCGACAGAAACACCTAACAATAATGGGCACCATGATGAGGAACATTTGATGACACCGGTCACACCTACCAATAATCACCCATATGATGGTAGATGGACAGTTGTCAGTCACCATAAAAATAAAAATAAGAACAAAAATAATAACAATAAACATTCAAGCAACTATAGGATTGAAAACCACAATAGACAAACATTGAATTATCAGGATAGGGACTACAGACAAAACACATTTAATCAACAAAAGCCAAGATCTGAACAATACCAGGCACCCTATCGGAATTGGTCATATAATGGACCATCCCATTCAACAAATTATGGGTATGGGAGGGATGAAAGACAAAACTATCATCAAAATAGGGACAGAAATTCATATGAACAACATAACCGTTATAGACCACATACTAATGAGCAATGGTCAAATGGTCAAGCGACCTCTAACAACTAAACACCTTACACAAGAGCACCCCTAGGGGGGATTACTCAAGAATATGCTCAAAATGTAAGAAACTATAGTCCTCTGGACTATTCTGAAACCAGCACCTCAAATAGGTTCAATGCCCTGAGTGACTTAAATCCTCAAAGTTTTGATGAGAGGCCTTCTGAATGCAATGATACTACCAATCTCCAATCATCTGTAACTGCAAATCATTTTTTAGAACAGCGCCCCAGACAACCCATATGGAAACAAAAAAAGATTGCAAGCTACCTAGAACCTGTAGTCAGCCTTACCTCTCCTTACAAAGGAAAAAGACCTCACACAAACGAGGATGTAGAGGAAGAAACACAGCCTAAAAAAAGGCAAGACTACAGGAACTAGGTAGTGGCATCTTTAATTTGTCTTCTCATTCTTTGTCAAATGACGAAATTAGGGTTTTAGGAAGAGGATTGTCTTTTAGCCCATCTAACACGCACAATATGTTCTCCCTTTTTGTTGACCTAAATAGATTCACACAGAAACTTTCGATGCAAAAATATTTTGCAGAGAAAAAACTAAAAGAGGAAACCACAGTACCAATATTGTTAGAAACAATGGATGCTAGGCTTAAAAACCAAACTGTCCCCATATATGAGCCTGAAGCTTTAATGGATCATTTATGTGAAGGCTTCATTCATACAAACTTTAAAAACAAATCCAACTTCTCCCCTAGACTTCAAAATAATGCCCACATAGAAATTTTCAGACAATTAGTTAGTGATGACTTAGACATGATCCCAAAAAGTTTAAACAAAAAGGGGAATCTTTATTGGAATGAGAAACAGGCCCTTCAGTCCTTAAGAAATGACAAATCAATCGTCATTAGGCAGGCCGACAAAGGCGGTGGGATCGTCATTCAGGATTTGACCGACTATTTAATAGAGGCCAATAGAATCCTGAATGACAAGAACTATTATATTAAAATGTCATCTGATCCCACCACCAAATATTTGGCATCTTTGGGGGATATAGTAGAATGTGCTTTTAAAGAAGGTATAGTTACCAAAAAAGAAAAAGACTATCTAATTCCAACTGAACCCAATCAAGCATTCTACTATCACCTCCCAAAACTGCATAAAGACCCCAAATGTCCCCCTGGTCGCCCGATAATTTCGGGGATAGGGAGTTTGACAGATAATGCCTCATCCTATGTGGACTTCTTTTTACAGAAGTATGTAGTAGGTCTCACTTCCTATATACGGGATTCATCAGATTTGATCAGCAAATTAGAAAAAATTAACATCACACGTGATCTAATTTGGATCACGTGTGATGTCCAAGCATCCCACATGTTTAAGGTATTCAGGCTATTTCAGAATTTTTAGAAACAGATATATATATTTACCAGATACACAGAAAGACTTTATTCTATCATTAATTTCATTTATGTTATATCATAATTATTTTATTTTTCAAGATGAATATCTCCAAGTCAGAGGGATGGCCATGGGTACCAGGTTCGCCCCTAGTTATGCAAATTTATTTATGGGGTCATTTGAACAGCAATACATCTACGACTCAAACTTTGGGGCGAACCTGGTATACTATGGCCGTTTCATAGACGATTTGATCGTCGTCTGGAAAGGTGACAAACTATCAGCTGACAATTTTGTTAAACACCAGAGTAAAATTCTCAAGAAAAGATTCAGAGAAAAAAGGTATCCAAAACATATTATTAATAGTGGGTATGAGAGAGCTAAAAATGATGATAGAAACTTATATTTTCTACAAAACCAAAATTCATCTCAGGAGAATCTAAAGAATCAAGTCATGTTTATTACAGAATACAATTGTAATCATGATATGATTAAAAAGAGTATTAATAAACATTGGAAAATTCTTATGAAGGATCCTATATTGGGCCAATTATTGGATACAAAACCTACAGTTGTTTTTAAAAAGGCACCAAATCTAAAAAGGATTTTAGCACCTAGTAAAATAGTTAAAAATAAGGCCAACTTTACAACAAACAAAAATAAAACCAATGGAGAAAGTTGAAATCATCTTAGAAATAAAAACACTATTAGTAAACCACTAAGAAAAGGTAGTTATAAATGTAATAACAAGAAATGTAAGATGTGCGACCATATAACTAATAATGTCAACACATTCCAATCTAACGTCACCTTTAAAACATTTAGAATGAGTAGTCGAATGACCTGTGCATCTAATTACATAATATATATGCTATCCTGTGTCTGTTGTCATCAATATATAGGACAAACTTGTAGACGCCTAAGTGTGAGATGGTCGGAACATTTCCGAAATATTAAAAATAATTATAAATTACACAGTGTATCTAGACACTGTAATATAAAACATAATGGGAATCCATGTTGTCTAAGAATTACACCAATAGAACATATCCCTAAATCAGATTTCTACAATCGTTTTTTCAGACTCAGACAGAGAGAGACCTTTTGGATATACAGATTACAAACTTTACATCCACTAGGTCTCAATATGAATATCGACCTTGCAGCCTTTAAATAAAATCAAATAAAATTAATTAATAATAAATCAAACAAATAAAATAAAATAATTAAATAACATATAGGGTTTATTAAACAGTAGGGGAATAGTATTTTTGAAATATCAATGGGACACTACATGATCACAATTTGATTGATTGTTTTTAACGTAATATTAAAAGTTAGAGTTTGATATATTTTCATTGTAATTATTTGCTGACATTTTTATTATATTTTTATTGATTTTTGTTGTTAAATAATGATTAATAAGGTGAATGCAAGTATAACCTAGTAGTAATAAGAATGAGACATAGTATACTAAATCTGACGTTTTGTTTATAAAGACTATATCAAGTTTAGAATGAACATCTACATCAATAAGAACTTAATAGGTCACCCTTAGGAATCCAGATGAAATATATAGGTTCTATTATAAAAAATATGTATACATAAGGGAACTGTAAAATCATGTATTGAAAATTGATATAGAATATGTACTTTCGAGAGATCGTCTATTGTAGGTCTGTTTTAACATTATTAATTTAAATATCTTAAGAACCCCAATAAGTGATCCTTTGGATTTATTTGAAATACAAAGGACCATTTAGAATTTTACATGATTATGTAGGTAATGCATTGTGATATGTTGTCATATATGAGAGATGGTATAGTTAGAGCCTCATATGTGTACGTAAAATTTTGGAAGAGAAAATTGAATGTCATTGATTTTAGCTTGGGTTGATCATAATATAAAATACTGTATTTTGATGTATAGGATTATCAATATATTGCACATGAATTGTGTTCATTGGGTATACCTATCACTTTAAAAATATATATCAAACTCATGAATAGGTGTACTAAAAACAATATTGGTATTTTGGTAATAGAGCCCACAATGAAAGAAATATTATAGAATAGTTTGCATGAGTTAATAATAATTATGTATTAGAGGGGAGCTTATAATAAAGCAAAGAATCATTTTGGTTAGTGGTATCTATGCAGCAAATATACAATGTCATTGGTTAAATAAAAGCATTAACCTCAATTGTAAAGTCATTAGTCAAACATAAGCATAAACCTCGATTGTATATATCCTCCCCTAGAAAGGTGTATCAAGTAAGAAGTGATGTGATTGGTTAGAAGAAGTACTTAAGCATCGGGATTGTCATATAATGTATTACAGCCTGAAGAAACGGCTCTGTGTAGCCGAGAAATGTGTTGCTGATTTTAAGGACATTTTAATAAATTTGTTTTTATAGTACCTCATTGGAGTGGGTCTTCTTTTTACCCTTTTACATCACTCAGCAATTTTTAGTGTTTGCAGTGTATTGGATATCCTGCCTGTCTACACTGTAGAATACCCTGTCTCCTTCGGAAGATTGGAAGAAGGTGTGTGCTTCTATCGGACCATGATTGGCCAGACGAACCACGTGACCATTGGAGGTTTGCCATATGCCAGTGTTTGGTCTTCCAGGCGACTGTTGAGGTCCCGGTCTGCGCATATAGGCACATTGTGGTGCCACTCCGTTTGTAAGTAATCACTCTGTCTGCAACCATAGCGATTGCTGTTAGTGACGATATCACCCTATGTTTGGCGCCTTCTTATCTCCATTGTAGATCTCCTCTCCAAATAAGGTACAGCAATTTCTCAAACCTCATATCATGAAATGAGACTTAGATTGAATATACTCTTCCACTCAGATTTAATAAATGTAAAATAACGACTGTGCTACACATGCCAGATGCACGCTCCCAGCAAGTTCAGGGACTAGCATCCTGATTGGCTGCTTAAAGTGAATGTAAATTTTGATGCTAAAGTGCCCGGTTTTTAAAAATTTGATTGAAAACAGGGGCACTTTAATTCGTCAAAATTTAAATTTCACTCGTTGTGAAAAAATACTTACCTTTTAAACTTGACAGCCGCTCCAGCTTCCTCCGGTTGTCACAAAGCCATTTCTGACGTCAGAAATGATGGATCGGTCATCCTCCAATCACGGCTCCCCCCCCCCTGGGGGAATCAGTGTCTGATTCAACGCCGTGATTGGAGGAAGCCGGATTCCTCATTTTAGACCCAGGAAGAGGCTTTGTGACGGGTGGCGGAAGCTGGAGCGGCTGTCAAGATTAAAAGGTAAGTATTTTTTCACAACACAAGTGAAATGTAAATTTTGATGAATTAAAGTGCCCCTGTTTTTAATCGAATTTCTAAAAACCGGGCACTTTAGCATCAACATTTACATTCACTCTAAAGTCTCTTTACAGTGGGGTCAATTTTGAGTTAAAATATCTTCCTTTTTTTCATAGAGATGTTCCAGTGATATTTTATAGTCAGCTTTTTACAACTATGCTGCATCACTTTCAAGCACTTTAACATTTTCAACATCCCTTTAAACTTGTAAGTATTTATACATCTGAATATGTGGACACTTAGATATCAATAATAATTACAGGAACTAGTTTTAAATGTCTTTTGTCAAAATTATTTTAAATATTCTGTTTCATTTTTTGAACAAAAACATAGAAAAAATAAAATCAGTTCTTTAACACCTCAAATATATAAATGTTCTATTACACACATTTTAACAATATATTTACATTTATGTAGACCGTGTTAAGTAAATCATCTTTCACCATTTAAGTGTGCCTACTTTTCTGTATATATTGGCGTTTTTAAACTCTTGGCAAAAAATAAAGCTATTTAACATTTTTACATGTGGAGAGGTTTTTCATATCCTACACTTCTGGTCTCACTTAATTTATGTCTCATGTTTGTAGCTTTAGTGTGAAATACAAATATAAGACTTAAAATAAAAAAACAGAATTCTAACTACTTTTCAGACTACAAGTTGGCATTCTGTAACTGTTTATTTATATGCTATCTATATTTCTACTGTAATCTTTATTTCAACATATGCGTTAGAATTTAAAAAATAAATAATGTGCTACACAAATATTAAAATGTGTAAATAAAAACTTCATATACTGGATATTTTTTAGCGTTACACATAGTATCATAGTAGATGATACCTTGTAGAGAATATCAACTAAACATATGCCCAGACAAAAAAATAATAATTTTGGACAAATCATTGTCAAATATTTTTTTTTATTATTCAAGTTTATGGGATCATTCAACCAAATATTGACATCATTGCATCATTATCTCTATAATTATTAACCCAGTATTTACTAGGAAGAGAGACTTGGGGCAGCAAAGATGCAGGATGACAGCATCTTAAACTTAAAGGGACATTCCAGTCAAAATTTAAATACACATAGATGAAATACATTTTTGAATAGAAACATATTTGTAATATACATGTATTGGAAAAAATTATCCTGGTAAAAGTTATCACTGTTTTAGTGTTAGCATTTTTCTTTGCATGTGCATGGGATATATAGCTACATATTCTCATGCACCAGCATTATAAATATTGTGGCTGCTCAGAGCGCATTTGGGGCTTGCATTATGTCAGCATTAAACAAATTGAGTCATTATCAGATGGCACAAGCACTTTAGGCTCTCTGAGCAAGTGTTGTGTTGAAAATGCTGGGGCACAGTGCATACTTAAATACACTTTTGAAACAGCTATAGCTTTTATTAGAGGCCTTTTTACTATAACATGTATATTACAAAAAATGCATCTACTCAAAACTGAAAGGCATCCATGTGGATTTAAATTTTGGCCGGAATGTCCCTTTAAAGGGACAGTCTAAATACTTATTGTTTATTACTTATTGTTACATACCAGACAAGCATCTTTCCGCAGGTTCCCCATATATAAGCTTGTAAGAAATATATGAATCTTTTAAATAATCATTTGTTAGCAGCAGAAAATGTCCGCCAAGTACCGCCCACAACTTTCTTCTTGTCCACTTAGCTGTTTTCATGTATGACAGTTTAGTAACACACGTTTCAGTTAGCTATTTCAAATTGCACATGCACAAATCAGCAGTGCGAGTAAGAAAACTTAAGAGTTGATCGTGAACGGAGAAACTTAACATACGGAAATATACACACAGTAGGTGGTGGAGCTTGGTGGCCATTTTAAGCTCCTAACAAACTATCGGCTAGATTTAGAGTTTTGTCGGTAACGACCCGCGTAGCTAACGCCGGCTTTTTTCTGGCCGCACCTTTAAAATAACTCTGGTATTGAGAGTCCATATAATGTCAGCGTTAGGCTCCAAAAAAGGAGCGTAGAGCATTTTTAACACCACTCCAACTCTCGATACCAGAGTTGCTTACGGACGCGGCCAGCCTAAAAAACGTGCTCGTGCACGATTCCCCCATAGGAAACAATGGGGCTGTTTGAGCTGAAAAAAAACCTAACACCTGCAAAAAAGACGCGTTCAGCTCCTAACGCAGCCCCATTGTTTGCTATGCGTAAACACTTCCTACAATTGCACCTAACACTCTAAGATGTACCCCGAGTCTAAACACCCCTAACCTTACACTTATTAACCCCTAATCTGCCGCCCCCGCTATCGCTGACCCCTGCATATTATTTTTAACCCCTAATCTGCCGCTCCGTAAACCGCCGCTACTTACATTATCCATATGTTCCCCTAATCTGCTGCCCCTAACACCGCCAACCCCTATATTATATTTATTAACCCCTAATCTGCTCCCCACAACGTCGCCTCCACCTGCCTACACTTATTAACCCCTAATCTGCCGAGCGGACCGCACCGCTATTATAATAAAGTTATTAACCCCTAATCCGCCTCACTAACCCTATAATAAATAGTATTAACCCCTAATCTGCCCTCCCTAACATCGCAGACACCTAACATCAATTATTAACCCCTAATCTGCCGACCGGAGCTCACCGCTATTCTAATAAATGTATTAACCCCTAAAGCTAAGTCTAACCCTAACACTAACACCCCCCTAAGTTAAATATAATTTTAATCTAACGAAATTAATTAACTCTTATTAAATAAATTATTCCTATTTAAAGCTAAATACTTACCTGTAAAATAAATCCTAATATAGCTACAATATAAATTATAATTACATTGTAGCTATTTTAGGATTAATATTTATTTTACAGGCAACTTTGTAATTATTTTAACCATGTACAATAGCTATTAAATAGTTAAGAACTATTTAATAGTTACCTAGTTAAAATAATAACAAAATTACCTGTAAAATAAATCCTAACCTAAGTTACAATTAAACCTAACACTATACTATCATTAAATTAATTAAATAAAATACCTACAATTACCTTCAATTAAACCTAACACTACACTATCAATAAATTAATTAAATACAATATGTACAAATAACTACAATGAAATAAACTAACTGAAGTACAAAAAATAAAAAAGAACTAAGTTACAAAAAATAAAAAAATATTTACAAACTTAAGAAAAATATTACAACAATTTTAAACTAATTACACCTACTCTAAGCCCCCTAATAAAATAACAAAGACCGCCAAAATAAAAAATGCCCTACCCTATTCTAAATTACTAAAGTTCAAAGCTCTTTTACCTTACCAGCCCTGAACAGGGCCCTTTGCGGGGCATGCCCCAAGAAGTTCAGCTCTTTTTCCTGTAAAAAAAAAATCCATACAATACCCCCCCCCCAACATTACAACCCACCACCCACATACCCCTAATCTAACCCAAACCCCCCTTAAATAAACCTAACACTAAGCCCCTGAAGATCATCCTACCTTGTCTTCACCTCACCAGGTATCACCGATCCGTCCTGGCTCCAAAATCTTCATCCAACCCAAGCGGGGGCTGGCGATCCATCATCCGGTGGCTGAAGAGGTCCAGAAGAGGCTCCAAAGTCTTCATCCTATCCGGGAAGAAGCGTAGATCCGGACCGGCAACCATCATCTTCCAAGCGGCATCTTCTATCTTCATCCGATGAGGACCGGCTCCATCCTGAAGACCTCCGACGCGGACCCATCTTCATCCGGCGACGTCCAACTGAAGAATGACGGTTCCTTTAAGGGACGTCATCCAAGATGGCGTCCCTCGAATTCCGATCTATCAGCCAATCGGAATTAAGGTAGGAATATTCTGATTGGCTGATGGAATCAGCCAATCAGAATCAAGATCAATCCGATTGGCTGATCCAATCAGCCAATCAGATTGAGCTTGCATTCTATTGGCTGATCGGAACAGCCAATAGAATGCGAGCTCAATCTGATTGGCTGATTGGATCAGCCAATCAGATTGAACTTGATTCTGATTGGCTGATTCCATCAGCCAATCAGAAAATTCCTACCTTAATTCCGATTGGCTGATAGAATCCTATCAGCCAATCGGAATTCGAGGGACGCCATCTTGGATGACGTCCCTTAAAGGAACCGTCATTCTTCAGTTGGACGTCGCCGGATGAAGATGGGTCCGCGTCGGAGGTCTTCAGGATGGAGCCAGTCCTCATCGGATGAAGATAGAAGATGCCGCTTGGAAGATGATGGTTGCCGGTCCGGATCTACTCTTCTTCCCGGATAGGATGAAGACTTTGGAGCCTCTTCTGGACCTCTTCAGCCACCGGATGATGGATGTCTAGCCCCCGCTTGGTTTGGATGAAGATTTTGGAGCCAGGACGGATCGGTGATACCTGGTGAGGTGAAGACAAGGTAGGATGATCTTCAGGGGCTTAGTGTTAGGTTTATTTAAGGGGGGTTTGGGTTAGATTAGGGGTATGTGGGTGGTGGGTTGTAATGTTGGGGGGGGTATTGTATGTTTTTTTTTACAGGAAAAAGAGCTGAACTTCTTGGTGCATGCCCCGCAAAGGGCCCTGTTCAGGGCTGGTAAGGTAAAAGAGCTTTGAACTTTAGTAATTTAGAATAGGGTAGGGCATTTTTTATTTTGGGGGTCTTTGTTATTTTATTAGGGGGCTTAGAGTAGGTGTAATTAGTTTAAAATTGTTGTAATATTTTTCTTATGTTTGTAAATATTTTTTTATTTTTTTGTAACTTAGTTCTTTTTTATTTTTTGTACTTTAGTTAGTTTATTTCATTGTAGTTATTTGTACATATTGTATTTAATTAATTTATTGATAGTGTAGTGTTAGGTTTAATTGTAGGTAATTGTAGGTATTTGATTTAATTTATTTATTGCTAGTGTAGTGTTAGGTTTAATTGTAACTTAGGTTAGGATTTATTTTACAGGTAAATTTGTAATTATTTTAACTAGGTAGCTATTAAATAGTTATTGTACCTGGTTAAAATAATTACAAAGTTGCCTGTAAAATAAATATTAATCCTAAAATAGCTACAATGTAATGATAATTTATATTGTAGCTATATTAGGATTTATTTTACAGGTAAGTATTTAGCTTTAAATAGGAATAATTTATTTAATAAGAGTTAATTAATTTCGTTAGATTTAAATTATATTTAACTTAGGGGGGTGTTAGTGTTAGGGTTAGACTTAGCTTTAGGGGTTAATACATTTATTAGAATAGCGGTGAGCTCCGGTCGGCAGATTAGGGGTTAATGTTTGAAGTTAGGTGTCGGCGATGTTAGGGAGGGCAGATTAGGGGTTAATACTATTTATTATAGGGTTAGTGAGGCGGATTAGGGGTTAATAACTTTATTATAATAGCGGTGCGGTCCGCTCGGCAGATTAGGGGTTAATAAGTGTAGGCAGGTGGAGGCGACGTTGAGGGCGGCAGATTAGGGGTTAATAAATATAATATAGGGGTCGGCGGTGTTAGGGGCAGCAGATTAGGGGTACATAGCTATAATGTAGGTGGCGGCGCTTTGCGGTCGGCAGATTAGGGGTTAATTATTGTAGGTAGCTGGCGGCAATGTTGTGGGGGGCAGGTTAGGGGTTAATAAATATAATACAGGGGTCGGCGGTGTTAGGGGAAGCAGATTAGGGGTACATAGGGATAACTTAGCTGGCTGCGCTTTGCGGTCGGCAGATTAGGGGTTAAAAAAATAAATTGAGTGGCGGCGATGTGGGGGGACCTCGGTTTAGGGGTACATAGGTAGTTTATGGGTGTTAGTGTACTTTAGAGTACAGTAGTTAAGAACTTTATGAAGCGGCGTTAGCCCAGAAAGCTCTTAACTCCTGACTTTTTTCTGCGGCTGGAGTTTTGTCGTTAGATTTCTAACGCTCACTTCAGACACAACTCTAAATACCGGAGTTAGAAAGATCCCATTGAAAAGATAGGATACGCAAATGACGTAAGGGGATCTGCGGTATGGAAAAGTCGCGGCTGAAAAGTGAGCGTTAGACCCTTTTTTGAGTGACTCCAAATACCGGAGGTAGCCTAAAACCAACGTTAGGAGCCTCTAACGCTGATTTTCACGGCTACCGCCAAACTCCAAATCTAGGCCTATGAATATTTAAATGTTTCATGTATGTCTTACAAGCTTATATGGGACCTGTTGCAGGATCCTTCTCTGGTATTTAATAATAAGTAATTAAAAATTATGTATTGGGTATAGACTGTAGATTGTCCCTTTAAATAAAGTAGTAACTAGGGCTACTTCTACAGGCCAGCAGCAGTACAAAAATAAATTATTTTAGTTTATTTTAATTTGGTTTAATGAACTTTTAATTTCCTCTTTAAAATGTAAACAGAAGACATAATTGTAAATGTGTCTCTGTAAGATAGTTTGTTGGTGTACAAAAAAAAAATACCCTTCTTTTAGAATTAGATTATGTATATGACTTATTGAGGTTAGTGGGTAATTACTTATTTTTTGAGGTTATGATATATTCATAAAAAACGCAATGCAATATAATTCTGGATTGGTTAAAAACTATGACATATGATATTAGATTTAGGGGGCCAATTTATCATATGTCGGGCGGACATGATTCACTCTAGTTTGGCCTGGCCTACCTATGATCACTCTAGGGTTGCCACCTTTAGTTCAGGCCAAACCTGAGCACTCTTAGGCCATGCAGAGCACAGCAATGTTTTTTTGCAGAGTACACACTGGGCAAGATTACAAGTTGCGCGTTCTGACTTTTCTGCGCTCGATATAGTCTTGTCGCAATCAAGTTTTGAAAAATCGTGATTGCGCAAGCGCATTTGCCTTTTACGCAACAATCCTTTCTGCACTCGAAGAGCTGTAGTTAACAGTTTTGCGCAACATAAAAGTTTCACAAAACACTTAAAAAATACATTACTGTATAATAAAAAATATTTAAAAAAAAATATTGCACACAAAAGTTATAAGGACTCAAAAATACGATATTGTGGGTGTTAGAAAAAAAAGCCGACGCAGGGATTTTACATTGACATACATACACATACATAGAGAAACATGGATTTAAATGTATAGAGATATGTTTAGCTATGGAGATAATAAAAATATTTCACATTTGTTGTGAATATAATCCATATGATTATTATTTTTATTATTATTATTTCAGTAGTGTACCCACAAAGTGTATTATGTGTTTAGACACAATAAATATTATGGAACCTCTATATCATTCTGATAATGTAACTCATTATATATATAATAGCGGTTAACAACTTTGCAGGGGCAATGTGTGCAATTTAATAACACTCTGAATTATATCGTTTGCAAAGGATAATATATATAAAACCTGAATCCTTTTAGTTCTGATTAGTCTATTAATTAAACTGAGACCAGATCAATAAACAAACTTAGTTTATTAAAAGAATTATTAGAAATAATAAGCAATATTTGAATAAAGCAAATCAATAAGCATACATCATTACAATGATTTAATGATTATCAGGTTAAAACTAATGAAAAAAATCACTAAATTATTTTACTTGCAGTAGCTTGCATGTATAATAGAGAAACAGAAACTTTTGTTATTTAAATTCTCAGCATAGCTGGCAAGAATCAGGTAAACTAATAATCCTGGCAAACCATAAGAAAATTATATAATTACCAGATTCCTGATTAACCCAATGTTATTGTCGACAGATAAGACCAGGTTAACAGAAATGACCTAACAAAATATTTGTGACTATAAAGGGCAAACCAGAATTGATTAACTCCCCTGATTCAATAATAAAACTTTGAATATAAATGTAAAGATCATAAACCATATTAACAAAACTGTTTCATGTGGGTTTGTTTCATACTTATCAACATTGTGGGATCCTTCCCTGGGGTTCAGTGCAAATAAACCCTCTTAGGTTACCCCTGGACCCTCTCTCACCATTATCCTGACTTGTCTATCTGGTCAGTTTAGCCTCTAATCTCCTCTAGATAGGGTGTGGTCATCATGAATGCTCAGTGTGGCCCCTTGTGCCGTCTGCTTGTGTCCCCTTGCCCCCCTTTTGTGGGTGAGTGTGTATTTTATGGAAAACGCTTAACTCCACCCCAACTGATAAGTTAAGGTTCACATAATTGATTGGCTAACACTAATTACAGATTTTTGTAACATTTTTGTTATTAAGCTAAGATTTAGCATTTAGAATATTTTTCCCTCTGAAGATGGCACTCGTCACTAAGCTATAACAGACAAATATGTATTTTGTAAATATATTCTGAAAAACAAGTCAGTATCTCTATTTGACCAAGTTAACCAAGGTTGAACCCCACTAATGTTTATAGAAAAAGAGACTTACTGGAACCATGTATCACAAACATGGGGATATTTGTGGATATTTATACCAGTAATATAATTATAGGAATCATGCAGTTATGTCAGGGACCTTGAATATCATAGTAACTAAACATGAATTATTTCGATAAAGTACAAAAACTTCACAGTAAGCAATTATATACTGACAAGCAGCACTAGCTAATAGCTACATATTAATACTGATAAATAATATATATGTGTATGTGTACCTGAATCTATAAGTAAATACACATGGACAATTTTACCCCTATATTATATAGCACAGACATATGTGATTAATATGCAATATCAAAATGGTGAATTTTCCCAGACAATTGTCCTGACACATTACAATCTTATGCACATTAAACAATATCTCAGATGGATTTTCAAAGAGATATATTCGCATATAGATCTCAAGTATCTAGACACATGTATATATATATATATATATATATATATATATATATATACAGGTAGCCCTCAGTTTACGCCGGGGTTAGGTTCCAGAAGGAATGGTTGTAAATCGAAACCGTTGTAAATCGAAACCCAGTTTATAATGTAAGTCAATGGGAAGTGAGGGTGATAGGTTCCAGGCCCCTCTGAAAATTGTCATAAGTAACACCTAATACATTATTTTTAAAGCTTTGAAATGAAGACTTTAAATGCTAAACAGCATTATAAACCTAATAAAATAATTACACAACACAGAATATATAATTAAACTAAGTTAAATGAACAAAAACATTTGCTAAACAGCATTATAAACCTAATAAAATAATCACACAACACAGACTTCACTTGCATTTTTCTGCAAAGTTCTTTCAATGCATTCCAATCTGGACTGATTTATAGACAGGAAGATCTTGTTCTTTTGAAATCTGCTCAATAGCTCAGGTCTGGTTAAACTGATTAATTTCAGCTTGCTTGGCTTTGCTGCAACACAAGCGGACAGCTCCACCTACTGGCTATTTTAATAAATGCACTGCTTCTCAATGCTTTTCAATTGCAGTCACATGACTGGAAAAAAAGGTTGTTATTCTGAAACGGTGTAAATTGAACCGTTGTAAAACGAGGGCCACCTGTATATATATATATATATATTTATATTCATAACACATCTCGCTATAAACAGATATATCAGTCCAAAAATCATCACATATATAGAGAAATATTTATTTCTAAATAAATAGAACATATTCCGTTACGAAAAAAAAATCACAATATGAAATAATCACATTTTTATGTATACTTTTCGAGGAGAATATGTCAAGGGTTTTGCCCACCATATTAGGGTTTTTGTGTGTTTTTTTTCTATTTGTCTTCTACATTGACTTCTATGGGAAATATGACAATGCACACATCTTCCGGCTGTTTGCATTACGCGGCTTAACACGCGGGCAATGTAAGTTATTTTGCAACTTGCAATAGCTGAGCAACCCCAAATGCGAAAAAGCCATAACGCGCGCATTGTTTTCACAAATGATTTCCAGCACGACTTGCAATCTTGCCCATTATGTATAATAGCACATAAACACAAACTCGCAAATAGATATTCACAGTCCACACTCGCTATTTCACACACAAACACTCTCACACACGCTTAAACTCTCACACACACTCTTACACATTCTTTCTCTCTCACAAACACAGAAAGACACTAATGTATAAACACAGAGGATTAGCACACGCACTATTCCAATTATTCGTGATTTCAAAAGTAAAGTGTCCTGGTGCAACACCTGTCAGACCCCCTTCCCTGGGTCTCAAGGTATAATTTTAAAAAAAAACACAAAGGTGGCACTCAGTAAGGTAACTGTAATTTTATTAAGGTGAGCAAACTTTTGGGGCTCCTGCCCCTTTCTCAAGCTAAATTCATGTGCATTTTAAACAACATTTTTAGACAAAACATGAAACAGAGGTGACCAATCAAGTGATAATGGGAGGGGTTAACCAATGATGAAGTAACAGCTGTCATCATCCAAACTTAATTCCTATTAATTTTTAACCGTCTCCATTATAGTTCAGAAAGTATCACCTCATTAAAAATAATTGCAGAAAGTTGCTTTACATACAAGGGGAAATAACCCATTAACTTATACAATCTTAATGCTTCAATGAACGTAATCATAAATCTACTGGTGTTATTTCATACTAACCTCTATTCATATAAATGGAAGCTAGTCAAATTCTCTATTTAACCTCCTGGAGAATATGGTTTCTAGCTGCCAAATCCACCAGGCCTCTCTATTTAAAAGATCTTTGGCCGTATTGCCCCCTGTTATTCATCTGGGAGCATGGTCAATTACCATAATTCTAAGTTGGCTTGCTTGATAGCCCCTTTCTAAAAAATGTGAAGAAACTGGAAGGTGTGCAGTCTTTTCATTTCTAATAGTCAACTTATGCTGGCATATGCGGTCCATGATCTTTTTGTCATCTCGCCCACATAGAGCAGCCCACACAGGCATTTAAATGCCTATAACACATAAGTCGAGTTGCATGTAAATTATCTCTTAATAAGGAATTTTCTGCCTGTATATGGATGTGAGATTGCACCTCCCTTGATAACACTGCTGCACTGGGCACAACCAAGGCATGGGAAAGTGCCATTCTTAGGAGTACCAGAGAATTTCTTATGCACCTTTTCAGGTCCCTGGCTAGGCATAGCGTGCACCAATCTCCTGCCTATGGTATTGTCCCTCCGATATGCTGCACTAGTAGTTTGGAACTCTTCAATCTCAAGACATGCTTCCTTTAGGAGAAACTAGTTTTTCTTAATCAATTTAAGAACTTTTTGACTCATCACATTATATGAGCTAACAAAAATCATTCTCTTTTTAGATGGATTTGTATATCTCTTGCGGGGACCTTTCAGGGATTCCTCAATTTTGTCTAATTCCTGTCTAGCATATCCTCGCTGGGTAAATTTGGTCCTTATTTCTGCAGACGTAGCCTGCTTTATTTCAGGGTCAGAAACAATCCTATCCACCCTGGGATTTAGGAACACTTTCAAAGACTCTTGGGGGTGAAAACTCTTTCTGTGTAGCAGGGTGTTTCTATCCGTAGGCTTTACATACAGTTCAGTTGTTAAAGTGCCATTGCATTTGGAGACTATTGTGTCTAGGAATTCAACCTTCTGATAATCTTCTTTACTACTGAATTTTAAAAAAGGAATAGCCTTCTCAATATTTCGTTTCAATTCTCTCAGTTTGTCAGGGGGGCACCGCCACACGATGAACAAATCATCAATGTAGCAGAACCAACCCTGATAATACTGTGTAAACAATGAGTCTCCATATACAAATCTTTCCTCAATGTTGTCCATGACTAGGCAGGCATATGCATGGGCCAAATTCTACCCCATAACCGTCCCAGTCTTTTGCATGTAAAACGTGTCCTGAAATAGAAAAAAATTGTTAGTCAATGCAAGATCTAATAATTGTATAAACCCTTTCTGTTGGGCTTCACTGTATAGCCTACTGGCTGATAAGGTACTACGTATACAGGCAATGCCCACCAGGTGTGGTATGACCATATTTAAGGAATTCACATCCCAGGTTGGATGATGAGGTGTCAAAAATTCATACAATTTTTTGTATTCATATTATTGACTATCCCTGTATCCAAAATCTTAACTAGTTCTTTACAAATGTTACTAGTGGGGTCCCAGTCCACAGTCCAAAAATGGTGAATAAAAATAAACAAAGGGTTACATACAATCTAAATAAAAACCACTACCAAGCATTGAAAACCCGCTGTCAAGGGCGAGGCAGTGGTTGTCATGGACACAGCCCAATACAGAAAGTGCTGAGACAGCTGAATGACATTAATATATATGAAAAATTGGACTGTGACCCCACTAGTAATATTTGTAAAGAACTAGTTAAGATTTTGGTACAGGGATAGCCAATAATATGCTTACAAAAATTGTATGAATTTTGACACCTCATCATCCAATTGTACCAGTTTTTTACTTTGTCCCAAAGATCAACAAAAGGTTAAAATATCCCTCAGGAAGGCCGATAGTGGGATAGGTTCACTATTAAGTCCCACTGCACAGTTTCTAGATAAGATATTATCTCCTTTAGTAACCAAAGGTAGATCATATGTTAGGGACAATTTGGAGGGGGATGTTATCCTATCAACCTGGGATGTGAATTTGTTTTATATTTATATGGGTCGGAATTATATATATATATATATATATAATTCCGACTTAGTCAGAAGCTACAACAAGGTAATTAGTACCACTACTACCAGAAGGGGCTCATTCAGATGTCCTAGTTGCACCACCTGCAATTCCATGTTACAGGGGAGCCACTTTAGACATCCACACAATGAAAGATTCCCGATAAAACATTACCTGACTTGTACTACCAAATATGTTATTTACATGTTGAACTGCATATGTGGCCTTTTTTATATTGGGGAAACCTCTAATGACATTAAAAAATGTATGGCCAATCATAGATGTGCCAATTGGGCTGCTATTGATAAGGCCAAGAGTGACCAACCAGTCACGAGACATTTTCTAGAAAAAGGTCACACGGTTAAAGACTTGGGATTTATGCTCGTAGACAACGTTCCAAACCCTGCTAAGAGGCGGTGACAGGGATAAACTTTTGCTACAGAGGGAGGCCGAATGGATCTATAAACTGGACATGATCCATCCCAGAGGCCTTAACATGGGCATTGACTGGCATTGCTTCCTATAAGGGACTATATAGTACATTATCCGATGACCCTCTTTTCCTAAATTATATCCCCTCTGTTTGTTATTTGGGTTCGCTGCAATATCCATATAGCTTTCCTTTACTCAGCTCTTTTAAAGTCCATATGTTTTTTCGTGCTTTACTTTGAGCCAGTGTGTACCCTTGGGTCCGTGTCTGTCACCTATATCACTGTACTATGCAGCGGTATTAATTTGAGTTAGCTGGGATGATTACGGGTGGATTTCCTTGATTACACAGTCTATATTATTTTATATGACTACCTGGCATCTATATTTACACATACTTTTGACCCATCTGCAGATCTGCCCAATAGCTTGTGCATGCCTATCTTTCATCCCTCTCTCATGCCTCTGATAACCATTCTCAGTATTATTCCTGATCATCACCCCCTTATATTACACATACTTTCATCTTGCACACTATTAGGATTATACTCATTATGTGGCACACTATCTTACTGTTTTACCTCCGACCGTAGGGGCATATCTGTCTCCTCCAATCAGGAGCCACTCAGCACACCCTGCATTACGAGCCGCTTGCGCTCATTCTTTACTCTGGCTACTTTTGTTAGTGTGCATGCGCAACCCTGAGCAAACACGCTACTACTATATAGACATACGATACGGTCCTGTCAATTGCGGTTTATAATGTCATGCCTGTTTACATTCTCCTGCTGTTTAGAAGTCGGCTCACTAAGATGCATTTCTGGTTTGCTATCCCCTCTTTGAAATCATGAACAGTAGATCGGTTAGTGGATTTACTTACGGGTTGCATTTAGCACACTGTTTATTGCAGGCTTGATAGCCATCATACACTGTTAGTTAATTTGTGCATTTTCTGAATAAGCCCGGTTTCGATGTCAGTAGTCATCCTGGTGTGTTATATTCCCATATTTATATACTCTTTATTTATACATATGTTCCGGTCCTGCTTTGCACTTTATATACTTTATATATGCTACTGTTTGTCCAAGATGTTTATAATAATGTAGCACTGTCACTTTGCATTATTGTTTTACTATGTTTGTATATAGTTTACATTATGTATTGGGGCTGGTTGCCTTAGCAACCAGCTTGGTGGTTTTTTGCACGGGGGGAGGGTCACTGGTGAGTATAAATATTTTGTGTTCACTCTGATGTATTGGTCTGATGAAGGGGAGCATTCCCCGAAACGTCACTAATTTAAAGCAAGTTAAGCATTTATTAAGCCCAGCGAGTGCTGTCTCCTGTTTTGCTATATATAATTCCTTATATATCGCCCAATGTGTTTAGCTAGCTCCCAGTAGTGCATTACTGCTCATTCAGCAAATAATACCAAGAGATTGAAGCAAGTTTGATAATGGAAGTACATTTTAAAGTAGTTAAAAATTCCATGAATCCCACAAGGAAAATTTGGTTTCATGTCCCTTTAACAAACAGCTGAAATAAAGATTGGCAGTCATAAAAAAGTCATACAATTGCATTATAAATAGGGTGACCATATCGCCACTTTAAAAAGAGACACATATGAAAAATACATATGGCAGGGCTTTTTAAAGAATTTTTTTGAATAATGTACCATTATAAGAACCCTGGCATATGTATTTTTCGTATGTGTCCCTTCTTAAAGCGGCAATATTAGAATATCAGAAGCACTTTTGCTAATGCATGTATATTACAAAAATGATTCTATTCAAAACTGAAATGCATCCATATGGATTTCAATTTTGGCTGGAATGTCCCTTTAATTTTTTACTTAACTACCCCTTTAATATATAGTATAGTTTGCCCTCTACAAGGATTTGGGATAAATGTAGTTGTCATTGCAAAAAATATATAATATTAAAACTAATAAAACATACAACTTTTATTTCAAATTAGTATAAGTTAATGAGAACTTTTTTATTTTATTTTTACATATGAATAGTTGACTATTGACTCACACTGCTTTCCTGTGCCACTCTAAACAATTATATTTGTAGCATCCCGTTCCAATTGCCAACACATTCTCAAATTACATTTTATATGAGAAATGGAAAGTGACAAAAAAAAAATATTAAATACTCTACGGATGTGGAAGATTTAAATAATTTATCTAACTTTTATAAATTCCATTGCGGTTCTAATATAAAATGTCAAATCATACCACTAATGATACTTCAAACTCTTGTATTAATTAATAATACCAAACCTTTACCATTTGTACGTTACTGTGCATAATGAAAGTGTTTGCTTTAGAGAAATATAGCTTAGAGGGAAGATACTAATTTTATTACTTTTATGGGCCGCGATCCGATATACGGCGCAGATGTCAGCGCAAGCATGGAAACTTGCGCCGCCCATAGTTTCAGCTATCCCATATACGGCGCCGGCATTTGCTAAAGTGCCGTAAGTCTGACAAACCAGCGATGTCCAGAAATCTGCGTAAGTACAAATTTCTGGAGTCGCCAGTGACTTACGGCACTTTAGAAACTGCCGCCACATAAAAAACCTGACTAAGTTATAAAATCTCCCGTACTGTCTAACACACATCCCAAACATAGCCCGACACATATACCCCTCTATCCGCAATCCCCCCTCTCACTCCTAACAATAAATATATTAACCCCTAAACTGCCGCTCCCGGACCCCGCCGCTAGCTACATTATCTATATTACCCCCTAATCTGACTGCCTACACCGCCGCTAGCTACATTAAATGTTTTACCCCCTAATGTGAGCCCCCTACCCCGCCGCCACCTACATTAACTATGTTACCCCCTAATATGATCCACCTACACCGCCGCCAACTACATTAACTATGTTACCCCCTAATATGATCCCCCTACACCGCCGCCACCTACATTAACTATGTTACCCCCTAATATGATCCCCCTGCACCGCCCCCACCTACATTAACTATGTTACCCCCTAATATGATCCCCCTACAACGCCGCCACCTACATTAACTATGTTAACCCCTAATATGATCCCCCTACACCGCCGCCACCTACATTAACTATGTTACCCCCTAATATGATCCCCCTACAACGCCGCCACCTACATTAACTATGTTACCCCCTAATATGATCCCCCTACACCGCCACCACCTACATTAACTATGTTACCCCCTAATATGATCCCCCTACAACGCCGCCACCTACATTAACTATGTTACCCCCTAATATGATCCCCCTACACCGCCGCCACCTACATTAACTATGTTACCCCCTAATATGATCCCCTTACACCGCCGCCACCTATTTAAACTATATTAACCCCTAATGTGAGCCCCCTACACCGCCGCCACCTATATTATATGTACTACCCCCTAATCTGACCCCCTTACACCGCCGCCACCTATATTAAAATTATTAACCCCTAATCTAAGCCCCCTTACACCGCCGCCACCTATATTAAAATTATTAAACCCTAATCTAATCCCCTTTACACCGCCGCCACCTATATTAAAATTATTAACCCCTAAAATACTAAAATTTCTCTACCACTAAACCTAAGTCTAACCCTACAAATAGCCCTGAAAAGGGCCTTTTGCGTGGCATTGCCCCAAAGTAACCAGCTCTATTACCAGCCCTTAAAAGGGCCTTTTGCGGGGCATTGCCCCAAAGTAACCAGCTCTTTTACCAGCCCTTAAAAGGGCTTTTTGCAGGGCATTGTCACAAAGTAATCAGCTCTTTTGCCTGTAATCTAAATCCCCCTACACCGCCACCACCTATAATAAATGTATTACCCCCTAATCTAAACCCCCTATACCTCCGCCACCTATATTATATATATTAACCCCTAATCTGACCCCCCTACACCGCCGCCACCTATATTAACTATATTAACCCCTAATCTAATCCCCCTACACCGCCGCCACCTATATTAAATATATTAACCCCTAATCTAATCCCCCTACACCGCTGCCACCTATATTAACTATATTAACCCTAATTATATTAGGGTTAATATAGTTAATATAGTTATTATATTATATATATTAACTATATTAACCCTATCTAACTCTAACACCCCTAACTTAATTATTATTAAAATAAATCTAAATAATATTAATAATTTTAACTAAATTATTCCTATTTAAAACTAAATACTTACCTATAAAATAAACCCTAAGATAGCTACAATATAATTAATAATTACATTGTAGCTATTTTAGAGTTTATATTTATTTTACAGGTAACTTGGTATTTATTTTAACTAGGTACAATAGCTATTAAATAGTTAATAACTATTTAATACCTACCTAGTTAAAATAATTACCAATATACCTGTAAAATAAATCCTAACCTAAGTTACAAATACACCTACACTATCAATAAATTAATTAAATAAACTACAAATATCTATACTAAAATACAATTAAATACACTAAACTAAATTACAAAAAAAAAAACACTAAATTACAAAAAATAAAAAAAGATTACAAGATTTTTAAGCTAATTACACCTATTCTAATCCCCCTAATAAAATAACAAAGCCCCCCAAAATAAAAAAAATTCCCTACCCTAATCTAAATTACAAAAGTAATCAGCTCTATTACAAGCCCTTAAAAGGGCCTTTTGTGGGGCATTGCCCCAAAGTAATCAGCTCTTTTGCCTGTAAAAAAAACAACCCCCCCCCCATCTAGCCAATAGAATAATAGCTACTGTAATTCTATTGGCTGATTAGAATAGCCAATAGAATTACAGTAGCTCTTATTCTATTGGCTATTCAAATCAGCCAATAGAATTAAAGTAGCTCGCATCCGATTGGCTGATTTGAATTTGAAGGCTCAAATCAGCCAATAGGAATTCAAGGGACGGCATTTTTAATCGCGTACCTTGAATTCCTATTTAGTGTACGCCAGCGATTGTATGAAGAGGATCCTCCACACTCCGGCTCCGGTCTTTAGTTCCAGCGGTCTTCAGTTCCAGCATCGCCGATCTTCAGTTCCAGCATCGCCGGTCTTCAGCTCCGTGGTCATCGGTCTTCAACTCCTCCGCTCCGCGCCAGCTGGTTCCTGGAAGAAGAAGATGTCGCCGCCTGGAAGAAGACTTCTCCGCCTGGAACAGGACCTTCTCCGCCGGTCTTCAGGACAGGTAAGGAGCACTTGGGGGTTAGACTTAGGTTTTTTAAGGGGGGATTGGGTGGGTTAGAGTAGGGGTAAGTGGGTGGTGGGTTGTAATGGGGGGGGTTGTTGTTTTTTTTACAGGCAAAAGAGCTGATTACTTTGGGGCAATGCCCCACAAAAGGCCCTTTTAAGGGCTTGTAATAGAGCTGATTACTTTTGTAATTTAGATTACGGTAGGGAAATGTTTTTATTTTGGGGGGCTTTGTTATTTTATTAGGGGGATTAGAATAGGTGTAATTATCTTAAAAATCTTGTAATCTTTTTTTATTTTTTGTAATTTAGTGTTTTGTTTTTTTTTGTAATTTAGTTTAGTGTATTTAATTGTATTTTAGTTTAGATATTTGTAGTTTATTTAATTAATTTATTGATAGTGTAGGTGTATTTGTAACTTAGGTTAGGATTTATTTTACAGGTAAATTGGTAATTATTTTAACTAGGTAGGTATTAAATAGTTATTAACTATTTAATAGCTATTGTACCTAGTTAAAATAAATACCAAGTTACCTGTAAAATAAATATAAACCCTAAAATAGCTACAATGTAATTATTAATTATATTGTAGCTATCTTAGGGTTTATTTTATAGGTAAGTATTTCGTTTTAAATAGGAATAATTTAGTTAATATTATTAATATTATTTAGATTTATTTTAATAATAATTAAGTTAGGGGTGTTAGAGTTAGATAGGGTTAATATAGTTATAATATAATAACTATATTAACTATATTTACCCTAATATAATTAGGGTTAATATAGTTAATATAGGTGGCGGCGGTGTAGGGGGGTCAGATTAGGGGTTAATATATTTAATATAGGTGGTGGCGGTGTAGGGGGATTAGATTACATTAGAGGCAAAAGAGCTGATTACTTTGTGACAATGCCCCGCAAAAAGCCCTTTTAAGGGCTTGTAAAAGAGCTGGTTACTTTGGGGCAATGCCCCGCAAAAGGCCCTTTTAAGGGCTGGTAATAGAGCTGGTTACTTTGGGGCAATGCCACGCAAAAGGCCCTTTTCAGGGCTATTTGTAGGGTTAGACTTAGGTTTAGTGGTAGGGAAATTTTAGTATTTTAGGGGTTAATAAATTTAATATAGGTGGTGGCGGTATAGGGGGATTAGATTAGGGGTTAATAATTTTAATATAGGTGGCGGCGCTGTAGGGGGATTAGATTAGGGGGTAATACATTTATTATAGGTGGCGGCGGTGTAGGGGGATTTAGATTACAGGCAAAAGAGCTGATTACTTTGTGACAATGCCCCGCAAAAAGCCCTTTTAAGGGCTGGTAAAAGAGTTGATTACTTTGGGGCAATGCCCCGCAAAAGGCCCTTTTAAGGGCTGGTAATAGAGCTGGTTACTTTGGGGCAATGCCACGCAAAAAGCCCTTTTCAGGGCTATTTTTAATTTAGTTTAGGGTAGGGACAGTTTAGGGGGTAATACATTTATTATAGGTGGCGGCGGTGTAGGGGGATTAGATTAGGGGTTAATACATTTAATATAGGTGGCGGCAGTGTAGAGGGATTAGATTAGGGGGTAATATAGTTAAAATAGGTGGCGGCGGGTTAGGGGCTCACATTAGGGGGTAATAATTGTAATATAGATTGCGGCGGTGTAGGGGGATTACATTAGGGGTTAATAATTTTAATGTAGGTGGCGACGGTGTAGGGGGCTCACATTAGGGGGTTAGACATTTAATGTTGGTGGCGGCGGGGTCCGGGAGCGGCGGTTTAGGGGTTAAACAATTTATTAGGGATTGCGGCGGGGGATCGCGGTTGACAGGTAGATAGACATTGCGCATGCGTTAGGTGTTAGGTTTTATTTTGCAGCTAGTTTAGGGAGTTACGGGGCTCCAAAACACAGCGTAAGGCTTACTACGCCTGCAATTTGTGGCGAGGTGAAAATGGAGTAAGATTTCTCCATTTTTGCCATGTAAGTCCTTACGCTGTATATTGGATACCAAACTGCGCTGGTTTGGTATACCTGTCTATGGGCCAATAAACTACAGCCGAAGGCAGAAATATACGAGCGTAACTTCTATGTTACGCCGTATATGTGATACCAAACCAACGCAAAATTTGGCGTCGCCGGCTTTTGCGGGCGACGATTTATATCGGATCGCGGCCATGTAACTTTTCTCCTGAATCTCATAGGGTTCAGATTTGAATTCATAATCTACAGCTTGAAAATAACTTAAAGTGACAGTCTTGTCAAAATTAAACTTTCATGATTCAGATGATTCAATTTTTAACAACTTTCCAATTTACTTCTATCATCAAATTTACTTTGTTCTCTTGGTATTCTTTGTTGAAATCTAAACCTAGGTAGGCCCATATGCTAATTTCTAAGACCTTGAAGGCCGTCTCTTATCTCATTTTGACAGTTTTTCACAGCAAGTTCATGTGTGCTATATAGATAACATTGTGCTCACTCCCTTGGATTGATTTATGAGTGAGCACTGATTGGCTAAAATGCAAGTCTGTCAAAATAATTGAAATAAGTGTAGAGGCTTAGATACAAGGTAATCACAGAGGTAAAAAGTAGATTAATATAACTGTTGGTTATGCAAAACAGGGGAATGGGCAATAAAGGGATTATCTATCTTTTTTTTTTGTTGTATTTATCTTTTTATTGAGGATTTTCAAACATTACAGCTTATGGTAACAGTCACATGTATTACAATTTAGATACAAAAACATATAAAATACATGAACAAGTTATATTGAGATTAGTGATTGAGATAATAAGTGACCTGACCTTCTGAATCCTTCATTTTGTGATAGTAATAGCTTATTGAAGTGACTACTGAGCTGACCACATGCGGGCCGTATAGACATGGAGATGAAACATATATGGTAGTCTCTAGGAAGGCCTCTCCTGGACCTTATGATGAGATGATAATTCAAAATATATATAAGGGGGGGGGAGTCAGCGGGCAAAAAGCCGCTCTAAATATAAAGGGGGGGTGGAGCCAATTAGTTTGAGGGAGAGAAGAGAAAAATAAAAATCAGGCTACGTCTGAGAAAGATAGTATGTTAGGATTACCTGAAGTATAATCCTTAAATTCCAGTAAGATAGGAATTGAGTGATACATAGAATAAGGTCTAATATATCATATAGAGCTTAGATTAACACAGAATAATATTTGGCAGGCAAGGACCTCTTAATGCTTAGAATATTAGGGGAGGAGTAATCTATCCTATTAATGTCGTCGTGAAGTTATTAGTTCTAAATTAAAGAGGGATAAATAATTGAAGATAATGTTACATGAACCCTTAATGGCAATATATGAGGATCACTGCAGGGAAAGATAACCAATGCAACGTAAAGGAAAGGCTGATAACAATAAACTTAGACCCGTTTAAACATAGCAGACAAGTGATATATATCATAAATATTGAGAAATATAATAACCTATGAAAAACCCATAACAATAGTATATAAAAGTACTGACTTGTGCATAATAATAGTATGCAAAGGGTTTGCTAAATTAAAGCTTAAGAAGATTAATTTTAATAGGCATAGGTACAATGTACGCAGCCCAGTAGATATATTGTTAGGTTATCAACTAGTTATATTTTTAGTGGGCTTCCATAAGAAGATTAAGTCACGATAAACATTTGACTGTAGAGTAGGCGTTTTGACATATCAAATGGAAGGCTAATCTATATTTCTGATAGATGGTATATTGGGGTTTTACCGGAAAGTCTGGCCTACTCAACTTTTGAATAATAGGAACTAATAATTTATAACGGAGCTAATAAACATAGTTATATATTAATAGTGCTATAGGGAGGTTCTCTACAGGTAGAAATAAGGCAGAGCTGTTTAGGAGCTAGATATTATCTACAAAGATTTTTACAAAAAAAGATAAAAAAAACTCTGACTTGGGTATGGTATATACAACTAGAGTTAAATTAAGTTGCCAGACATTTCCTCAATTCAGATCTATAAGATCTGGACATCCTCTTTGAACATGAATTTAGGTAAACTTGTAAAGACATAAACATTAATAGTCTATATTGCTACTAAAAACTAATAGCATACTTTAGTATGAGATAGAAACGAATAGCTAAAGAGGAATAATCCCTAACGGCAATGTACATATTAGTAGTAGGGTGGCGCATAAAATAGGTTTACATGAATCTTGTATTCCATAATATGTGAACATATCCAGTCACCCCCTTTTCAAGAAGATATTTGCATAATAACACCCAGAAACTGCAAGCAAAAACTATAGACTTCATGATCTAAAAGACATTATAAATGTGAAAAACTATGCAGCACCTACGTATAAGCTTATAACAAACCAAAACTGAAATATAGAGTATTTAACAGTGAATAAGGTGGGTTATGATGTGTTTTACCCTTATATATCTATGGACTTGATATAACCATACAAAATATAAAATGCAGACAAGTATGTGATGAACATAAACATTGAACGAAGAGCATAGCCTCTATGCAGGCAAAAAGTCATAGCAAACTCTAGAACAAGTAGTGTCACAGTCCCTATGAGAACAAACATAGTAAAGCCCCGCAGAGCTGTAAGGACCTTCCACTCATGAGGGATAACAAAATAAGTTTAGCCAATGCCCAACCTGTAAGAGCCTGTGTTTAAGAATTTGAGATATGAGGACTCCTCAACTGCGGGAGAGTAACCAAGAACCTGCACCATAACTGTACAAATAGGGTACAACAACAAAAGATTGTTAGGCATCCAGATCAAACCCGGTATTGCTGCGAGGGATGGTTTGGGCCCAGGCAGTTGTCGGGCCTTCATATTCTGCGGGATCTGTTCCAGTTGTACTGCGATGCACGGCAAAATTGCTCCTTCATGATAGCCGGTGAACTCCTCTTGAACCAGAGTCAAACGAAACCAACGTACCTCCCTGGTCATAAGGCGTGGTTTGGAGTCGGGTGCCTGTCGCACCTCCACCTTCTGTGAGGCCCATTCCGGAGTTGCTTCGATGTTCAGTGTAGAGGGAGAGTGATCAGCAAAGAGCGGGTTACAATTGCATAACGGAGCGACTCCTAAATCTTCATTGCAACTGCACAGTAGAGAAGGTTGGGAAAACTGCATGAATGGGTGCTCCTGAGCTTTTTCTGTCTGCTTGTCTCCAGGTTCTTTGTTAGGCAGCGGGATACTGGCCACTCCCCTCATCACCGACTCTAGAGTGTCTGTAAGGTCCTGAAAACAGCTTGCCATCTGCAGGTCTAGGTCCTGCAATAGGGCATATAGGAGCTCATGATCTTCCTCCATATTGCAGAAAGCCCTAGGTCCTGTCTGGTAGGGTAGCAAGATGAAAGTAGGGAGCCTGGAGGTTGGGGCCAGGCAACTCACCTCCCATGGTGTGGCGTTTTCCTCCAGAAGACACTAATATTCTTAAAGTTAGTTACCCAGTTTGACTCAGGCAGGATATCCTTAGGTTAAGAACTAGATAGTAGCTAATCTTATGGAAAAGTAGTTTGATCTTTTGATGAAAATATATATTTCTTTTAGCTTAGGCCTAGGAGCTCTAGAGAAGTATGTCTAGCAGCCCCGGCTGTTGGCTCCGCCCCCCCCCCCGGGATTATCTATCTTTTTAAACAATAAACATTCTGGAGTAGACTGTCTCTTTAATAATCAGCATAATGGACACAAAGTTATTGACCTTCAATGGATTGAAGGCTAAGTTTGTCCTGTTGGTTCTCCAATTAAAAAGATAGGTCGAAATTGAAATGTGGATGGTTGCATTTTAATTTGAAATATAGGCATTTTGACAATATTTAAAAGCACCTTTCCTTTACAATATTGGCTATATATAGCATGTCCGGATCAATGCAAAAATATTGCTGAAGCTTATTAAGCTCTAAGTCCTTCTTTATGTTAACACTGTATAGTTATGAGGAAGCCCAGTACTGTTATTATAATATTTCCATCTTTATTGTATACAAAGTTAAAATAACATTTTATGGAGTAAATACACTCGCAGTTGTATCACACTGTATCCCAGCCATCACGCCAACTGACGCATTTTGCATAACCCTTTAAAAGACTCACAGTAATAAGGTCTCACTGTTTCTACTTTGCTCTGTCCCTTTAAACCATTAAAGGGTTAACCACTTTTTCAAAGACAGCTGATTTACAGGCAGAAACAGATTGTATTTAAATCCAACTTTCCACACTGTTTGCTCGCGAACCGGAAGTAACCGGAAGTGACGTGTCAGACCCATTTGCCAATCATACACAAACCGGTATCGTCATATTAGCCGGATTCATTCTAACAAATAGTTAATTTTTTCTTCACTTCTAATACTAGGTAGATAATTGTCATAACTTTTTGCCAATACTACACATCATTTTTTTAAATTTAACGGAGCTCAACTCTTTAGCGCAATTTTACTCTATTTCACGAGTATCCGTGTTTTTGGGGGTCATTAATAAAACAATGTTATACATATTTTAAAAACACATTTCTTAGAAATAGAAATCAATGAAAGCTGAGACAGTAGATGCAAAAAGTTAATAATTGATAGTTTATACATTTTTTTATACCCAGAATGCTTATTTTGTCATTGTACAGCTAACATGTTGTGCTAAGTGCTTTACAACTGAGGTTCTAGGGGGGTCTTCCTCTACATCATTAAGATGTTCCCTAATACAGTCTTAAAACATCCTACTCGAGCACCCCACATACTGTTTGTTACACATTTCCCAAGCTATAAGGTACACTATGTATGTGGATGTACAGTCCAATCTGAATTTAATAAAGAATTCTGGATTTAGGGATCTGGATCAGTATATCATACTTATCATGTTTCTATCCACAAATCAGATGAGTGATTCCATTGATCAATTGTGTTGTCTGCAAAACAGACTAGAGCATGTTCTGCAGTTATCTTAAATACACTGCTTTCCAACCTCACAGGTCACTGAAGTGGCAAACTTGAATCACCCCAAACTTGTTTGTCCCAGGTGATTGACAGGCCCTGATCTTCTGCAATTTGTTTCCCGTTGTTTCCCGTCAGTTGATAACTTGTGATTTTGTATCATGAAAGCTCTGAAAATAGATCTGTAAGAAAGAAAAATGTTATTGCAAACACAAGTATGCTTTAGATAGCACAAAAATCACATTATGATACAGTCTACCTTATAACCTCTGTGGAGATGAATGTAAAAGCTGTTTGCTGTGTCACTTAGGATGCAAATTTAATTGTGAGCTACTTAATACATTTATAAAAATGATAAATTTGTAGGTGCTCCAGCTAAAAAAATATATATTAAAAAGTGCAATAATCAGTCTGTATTGAGTGGAAGTTATTGTGTACATTTTAAATGGGCAGCACAGTTTAATTTATGCAAATTTATTCATGCTTATTCTTAGATACCACTTACAGCTACTATCACTAAGAGGGTATTACTTTATAAAGGTCAGGTAACATTTTAAGACATGTCTACTGATTAACAGGAATTTCAAAGTTTTTAGATTATAGTAGAGATTTGCTTGGACTCTCCAAAAATCAAACCTAACTAGATGGACCTGTTAATCTATTATTACCTGTCATACATATCATACATTATAATGCACCTTTCAAGTGTCCCTTTGAGGTGGATATTTCCATTGCAGATAGGTTTTCCAAATGTAATTCTTATTTCAGTAAATGATAACAGCTTTTCAGAGTGCTTTAAGGATTCACCCTTTTTACCAAAAAGTTGTAAAGACCTTAAAAACACAAGATACATATGTTTTTCTTTCATAAGGTGGTTAGAATCCACGAGCCTTGATGTGTGGCATTGAATTCCCATCACTAGGGGAGACAAAGATACACCAAACACCAAGAACTTTTGAATCATCCTACCTCCCTGTACTACTCAGTTTTATTCTTTGCTTCCCAGGAGTTGGTGAGGATTTGAGGTGCTCCAGATTCTACATTGAAAGGGTTTTTCAGACCTATGTGAGACCCATTACCCCTTTTCATCATGAACCTTGGATACAGGGGAACAGGAGTACTGTGTAGTAACGCAATATTTCCCTATGGGATTTTAGTCACAAGCCTTTCATGGATGTGGCAGGGAGCTGTCCCTAGCATACTTCTGCTTGGGGTTCAGTGGAGTAGGTGCCATTCAGGTAAGTATACCCGCACTCACATAGCTTACAGGCTACTTATAGATACAAACTTTTACACCCTCGTCAACCATGGCATGCACTGCCAAATACTGGATATGAGTCATGTCACCTGATACTCCTGTTCAAACCGGAATGCCGTAGCTTGTGGTGGATCAAGCCGCTGAATCCAGCAAAGTCAAAGAAAGTAGCAGGCACTACTCAGAGATTAATAGAATAGTAAAAAACATATTTTATTGTATCCAAAAATTAAAAAGTCTACAGACATGGACATGGTACAGAGTACAGAAGCAGATGAGTCTGACACTTTTTTGCGCCCTCTAGTGGCGCTTCATCATAGTGTACATGTCTGTAGACTTTTTAATTTTTGGATACAATAAAATATGTTTTTTACTATTTCTTTTACTTTACTTATAGATACACTCCATTTATATGGCATAGACAGGGGACAAATTTGTAGCACAAACATAATTTTATGAATTGTATTAGTTTTTTTTCTGAGGTATTAGATTAAAAATGGAGTGCAAAGTATTGAACGCAAGTGATATCAGGTTTATCAAGTGTGTTTGCGTGGGTTGGAAGTAGCGTGTTAATTACAACTTGAAAGTAAAGTCCATCACTTGAGCGCAATTGAATTTAGCATGCACCAGGTTTTAAATAAATCCTGTAAAGCACCTATGGAGGCGCATAGGAAAATAAATATGGAGGCGCATAGGAAAATAAATCTCAATATTGCCTGATGCCCAGTTTATATGCCAATTATGGTTCTCAAAGCCTATGGTGCACAAGTAGGGGAGTTCTTAATCAAGCACTGTAGTATGCTAATATTAATAAAAATGGTTTACTTAAGGTCTTAAAAAGCACTACATTTTACAGTTGTATTTTGGATAGCACTTAGGCACAACACAACTCACCACTTGTAATACAAGAGCAATGAGTTAGTTGATAGAGCTTATATGGGATCTCCCTTAAAATTATAGGGAACAGTGAAAAAGTTTCAGCCAGATTAAGATGTTTTGGTTAAAATATATAAAATATTTAACCGCCCGCTTGCATTACAAGATTGTGTTATTCTTTGCTCAAGGTTTCAAGACATGGTGTGATCAAATGTATACCTTGTAATGGTATAGAATGGAAAGCTAAAAAATCATTTGTGCTATTTCTAGTACAGCCCTTCTGATTGGTCAGCAGTATGGGTTGAAATGATCAACAATATGGAATTCATGGGGGAAATGCATAGATAAAAATGCAGAAACTCCTGTTGAAATGCATAGGGCTAGAAAGTATAGTTACACTCATATTAAAGGGATATGAAACCCAACATTTCTCTTTCATGATTCAGATAGAGCAGGCAATTTTAAAAAACTTTCTAATTTACTTCTAGTATCATTTTTTCTTTGGTTTCATCATATCTTTTTTTGTAAAAGTAGGGGACGTAATCTCAGGAGCCGGCTCATTTATGAACACTATTTAGCAGCAGTTTTGCAAGAATGTTATCCACTTTAAAGAGCACTAGATGGCAGCACTATTTCCTGCCATGTAGAGCTCCAGATGCCTACCTAGGTATCTCATTAACACAGAATATCAGGGGAACTGAGCATTATTTCAAATATTTTTTAGCATGTTTAATATATTTTTTTAATATATAATATATCTAATATTTCAATAACACACCTTAAAATTACTAAGTTTTCATGTGCACAAACCCAACCAGAAAATTGGGAAACCCGATGCGCAAAACACATATTTCACATTCCTATGTTTTTCACATAGAAAATGATGTACTTTTTAATATTAAATATAAATTTATATATATATATATATATATATATATATATATATATATATATATATACAGTATCTCACAAAAGTGAGTACACCCCTCACATTTTTGTAAATATTTTATTATATCTTTTCATGTGACAACACTGAAGAAATTACACTTTGCTACAATGTAAAGTAGTGAGTGTACAGCCTGTATAACAGTGTAAATTTCCTGTCCCCTCAAAATAACTCAACATTCAGTCAATAATGTCTAAACTGTTGGCAACAAAAGTGAGTACACCCCTAAGTGGAAATGTCCAAATTGAGCCCAAAGTGTCAATATGTTTTGTGGCCACCATTATTTTCCAGCACTGCCTTAATCCTCTTGGGCATGGAGTTCACCAGAGCTTCACAGGTTGTCACTGGAGTCCTCTTCCATTCCTCCATGACGACATCACTGAGCTGGTGGATGTTAGAGACCTTGCGCTCCCCCACCTTCCGTTTGAGGATGCCCCACAGATGCTCAATAGGGTTTAGGTGTGGAGACATGCTTGGTCAGTCCATCACCTTTACCCTCAGCTTCTTTAGCAAGGCAGTGGTCGTCTTGGAGGTGTGTTTGGGGTCGTTATCATGTTGGAATACTGCCCTGCGGCCCAGTCTCTGCTTCAGTATGTCACAGTACATCTTGGCATTCATGGTTCCCTCAATGAACTGTAGCTCCCCAGTGCCAGCAGCACTCATGCAGGCCCAGACCATGACACTCCCACCACCATGCTTGACTGTAGGCAAGACACACTTGTCTTTGTACTTCTCACCTGGTTGCCACTACACACTCGACACCATCTGAACCAAATTTGTTTAACTTGGTCTCATTGGACCACAGGACATGATTCCAGTAATCCCGGTCCTTAGTCTGTGTGTCTTCAGCAAACTGTTTGAGGGCTTTCTTATGCATCATCTTTAGAAGAGGTTTCCTTCTGGGACGACAGCCATGCATACCAATTTGATGCAGTGTGCGGCGTATTGTCTGAGCACTGACAGGCTGACCCCCCCACCCCTTCAACCTCTGTAGCAATGCTGGCAGCACTCATATGTCTATTTCCCAAAGACAACCTCTGGATGTGACGATGAGCACGCGCACTCAACTTCTTTGGTCGATTATGGTGAGGCCTGTTCTAAGTGCAACCTGTCCTGTGAAACCGCTGTATGGTCTTGCCCAGCGTGCTGCAGCTCAGTTTCAGGATCTTGGCAATCTTCTTATAGCCTAGGCCATCTTTATGTAGTGCGACAATTCTTTTTTTTAGATCCTCAGAGAGTTCTTTCCTATGAGGTGCCATGTTGAACTTCCAGTGACCAGTATTAGAGAGTGTGAGAGCGATAGCACCAAATTTAACACACCTGCTCCCCATTCACATCTGAGATCTTGTAACACTAATGAGTCACATGACACCGGAGAGGGAAAATGGCTAATTGGGCCCAATTTGGACATTTCCACTTAGGGGTGTATTCACTTTTATTGCCACGGGTTTAGACATTATTGGCAGTGTGTTGAGTTATTTTGAGGGGACAGCAAATTTACACTGTTATACAGGTTGTACACTCACTACTTTACATTGTAGCAAAGTGACATTTCTTCAGTGTTGTCACATGAAAAGATATAATAAAATATTTACAAAAATGTGATGGGTGTACTCACTTTTGTGAGATACTGTATATCTGATACTGTTCATGTAAAAGTAGATATCTATACCTAAATTTTTATAGGAATATAGACGAACTATGAAATGTGCTGGTGATAAAGGGAAAGTGGATAAGGAGATAAACCCCTTTTGATGTCCTTTTCAATTAGGACATCCATTATAAAAAGCACACTTTGTATATTATATGCATCTTCATTTACACTTACTATCACCTATCTTAGTATCTTTACACCCTTTTGAGCTTTTGACTACTCAGGATGCACTTATTACCTTCTTATTTATATTATATCCCCAAGTCAATCCTGAAAGCTTTTACACACCATCTAGCTTCCTTCATCACATAGATCCTATATATTTCCCTAGCATATTACATAAATTATTTTCTGTAAGTCATAGACCAATCAGGATGTTCCCCCGACCCCATTTTATACACCACCATCCTTAGGTCCCTTAGAGAGAATATTCACTTTATCTCCCTATCCACTTTCCCTTTATCAACAGCACATTAGAGATATCTTTCATAGTTTGCCTGGTTGACTACTTAGGATATAGTCACCCCTTATTTATATATTTTTCTATCCTTTGGTCCCTCATGACCATTTGTTAACATATTCCAGGACTCTTTTTTTATGTATACACACATTACCATTTTTAGATGACCACACATGCCTGATTCATACATTCATATAATTAATTATATATTAAGTTTCTCCTTATTCATGGAGCGATTGCCACATCACAATATTCACACACTTAGTATCATATTATGTGGACACTTGCAAACTCGTTGGGTCACTGGGGTAGACAGGGTTGTAATTGATGTGTGCTATCTGCACCTGTTGTTCCCACTTTGATTGTGGCAGCCCCACCACCGATTTTTTTCATCTGTTCACACTATCATATCACCTTGATTGGGATCACACCACACATACATTTTTATTTTATTTCTCTTTGGACACATACCACTGATTATGATTTTATGCTGTGGCTCTACAGTTATTTCATATATATATTATAGTGATTTTATATCACACACTGTGCGCTATCATATTTTAATTTACTCATTACAATGTTAACACTATCATATGTTGATTATAGACAATTTTTAGACATATCTTTTATTATGTTAGGCCAATTGATTTCCATTATACAATTATATTTTACTATGTTGTATCTGTTGATTGTTAATATTGTTACATTTGACTCTCATACATCTTTTTAATTACCAGGATAGTGTTATCATAGAGGGCGGTAACTTTTATCGATTCTGATTGGACTGTCTAACATAGCCTGATGAAACAATGTGATATCACAGAGAAATGCGTTGCTTATGTTGTTTTAATAAATTTTATTCGGATTTTACTCTGCTATTTTATTATTTTCCTTTGTCCACAGACATTTACACACTTTTTATAGCAAGCTAGCCCTTGTCTTTAAAGAATATGGCATTACTCCTGCAGCCGGTCACGTGGGGTTCCTGTTGGACACACCTTTGTGTTGGATTTACTTGTGGAGTGTTTGTTTGTAGCTTGCCACCGCTGAATCACAATCGTGTTCCAGTTCTGGAATTGACTCTGCCAGATGACTCAGAGGATCAGGCCTGCTTATATAGCACATTTTTGTGCTTTTGCAAATGTGAGTAAGACCCTAATTGCTCTTCTCCTCTTCTGTTTGTCTGCCCTATGTGGCGCCTTCTTTTCGCTTTTGTTGTTTTGGATTTTACACTGTCTGGCTGGACTATATAAGATATGGTACATTTCCTATAGAGAAGATATAACCCATCCACCATTACCACTGTATTCCTACCAAGGACTGAGACTACAAGATTACTCTGTTACGCATACACGCCTAGATTTAGAGTTCTGCGGCCAAAGGGGTGCGTTAGCTACACATGCTTTTTTTCCCACACACCTTTTAAATACCGCTGGTATTTAGAGTTCACAGAATGGCTGGGTTTTCAGTGAGTTAGGCTCCAAAAAGGGAGCGTAGAGCATAATTTAATGCCACTGCAACTCTAGATACCAGCGGTGCTTACGGAAGCGGCCAGCTTCAAAAACGTGCTCGTGCACAATTCCCCCATAGAAAACAATGGGGCCATTTGAGCTGAAAAAAAACCTAACACCTGCAAAAAAGCCGCGTTCAGCTCCTAACGCAGCCCCATTGTTTTCTATGGGGAAACACTTCCTACGTCTGCACCTAACACTCTAACATGTACCCCGAGTCTAAACACCCCTAACCTTACACTTATTAACCCCTATTCTGCCGCCCCCGCTATCGCTGTCACCTGCATATTTTTTTTAACCCCTAATCTGCCGCTCCGTAAACCGCCGCTACTTACATTATCCCTATGTACTCCTAATCTGCTGCCCCTAACACCACCGACCCCTATATTATATTAATTAACCCCTAATCTGCCCCCCACAACGTCGCCTCCACCTGCCTACACTTATTAACCCCTAATCTGTTGACCGGACCGCGCCGCTATTATAATAAAGTTATTAACCCCTAATCCGCCTCACTCCTGCCTCAATAACCCTATAATAAATAGTATTAACCCCTAATCTGCCCTCCCTAACATCGCCGACACCTAACTTCAAACATTAACCCCTAATCTGCCGACTGGAGCTCACCGCTATTCTAATAAATGTATTAACCCCTAAAGCTAATTCTAACCCTAACCCTAACACCCCCCTAAGTTAAATATAATTTTTATCTAACGAAATAAATTAACTCTTATTAAATAACTTATTCCTATTTAAAGCTAAATACTTACCTGTAAAATAAACCCTACTATAGCTACAATATAAATTATAATTATATTGTAGCTATTTTAGGATTAATATTTATTTTACAGGCAACTTTGTAATTATATTAACCAGGTACAATAGCTATTAAATAGTTAATAACTATTTAATAGTTACCTAGTTAAAATAATTACAAAATTACCTGTAAAATAAATCCTAACCTAAGTTACAATTAAACCTAACACTACACTATCAATAAATTAATTAAATACAATACCTACAATTATCTACAATTAAACCTAACACTACACTATCAATAAATTATTTAAATACAATACCTACAAATAAATACAATTAAATAAACTAACTAAAGTACAAAAAATAAAAAAGAACTAAGTTACAAAAAATAAAAAAATATTTACAAACATTAGAAAAATATTACAACAATTTTAAACTAATTACACCTACTCTAAGCCCCCTAATAAAATAACAAAGCCCCCCAAAATAAAAAATGCCCTACCCTATTCTAAATTAAAAAAGTTCAAAGCTCTTTTACCTTACCAGCCAATCAGATTGAGCTCGCATTCTATTGGCTGATCGGAACAGCCAATAGAATGTGAGCTCAATCTGATTGGCTGATGGAATCAGCCAATCAGAATATTCCTACCTTAATTCAGATTGGCTGATAGAATCCTATCAGCCAATCGGAATTCAAGGGACGCCATCTTGGATGACGTCATTTAAAGAAACCGTCATTCAGCGAGTAGGCGTCGGTTGAAGAGGTTGGATCCGCGTCGGTTGGAAAGAAGATGGCTCCGCTCCGCTCCAGAAGAAAGAAGATTGAAGATGCGGCTTGATAGAAGACTTCATCCCGATGATGGACTTCCGACTTCAGCCGATGATGGATTTCTTCAGCCGCCGCTTGGATCCAGACTTCAGCCCGAGGATGGACGTCACTCTTCAGCCCCCCCGCTTGGGCTTGGATCAAGACATCGGAGGCTCTTCTGGACAGATCGGGACCCGGTGAGGTGAAGACAAGGTAGGGAGATCTTCAGGGGCTTAGTGTTAGGTTTATTTAAGGGGGGTTTGGGTTAGATTAGGGGTATGTGGGTGGTGGGTTGTAATGTTGGGGGGGTATTGTATGTGGGGGGTTTTTACAGGCAAAAGAGCTGAATTCTTTGGGGCATGCCCCGCAGAGGGCCCTGTTCAGGGCTAGTAAGGTAAAAGAGCTTTGAACTTTTTTAATTTAGAATAGGGTAGGGCATTTTTTATTTTGGGGGGCTTTGTTATTTTATTAGGGGGCTTAGAGTAGGTGTAATTAAAATTGTTGTAATATTTTTCTAATGTTTGTAAATATTTTTTTATTTTTTGTAACTTAGTTCTTTTTTATTTTTCGTACTTTAGTTAGTTTATTTAATTGTATTTATTTGTAGATATTTTATTTAAATAATTTATTGATAGTGTAGTGTTAGGTTTAATTGTAGATAATTGTAGATATTGTATTTAATTAATTTATTGATAGTGTAGTGTTAGGTTTAATTGTAGATAATTGTAGGTATTGTATTTAATTAATTTATTGATAGTGTAGTGTTAGGTTTAATTGTAACTTAGGTTAGGATTTATTTTACAGGTAATTTTGTAATTATTTTAACTATTTTAGCTATTAAATAGTTCTTAACTATTTAATAGCTATTGTACCTGGTTAAAATAAATACAAAGTTGCCTGTAAAATAAATATTAATCCTAAAATAGCTATAATATAATTATAATTTATATTGTAGCTATATTAGGGTTTATTTTACAGGTAAGTATTTAGATTTAAATAGGAACAATTTATTTAATAAGAGTTAATTTATTTCGTTAGAATAAAATTATATTTAACTTAGGGGGGTATTAGGGTTAGGGTTAAAATTAGCTTTAGGGGTTAAAAAATTTATTAGAGTAGCGGTGAGCTCCGATCGGCAGATTAGGGGTTAATACTTGAAGTTAGGTGTCGGCGATGTTAGGGAGGGCAGATTAGGGGTTAATACTATTTATTATAGGGTTATTGAGGCGGGAGTGAGGCATATTAGGGGTTAATAACTTTATTATAATAGAGGTGCGGTCCGCTCAGCAGATTAGGGGTTAATAAGTGGAGGCAGGTGGAGGCGACGTTGTGGGGGGCAGATTAGGGGTTAATAAATATAATATAGGAGTCGGCGGTGTTACGGGCAGCAGATTAGGGGTACATAGGGATAACGTAGTTGGCGGCAGTGTACGGAGCGGAAGATTAGGGGTTAAAAATTTTTTATAGAGTGGCGGCGATGGGGGGGGGGCCTCAGTTTAGGGGTACATAGGTAGTTTATGGATGTTAGTGTACTTTAGAGCACAGTAGTTAAGAGCTTTATAAACCGGCGTTAGCCCAGAAAGCTCTTAACTACTGACTTTTTTTCTGCGGCTGGAGTTTTGTCGTTAGAATTCTAACGCTCACTTCAGCCACGACTCTAAATACCGGCGTTAGAAAGATCTCATTGAAAAGATAGGATACACAATTGACGTAAGGGGATCTGCGGTATGGAAAAGTCGCGGCTGCAAAGTGAGCGTTAGACCCTTTCCTGACTGACTCCAAATACCGGCGGTAGCCTAAAACCAGCGTTAGGAGCCTCTAACGCTGGTTTTGACGGCTACCGCCCAACTCTAAATCTAGGCCACAGTGTTTTTACTATCATTACTACTGTTGCTTATTGATAATGCTTGTTAAGTGGTTTGATAGTATCTGGTGCCCCTATATATATATATATATATATATATATATATATATATGTTAGTGTATATGTGTTAATATTGCTGCAGCTGTATTGTAGTTCGGTCGATTGTAGGCATTTACTAATACACTCACATATATCTATTTTTATTTTATCTTACAAACATGCGCTTACTCTTGATTGTTCATGACTATTGTTTTCCATAAAAAAAATATATATATACTGTATATAATAATAATAATAATAATAATAATAATAATATAAGCAGCATTGGGTCAAACAGCTCAGGAATGAATGTACAGTATTTTTCATACAGAACAGATTACCCATTGCAGTCAATATGAAGCTTTCATGATTCAGGTAGAGCATGTAGTTTTAAAAAAACAAAAAAACATTCCAGTTTATTTCTGTTATCAAATTGTTCAAAGACTTTTGATATGCACACTTTCTGAAGTACCTAATGAGCACGTGCAAGGGTTCACAGTATACTAATCAGTGATTGGCTTATGGAAGGCAAATTAAAGGAAACTTTGAAATTTGTCAGAAAAAAAATCTGCTGTACATTTCAAGCTTAAATTTAGTCCTTAATCACAATCTACTGCCAAATTCTTTTGATTCTTTTTTGGGTTGAAAAAGCTAGTTTTCAATTTAGCGCCATCATAAAAGCTCATGTACTACATGACTGAATTCACAGTCACAAATGCTCTTTCCAGATTACAAGTTAACTAATGTAGGCGCAGGCACTTTGAAAGGCACGCTGAAGACTATGTTTGGGCATACTGTGCATGGAGGTGTGTCCCCTATAAAAACCTGTAAAAAATGGCGCAATCTTGGTTAAGGGTCTCTTAGGAAGATACAAAGTAACAAGCAGTGGGGTCATAATTTACTGTTTAAAGATTGTTAAAATCCAGTAAAAAAAGATATTATAAGTGTTCTGCATAGAAACTCACAGTCACCATTTTGTTTTCAGTTCACTCCAAAATGGAAATGGTGCTTTAACAAACAATAGAATTAAATATTGTTTAAAACAATACTTGTAAAAGTTGCAAAGCAATCATTTAGGGATAGAAAAAACAGTGCACAGTCTTAGATGGGTTAGTAGTGGTGCGGATGATGAAAGTGGCAATTATGCCATCTCCTTTAAAAACACAATCACCTAGATTTAGAGTTCTGCGCTAGCCGTCAAAAGCAGCGTTAAGGGGTCCTAACGCTGCTTTTGGCCACCCGCTGGTATTTAGAGTCAGCCAGGAAAGGGTCTAATGCTCACTTTCCAGCAGCGTCTTTTCCATACCGCAGATCCCCTTACGCCAATTGCGTATCCTATATTTTCAATGGGATCTTCCTAACGCCGGTATTTAGAGTCTTGGCTGAAGTGAGCAGTAGACCCTCTACCGACAAGACTCCAGCCACAGAAAAAAGTCAGTAGTTAAGAGCTTTATGGGCTAATGCCGGTTTATAAAGCTCTTAACTACTGTGCTCTAAAGTACACTAACACCCATAAACTACCTATGTACCCCTAAACCAAGGTCCCCCCACATCGCCGCCACTATAATAAATATTGTTAACCCCTAATCTGCCGCCACCTACATTATCCCTATGAACCCCTAATCTGCTGCCCCTAAACATCGCCGACACCTACATAATATTTATTAACCCCTAATCTGCCCCCTCCCAACGTCGCCGCTACCTAACTACACTTATTAACCCCTAATCTGCCGACCGGACCTCGCCGCTACTCTAATAAATGTTTTAACCCCTAACGCTAAATTTAACCCTAACCCTAACACCCCCCTAAATTAAATATAATTTTAATCTAACAAAATAAATTAAATATTATTAACTAAAGTATTCCTATTTAAAACTAAATACTTACCTGTAAAATAAACCCTAATATAGCTACAATATAACGAATAATTATATTGTAGCTATTTTAGGATTTATATTTATTTTACAGGCAACTTTGTTTTATTTAAACTAGGTACAATAGCTATTAAATAGTTATTTACTATTTAATAGCTACCTAGTTAAAATAATTACAAAATTACCTGTAAAATAAATCCTAACCTAAGTTACAATTAAACCTAACACTACACTATCAATAAATAAATAAATTAAATCAATTAACTACAATTACCTACAATTAAATAAACTAAACTAAATTACAAAAAATAAAAAAAGATTACAAGAATTTTAAGCTAATTACACGTACTTTTCCCTACCGTACGTACGTAAATTTCCCTACCCTAATCTAAATTAAAAAAGTTAACAGCTCTATTACCTTACCAGCCCTTAAAAGGGCTTTTTGCGGGGCATGCCCCAAAGAAATCAGCTCTTTTGTCTGTAAACAAAACACAATACCACCCTCCCAACATTACAACCCACCACCCACATACCCCTACTCTAACCCAAACCCCCCTTAAATAAACCTAACACTACCCCCCTGAAGATCTCCCTACCTTGAGCCGTGTTCACCCAGCCGGGCACCGATGGACCAAAAGAAGGCATCCGGTGCGGCAGAAGTCTTCATCCTATCCGTGCAGAAGAGGACATCCGGACCGGTAGACATCTTCATGCAAGCGGCATCTTCTATCTTCATCCATCCGGAGTGGAGCGGAGCCATCTTCTTCCAGCCGACGCGGATCCATCCTTCTTCCACGACGCCTATTCGCCGAATGAAGGTTCCTTTAAATGACGTCATCCAAGATGGCGTCCCTCGAATTCCGATTGACTGATAGGAATCCATCTTCATCCCGCGTCGGCGGGATGAAGATGGATTCCGAAGAAAGAAGATAGAAGATGCCACTTGGAAGAAGACATCGCCTGGATGGAAGACCTCTTCTTTGCCGCTTGGATCAAGACTTCGCCCGGATGGAAGACATCTTCTTGCTCCGCTTGGATGAAGAATTCGGCTCGGCTGGGTGAAGACGACTCAAGGTAGGGAGATCTTCAGGGAGTTAGTGATAGGTTTTTTAAGGGGGGTTTGGGTGGGTTAGAGTAGGGGTATGTGGGTGGTGGGTTGTAATGTTGGGGGGGTATTGTATTTTTATTTTCATGCAAAAGAGCTGATTACTTTGGGGCAAGGCCCCGCAAAAAGCCCTTTTAAGGGCTGGTAAAAGAGCTGATTACTTTTGTATTTTAGAATAGGGTAGGGAATTTTTTATTTTGGTGGGCTTTATTATTTTATTAGGGGGCTTAGATTAGGTGTAATTAGTTTAAACTACTTGTAATTCTTTTTTATTTTTTGTAATGTAGTGTTTGTTTGTTTTTGTATTATAGAATAGTTTATTTTATTGTATTTTATTTTAGGTAATTGTAGGTAATTTATTTAATTATTTTAATTATAGTGTAGTGTTAGGTTTAATTGTAACTTAGGTTAGGATTTATTTTACAGGTAATTTTGTATTGATTTTAACTAGGTAGCTATTAAATAGTTATTAACTATTTAATAGCTATTGTACCTAGTTAAAATAAATACAAAGTTTCCTGTAAAATAAATATAAATCCTAAAATAGCTACAATGTAATTATTAATTACATTGTAGCTATATTAGGGTTTATTTGATAGGTAAGTATTTAGTTTTAAATAGGAATAATTTAGTTTATTTTAGGAATATTATTTAGTTTAATATAAATTATATTTATGTTAGGGGGGTGTTAGGGTTAGAGATAGGTTTAGGGGTTAATAACTTTATTATAGTAGCGGCGACAGTGCAGGTCAGAGATTAGGGGTTTAGGTAGGTGGCGGCGATGTTAGGGAGGACAGATTAGGGGTTAATAAAATTTATTATAGTGTTTGCGAGGTGGGAGTGTGGCAGTTTAAGGGTTAATACATTTTTTATAGTGGCGGCGAGGTCCGGTCGGCAGATTAGGGGTTAATAAGTGTAGTTAGGTAGCGGCAACGTTGGGGGGGCAGATTAGGGGTTAATAAATATAATATAGGGGTCGGCGATGTTTAGGGGCAGCAGATTAGGGGTTCATAGGGATAATGTAGGTGGCGGAGGTGTCCGGTCGGCAGATTAGGGGTTAAAAAATGTTATTAGAGTGGCGGCGATGTGGGGGGCCTTGGTTTAGGGGTACAAAGGTAGTTTATGGGTGTTAGTGTACTTTACAGCACAGTTGTTAAGAGCTTTATATTCCGGCGTTAGCCCATAAAGCTCTTAACTACTGACTTTTTTTGGCGTTAGGAGTCTTGTCGGTAGAGGGTCTACCGCTCACTTCTCCCAAGACTCCAAATACCAGTGTTAGGCAGATCCCATTGAAAAGATAGGATACGCAATTGGCGTAAGGGGATCTGCGGTAGCCTGGAATCTCGGTAGGGAAGTGAGCGTTAGACCCTTTCCTGGCTGACTCTAAATACCAGCGGGCGGCCAAAAGCAGCGTTAGGACCCCTTAACGCTGCTTTTGACGGCTAACGCCAAACTCTAAATCTAGGTGACTATTAATATGTCCATCATGCCAAGATAACTGACATTTATATGGTTACTGAGTGGTGAGAATGTATTGTGATAGCAATAGGTTAATGTCACACATGCAAATAAGTATTAACATTGCAGAGTGAAAAAAGGGGTTACATGAATAGAGCTTTTCTGTAACCTTAAAGGGACACTCAAGTCAAAATTAAACTTCATGATTCAGATAGAGCATGCAATTTAAAAAAAAAACTTTCCAATTTACTTCCATTAACAAAATATGCACAGTCTTTTTATATTTAAACTTTTTAAGTCACCAGCTCCTACTGAGCATGTGCAAGAATTCACAGCATATACGTATATGCATTTGTGATTGGCTGATGGCTGTCACATGATACAGGGGGAGTGGAAATAGACATAACTTTGCAATTTATTTAAAAAAAAAACTACTACTCATTTGAAGTTCAGACTAAGTGCTATTGCATTGTCTTCTTAACATGCATTTGTTGATTATGCAAATCTACTGTATTGACTGGTCCTTTAAGAGATGTGAATGGGCTATTGTATCTATCAGCTATGGGCAACCTCCCTGTTTTTATTTTGAAAACGCTGATATATTGTGATTGAGGCCTAAATATTATTGCATTGTCTTTTTATTGTGAGATTTTAGTTATGCAATTCTACTGTATTTAATAGTCATTTAAGAAACCCTGTTTTCTATATCAAGAAGTGTATATAGATTAATTTGCAGTACATATACAGTATAACGTGCACAAACAAAAAAGATTAACATGCTTAAATGCTGTAGGTAACAATCTGCCCTCCTGAGATGCCACCATGATAGGCTAAGATATATTAGGAAACAAACCCCAATTTTAATCTCATTAATTTTTTTTTCTAATAGAGCTATGTTTATTTCTCAAACACTTAGAGGAATTTATGTGATATAATAATTACAGTGACAAAATAAGGTCCTCAGTATGTTCCGTGCTTTAGTTTTCCATTTGCAGTACAAATGATTCATTTTTCAACAGACAGTGTTATTGGGTGTGAAATTTATTGCTGCAGTTTATTTAGAACTGAAATTTGAGTAGGAGGAAAAAAAAACAGCAGTGTTAGCTTTTTAAAAATTACAGTTGTACTAAAGAGACGTCAGTTGCAATAGACTTGAACTTAAAGGGACACTGAACCCATTTTCGTGGTTCAGATTGAGCATGCAATTTTAAGCAACTTTCTAATTTACTCCTATTATCAAATTTTCTTCATTCTCCTGATATCTTTATTTGAAAAGCAAGAATGTAAGTTTAGATGCCAGCCCATTTTTGGTGAACAACCTGGGTTGTTCTTGCTGATTGGTGGATTAATTTAAGTAAAGTAGAATCCAGCACTACACTCCAACAGGATAAACCCACCTGAAGCTACTACCAAGCTCCCAAAGCATAAATTGAAAAAATAGAACGGATCATGATTAAGGGGCATTTGCTCCGAAACGTCGTGCTCTTTTGACCCTATTATGGACATTACTTTGTAATAACGGATTTTTTTGGCATATTTGGAGACCCTCTGTACTATTTTTTCAATTTAAGGTGGATTAATTTAACCGACCAATAAACAAGTGCTGTCCAGGGTCTGAACCAAAAAAATAGCTTAGATGCCTTCTTTTTTAAATAAAAATAGCAAGAGAACGAAGAAAAATTGATAATAGGAGTAAATTAGAAAGTCGCTTAAAATTGCTTGCTCTATCTAAATCACGAAAGAACAAATTTGGGTTGTGTCCCTTTTAAAACTACCTATATGAGCATTTCTGTGTTAGTTTTGTGATTTAGCTTTGTATATTTTATCTTGTAATTAATTACTGAAAAAATTTAGATTTTTTTTAAAAGTGATTTCAGTAAAAATATTTTTAAGCAGCATACGCACATATCCTGTGAGGGCCCGTGCACCAGTAATTAAACACTATGCATAGTCAGAGAGCTGGTAGTGGTGTGTATTGCTTCTGAAGATGTAATTTGTGTCATAGAAGCTACTGCTGACTCTCTGACAAAGGATGGTGTTTGTATACGGGTGCATGGGCCCTCACAGGATATGTGAATATGCCACAGAAAAACTAATACATTTTACTAGAAGCATTTTTTGCTAAAGGGAGCATATTGCAAAATGCTTCTACTTCAAATTGAAATGCATATATGCACATTTCAGTTTTTACCTTTTTATTTCTTTAATGAAGAAATTTAGACTACATTAAGTAATTTACTTCCCTGTAATGTGTTCCCAATGACCCATTTTAGCTCTTGTGATGTATTAAATTGTTTGCAAGAAGTTCCTTTACATTTATTTTATCATTTGAAATAGCTAACAGTGCCTGTTCAAACCACAACCTATACTAGAAATATGAATACCGCTGTATTATCTGTAGAAAGGCTAAACAAACAGGGGACAGCACCATAAATGAACTTCCCAGTGGCAGTGGAAAAGAGACTACTTCAAATACAAAAATAACTTATTACACTGTATGAAATATAATAAGATATTTGGAACACATTAAGGGGAACCAAAGATTGCAGTACAATATTCCTTTGAAAAGTTGTCTTTATAGAGTTATTCCATAAGGCAGAAGAATAATTTAGCAAAGTAGTGTTTTAATAAGTTATAAGGACAGAATTTATTTTAAAATGCCCATATGGTGCTAAAGTCTGGACTATTACGTCCCTTGGTCCTCAGATGGGATATTTGGAATTTATCAGGTCTGAACATAATCCCATTCTGTATGTTGTGGAACATTTTTCCTTCACTTTTGATTACTAGAATTGCTTAATTAGCTCTATTGTGTATTTATATATTAAAGTTAGGTTGATTTGGTATTATCTATTAGATGCAGACAGCCTATTACTCTTAGACAAATATATCAGTATGCTTACTAGCCGCATCAACTTCATGTGAGAGGGATTTGGCGTGATTACGCATTTATTTTTGCATCCCAGTGGACTTTACTTGGGACTACACCTTTGAATTGCAGATACCTTGAGTAAGGGGCAGCTGATAGGGCCTTCATATCTGCGTGCTCTGTAACGGAGCCGTACACCAGGATCAGCCTGCCAGACAAGGGGACCGGTTATCTTCATCTAAGGGATATCTCTGAAACACTGATACCTTGTGTTTTATGTCCTATTGTAGTGTACCTCGACTCTATGCAAAGCTTTTATTGCGAGTGTGTTGTTGGCTTCATATATTAAACAGCAGATGTGATATCTACTTATCTACACTTAGATCCATCTTTGGTGTGGTGCTTCTTCCCCACCATGTGTTTTACAGATCTTTTTGAACATCCACCTACCCCAGTGAGGAGGATTTTAGAAACTTAGCCTCTTTGACAGACTGAGAAACTCTGTGGATATGGACCCCAGCGCTCCTACCTGACGGTTATAAGTCGGTTTTCTCTTAAAATCTATCAGTATATTTTACAATTTGAAAACAGCCATGAGCTACTTGCATTAATAATACAATCATTAATCTCATTAAATATATTTGTATCTTCTTTATCTGATTGTATATTTTACATAACATCATTCATATAATCTGGAGTCTCATTGAAAAGATTAATCTCCTTGGTGATGACTCATATAAGAACCATGGGGCTGAGGCAGGAAATAGTGAACCTGACCAGTATTGTGACCAAAAATAGTAAGATAACCCAAACATCTAATTTATGGCAGGTCAGGCTGTTGTTAAATAAAAATAATCAAAATTAAATATACCATATAAATCACACCAAATTAATATACAGGGCAGATAGATTACATGTTTAACAGATACATTCCAATAAGCAATCTTATTATTGGAGTTCCTGATATTTGTGTAGTGTATCTTATAGCCATGTGTGCTTATTGAATAGCATGTATGATAGCTCTGAAGAAGAAGTACACAGTTCTGTTAAAACTGTACTTCTCTAAAATAAAGTGGTATGTGAGGTGGATATCAAAGGGTTAGATCAATTTAGATAAAATAACTCATAAAAAAAATAAATGATGAAAAGGTAACAAATTAACACCCAGTATGAAAAGAACTATTTAGTGAAGACAACTTGTTTTTTTGGGCCAAATTATAAGTGGTGCGCTATTTAGCACTTTTGCTCACGTGCAAAGTCCTCTTCTAGATACCCCAAACCTAACATTGCTTTTATTATTATTATTATTATCGGTTATTTATAGAGCGCACTTATTACTGTAGGAGATTCAGCCCAGGTCCACTCTCTTGGTGTCACACTCAACTCTGAACTCACATTTACCACATATACAATCGTTTACCAAATCCTGCCATGCACACTTATGGATCATTTCTAGAATTCACCATCTCCTTAATCAAGGAACTAAAAAAATACAAATGTATTCCGTTCATTTTGTGACTTATTGACTACTGCAGCAAGTTCTTAAATGGCCTTCACAACTTATCATGAATGCTTCAGCTACGCTCATCCACTTAAGTTGCCAATTTACATCAGCTGATCCACTTTGCCAGTCCCTACACTGGCTCCCCATACATTTTAGAATACAGTACTCAGCAACCTCATTCCTAACCTCACTCATCTTCTAATACTCCCTGACCCACCTTCTTTTATCAATCTCTGACCTCTATCTCTCCACTCCTATTATTTCTACTTCCTTTCTCAACTCTTCTCACATGCTGCTCCTGTCCTCTGGAACTATCTATCAGGTCTTTCATACTGTCTCTAACCTCTTATAGTTTCAGGCATTGTTTAAAATCCCACCTATGTAGAGAGCCTTAACATTTCATTACAAATCTTGAACTATCCTGACTAGCTGTTGAAGCTACAATCCCCATGGCAATATGCCCCAAACCACATACATCTGCACCCTCCAACTGTAGACTGTAATCTCTTTAGAGCAGTGCCCTCCTCTCATACTAATTTGCTTTAAATTAAGTGTAAAGGGATGTGTTTGTATCTTACCACAAAGCTTTGCCATTGTATACCCCTACTTTTGTTCCCAGCGCTACAGAATTAGGTGGCGCTATAAAAAAAAATAATGATGATATAATAATAAAAATAATTTAATCCAGATCTGAATTCTCACTTTAAATATACAAGAAATCAATCAACATCGTACTTAAGCAATTTCCAGCAAGGGTTTGCAGCTCCATGTGAAAGACAAAGTCCCAGATATAGCTCTAACCTAAGGACCTAGAATAATGAGGTTGTGCCTCTGCCTAAAATGTTCCACTAACTGTGCTAATAAAATAAATGGCCAGAAGTTTCTGTTAATCTTATTGAAATCAAGCATTTGGAGACAATAAGCATAATTTCTTCAGCAAGTTAGTGAATACAGGAATGAGATAGATAATTTAGGGGGCATTAGTATGTGATAGTATACTGTAAATTACACTGCTCAACAATGAAAATGTTTCTGACTTGAAAATACTTCTAATAGATTTCAGTGGGTGGAAAACGAATTTCACAGCTAGTTCTGAGTTCCGAGATATAGTCCATTTATGATGATGTAGGGTATGGGTATAGAGTAAAGGGTGAGGAGCTTTTAGCGGCCTAGAAAGGAACCTGGCAAAGATGAATACAGGAATGATGAGTCATTGTAGGCTTTGGGTTTTTCTTGTGTATAGCTTGCATAAAATCAAGGTTAGAGTGCTATTTTTACTATTGTTTTCAGTTTTCTGGTTATACTTTACTTTAAAAGCCAGGTTGCCACTTAAATATGTTTATGAAGAATTTTGTAAAGGGAATGAACAAGGATGGAGAAGCATTCAAGTACCTGAGAGGAAAAATGTCACTGCAGAGTGAGGCTTGTATTTAAGGAAGGAATCTTTGTTGGTCCGCAAATTTGTGAACTTATTACGGATGAAATTTTCTGGCAATCCTCAAGGGTAATAAGAAAGCAGCTTGGGAAGCTTTTAAAGGTGTTGTGCATGGCTTCTTGGGTAACCGAAGAGCTGGAAACTATAATGAGCTTGTATGGACAACCTTCTAGAAAAGTATCATCAATTAGGTTTCAACATGTCACCTAAACTCCCTTTGTCGACTCTCATATGGACTTTTCCCTAACAACTGCGATGCAGTGAGTGACGAGCACGGTGAGTGGTTTCACAAGACATTTCAGCAATGGAACGAAGATATCAGGGTAGGTGGAACGCTTCTGTTTTTGCTGACTACTGTTAGACAGTGACAAGAGATGCCCCAGAAGAGGAGTACAATCGACAAACAAAGAGAACACGCTCTTGTAAATATATTCTATTTTATATAGTACTTTCAATTGCTGTATGTGTTTTTGTTTTGTGTTGTTATTTGCAATTGATTAAATGAAAACATCTTTAATTTATCTTGTATGAAGAAAATATCAGATTGTTGTTGCTTTTTTACTATGACTATATTACTGAAGTGCAAGTAGTGTATCTAACAAACTAGAGCTAATAAAAAAAATTCTAAAGTCATATTCATTTTTCTTGACCCAAAATTTGTAAACATATTAAAAATATTTTTTATTGAACAGTCAAATATATTGCTAATAAAACTACTCCTGCAGATTATGTTGGATTAATAAATCAAGTTTAATAAATAATTCTGTTTTAACCCAGTATTGGCAAAATAATATAATTCACCATTTTTTTAAGCATGCTAGTGATGTATGAACTTTACTGGCTGAACTATAGGTATAGTTATGGGTATAGAACTTTGTGTTTCAACTCCCTCCACACATTTGTATTAATGGAAGAGCCAATCCAGACTTGTTACTGGAATAGTCAAGGTTAGCACAGTCCAAGTGGTACAGCACTAAGATAACAAGGTGGTGCAAGCTGTAAGGGTACCACACAAAACCCTTAAAATAGTAACACAGTCCAAAGAATTCAGCAGCACTCACCACTATGCAGAAAATTCCATCTTTTATTGGGATATTCAAAGCAGAAAAGACAACGTTTCGGACCTCTAGTCCTTAGTCATGTCAGGACTAAAGGTCCGAAACATTGTCTTTTCTGCTTTGAATATCCCAATAAAAGATGGAATTTTCTGCATAGTGGTGAGTGCTGCTGAATTCTTTGGACTATAGTCAAGGTTAGCCACAGAGAGAGAGAGAGAGAGAGAGAGAGAGAGAGTTAGAGAGAGAGAGAGAGAGAGAGAGAGAGAGAGAAAGAGTTAAGATAATTATGAGAAAGAAAAAAACCCACATTTCATACTGTATTTGTTTTTACTACGTGTAATAAAACATTAAGAAGTGCTTCATATCCCTTTAACTGTGCAGTGAGGAGTAGGTTTACAGGGAGTGCAGAATTATTAGGCAAGTTGTATTTTTGAGGATTAATTTTATTATTGAACAACAACCATGTTCTCAATGAACCCAAAAAACTCATTAATATCAAAGCTGAATAGTTTTGGAAGTAGTTTTTAGTTTGTTTTTAGTTATAGCTATTTTAGGGAGATATCTGTGTGTGCAGGTGACTATTACTGTGCATAATTATTAGGCAACTTAACAAAAACCAAATATATACCCATTTCAATTATTTATTTTTACTAGTGAAACCAATATAACATCTCAACATTCACAAATATACATTTCTGACATTCAAAAACAAAACAAAAACAAATCAGTGACCAATATAGCCACCTTTCTTTGCAAGGACACTCAAAACCTGCCATCCATGGATTCTGTCAGTGTTTTGATCTGTTCACCATCAACATTGCGTGCAGCAGCAACCACAGCCTCCCAGACACTGTTCAGAGAGGTGTACTGTTTTCCCTCCTTGTAAATCTCACATTTGATGATGGACCACAGGTTCTCAATGGGGTTCAGATCAGGTGAACAAGGAGGCCATGTCATTAGATTTTCTTCTTTTATACCCTTTCTTGCCAGCCACGCTGTGGAGTACTTGGACGCGTGTGATGGAGCATTGTCCTGCATGAAAATCATGTTTTTCTTGAAGGATGCAGACTTCTTCCTGTACCACTGCTTGAAGAAGGTGTCTTCCAGAAACTGGCAGTAGGACTGGGAGTTGAGCTTGACTCCATCCTCAACCAGAAAAGGCCCCACAAGCTCATCTTTGATGATACCAGCCCAAACCAGTACTCCACCTCCACCTTGCTGGCATCTGAGTCGGACTGGAGCTCTCTGCCCTTTACCAATCCAGCCACGGGCCCATCCATCTGGCCCATCAAGACTCACTCTCATTTCATCAGTCCATTAAACCTTAGAAAAATCAGTCTTGTGATATTTCTTGGCCCAGTCTTGACGTTTCAGCTTGTGTGTCTTGTTCAGTGGTGGTCGTCTTTCAGCCTTTCTTACCTTGGCCATGTCTCTGAGTATTGCACACCTTGTGCTTTTGGGCACTCCAAAAATCACTCTGAAATATGGCCAAACTGGTGGCAAGTGGCATCTTGGCAGCTGCATGCTTGACTTTTCTCAGTTCATGGGCAGTTATTTTGCGCCTTGGTTTTTCCACACGCTTCTTGCGACCCTGTTGACTATTTTGAATGAAACGCTTGATTGTTCGATGATCACGCTTCAGAAGCTTTGCAATTTTAAGAGTGCTGCATCCCTCTACAAGATATCTCACTATTTTTTACTTTTCTGAGCCTGTCAAGTCCTTCTTTTGACCCATTTTGCCAAAGGAAAGGAAGTTGCCTAATAATTATGCACACCTGATATAGGGTGTTGATGTCATTAGACCACACCCCTTCTCATTACAGAGATGCACATCACCTAATATGCTTAATTGGTAGTAGGCTTTCGAGCCTATACAGCTTGGAGTAAGACAACATGCATAAAGAGGATGATGTGGTCAAAATACTCATTTGCCTAATAATTCTGCACACAGTGTATAAGCAGTATAATCACATAAAAAGAGGGTGATGTCAAAGGCTACTGAGCAGATTAATTTCATAATGTATTGTATATTGTATAAATTAGGCAATGAAATATACAGTGAATTAGCTGTGGGGAAAAATAGATGCAGATTATTACTATTTTGTATGTGTGTCTGTATATATGTGTATATATGTGTGTGTGTATGTATATATATATATATATATATATATATATATATATATATATATATATATAAATTTCTCTGCAATGAATAACAATATCTGGGTGGATAACTGGATGACTCAATGTGTGTTTATTTTAAGTGGGGAAGGAAATACTGCTAAAAAATGGAAAGTGATAAACGGTTTAGTGAAATTAGTTACAAATATTTTTCTGTCAATGAAGATCAGTTCTTTTCCAGTTAACGAATGGAGCAATTTTTATGTGGTCATGGACAGGAAAGCTAAATAAACTAATTTAACATTTTCCAAATTTGCTTTACATGGAAAAAACTCTTCAGTTCCACTGAACTATTAGTAATTATGTGCTTGTTCAGTATAGTGAAAGAAAGTATACTTCTCTCTGTTTACTGTCTAATGGAAGAAATAATATATATAGTTGACCTAATGCAGACTGATTGATAGACAGACAGTCAGATAGATAGATAGATAGATAGATAGATAGATAGATAGATAGATAGATAGATAGATAGATAGATAGATAGAGAGTGAGAGAACAAGAGAGAGACCACTACCCATTTTAATTACTACCATGCAGAAGCTGTTGGCCAATTATTACCAGTTGAAAATTAGGAAAATTAGGAAATATATTTAAGTTTTCAACTTTCCCATCATAATTTGAAAGGCTGAAAGACCACTTAAATATTTTGTGACACATTTGATTGATGTTTGTATAACAAAAATGATCTACATTGTAAATGAAATTGAAAGTCTCATATATACTATTGGAGAGTGGGGGTATTGACTTACTTCTTCCAAATAAAAGGGTTTAAGCAAGTTTTAAAACTCTAACCAATTTGTTCTTGAAGATAGGCACTATTAGCACATATAGGGATCCATTAGTTACATAAACAAAGTGGGTCTTGAGCAATAAAGACGTCACGTGTATCCCTGGACTGCTTAGTCAACAGCTGTTAGGTTCACAAAGCTGTCAAAATTAATTTTTGGCCATGCTAAATTATGAATGTAAATGGCTCTTTGCTCAAACTAAAGACTATGAGAGACAAAAAGTGATAATTTGCACATCGCTTTCATTAACGATGTTCAGCTTGTATGAAGTTGTTAAAGGCGCAAATTTACGTCTCCCTCATCTAGGTGATTAGTGTTGAAATGCCCTTCATGGCTTGTATTTAAAAATATAATTTACTAGATGTTAAACCACAAATATTAAAGGGACATTTAACACTAAATACATTTTAAAAGCATATTATTTCTGCCCCCCTCTAGTCATGGGTGCTGCCATATTGAAATCTAGCTGCATTCCAGTGCTGATGTTTTGCACATGTGCAGCAACTCTCCTTCAGATGCCTGCAGTAAAATATAAGTTTTAAAATGGTGGGCACCCATGATTAGAGTAGGAGTACATGAAATGTATTTAGGCCTTGATTTATCATAATGCTTGGGAACAAAATTCACAGAAAAAGAACCTGTCTACACACTTTCAAGACCTCTGGAGCACCATTGACTGCTGGAATATGATTGCTTGTGCAACCACGTCCCCTGCTCTTGCACAACCACTTACATGAACACAGGGCTTGTCAGTCATTCTGGAAAAATGAGTCCAGATTGTCTTCCATCCACAGCTTTGAGATTGCAAACACATTAAGAAGCATTGATCTTAAATTGTTCAACAAAACAACTCCAAAGCTTAGAAATGTGGGCCTTAGCTTTTAATGTAGCTTAAAATATAAATTGTTTGAATAATTAAAGGACAGTCTAGTCCAAAATAAACTTTCATGATTTAGATAGAGAATGTAATTTTAAACAATTTTCCAATTTACTTTTATCTCCAATTTTGCTTTGTTCTCTTGGTATTCTTAGTTGAAATCTAAACCTAAGAGGTTCATATGCTAATTTCTAAGCCCTTGAAGGCCGCCTCTTCTCTCAGGGCATTTTGACCACAAGAGGGTGTTAGTTCATGTGTGTCATATAGATAACACTGTGCTCATGCACATGGAGTTCAGGTGAGACAGCTCTGATTGGCTAAAATGGATGTCTATCAAAAGAACTGAAATTAGGGGGCAGTTTGCAGAGGCTTAGATACAAGGTAATCACAGAGGTAAAAAGTGTATTTATATAACTGTGTTGGTTGTGCAAAACTAGGGAATAGGTAATTAATGGAATATCTATCTTTTTAAACAATAACAATTCTGGTGTAGATTGTCCCTTTAAGAATTATTTTGACTCTAATATTTTAAATGAATATAAATATGTATTTATTAAAATCTGAAATAGTATATAGTGAAGTAATAATGTATACCATCTTGTAGAGTTTATATGAAAGGGCAGCATCTAAATATACTTTTTTTTGCATGAACAATATGAACTAAAGCTTTTAATTATAAAGTAAAAAATAAATTCTGCTGCATCAGTTGTATGATAACTGCTATTGCTCATTGGCTGACAAACGCTTCATACTAATGCTCATTGACAAATAGGCGTGAATTAGTTTCTTTACGAATGCACATTTATTAACAAAACATGGATATTTGTCTAGTTTTCACAAAACAAATATACAAACAAACACAGCATGAAATTTAAAGAAAACTAATGGATAAGGATCAATTTGTCAGTATTAATTTGCTTCCTTAAAATAGTTAAAATACTTATATTTAGCGAGCTGCAGAGCCACACTAATCCTGTCCTCTTCTTCACAAAGCCCTGGCTATGCTATTAGGAGGCTTAGCGCTGCGGATCCCAGGGTCTGCATTAATGGCGAAGTGTGTACCTATTAGCGTGTGCCTGGGGCTCTGTGAAGAAGAATTGGGATTAACGCAGTTCTCCAGCTTGCTAAAGGTATTTTACGCTACAAGTAAACTTTTCCCCTGTAGCAAAGAAACATTTACATTTGTTTAACAAAACAAATTTAAAGGGACAGTCTAGTCAAAATTAAACTTTCATGATTCAGATAGGATCTGCAATTTTAAACCACTTTCTAATTGACTTTTATCATTAAATTTGCTTTGTTCCCTTGGTGGTAGTTTTGAAAAGCTAAACTTAGGTAGCCTCAAACCGTTTCTAAACCGATGAAAACCGCCTCTTAGCTCAGAGCATTTTGAAAGTTTTTCACAGTTAGACAGTACTAGTTCATGTGTGTCATATATATAACATTGTGCTCACTCCCGTGGAGTTATTTAGGAGTCTGTACTGATTGGCTAAACTGCATGTCTGTCAAAAGCACTGAGATAAGGGGGCAGTCTGCAGAGGCTTAGATGCAAGGTAATCACAGAGGTAAAACATATATTAATATAACTGTGTTGGTTATGCAAATCTGGGGAATGGGTAATAAAGGGATTATCTATCTTTTAAAACAATAAAAAAATCTAGTGTAGACTGCCCCTTTAAATGTTCCATGAATGGTCAGCATTAATTTAATTTAAAACTAAACAAATACTGAATAGCACAGGCAATGAATACTTTAAATACAAAGGTTTTTGAATATTCGGAACAAAAGATTTGGCTAAACTGAATTTTTTGCTTGTGTACACCTATACTTCCTGCGAGCTTTAAGTACAACCAATATTAGTTTACATTTAAATAGTCTTTACATTACATTTTTTCAGGCACAAAATGCCATCATGTTTACATGCTGCTATTTTATATGGATGACAGAACATTTTTATAAATTGAGTGTCCCTTTAAAACATAATTTCTGTATAAAGGGTAAGAAAATTAGAAAAGACTTACTTTACATAAAAAAAAATCTTAAAAGCTATTAGAAGACATTTCTTCTTGCAAAAATGCTTTTGGACCAGAATTTAGACAATCTATTTTGATTATTTATATTAAACTAAAAGCAGGAAATGATTCATTTAATTCCTGCCACTATTGGAATTTTGCCACTTTGAGCTCAGGAAGAGTAGGCTTCCCTTGGCAGATTTTCCTTGCACATTGATGAATGCACTTCTATGTTTAGAGCCAGCTAAAATTTTATTAAGTCAAAAAGCAAGCTAACCATGATATAGCCAGGGTTTTTTTCAGGTGAATATCCCCGCTTATACTCTATGCATTGCCCTTAAGAAATGTTTTTATTCAAAATAGATTTCTGCTAAGCAATTTATTGCAAGTTTATTTAAAATAACCAAAATATAAAATGTTCTTTCTAATCCACATGTTAATTTTAATATTAACCAAATACTGTTGTATTTTATGAGTTTTATGTGGATAGTTAAAAAATGTTCACAGTAAATAGCAGGTTACCGAGTTTTTTTTTTAGCTTTTCAAAATTGACATAAATGATATTTAAATGGGAGCAGGATATTTGTGTGAGTGTGTATAAGACGTGTCAGCAAACACCCTAGTTTCTTGACAGCTTGGCATATGGTTTCCCCTTACTTCGTTAGTCCTTTACAATAAAAACTGTAAATAAAAAAACGGAATAATACAGAAACACAGTTATTATGTAGTAATTGGGATTGTATGTTTAGTTATTATCCAGTGGCTGGTGAGTAGTATTCTTGATATGTTTGACCAGTTGTGAAATATTTATTCAAATCTTCAATCCTGATGACTTAGAAGTAGATGCCTTAATGGAATTGTGAGAAAGCTGAAGATCATAAGAGTCTGAGGACATTTTTACGGAGGCAAAAAAGTAAATAGCCTCAAAATTAAAGGTGCTATAAAATCCTCTCCCCTTTTATGTGCTAATGATCTTTTTTACCTGCTAGAGTGTTTTAAATGGATTACAAATAGATTATTTTGATATTTGAAATAGCTTATTTTATGTGTTGTATCCTCACCTATACTGAACTTATCAATACTTAAGTATTTGCTATGGAAAAGCTGTGTAAACATTACCAGGAGATTAAATTGGACTCCAAGTGGGGCAGAAACAGGGGTTGTAGAGATAAGTACTAAAATGTTAATTTGCAAATGTTCTAAGTATGCAAGCAGAGATAAGATAAGGAGTCTTTGTATGTATGTGTGTGTGTAATGAGTGCAAGCTAAATCCATGTTGATGGGTTGTGGTTTCAAAAAGTAAAAATTTCCCACAGATTTTATATTCTGCAGCTGGTAAACAAGTCATTACAAAGCCTTACAAATTAAGGGGGATCCAGTTTTACAGTACATTGTCCTGTCCTGTCATTTTTATTTGTTATGGTGGCTTTTGGAGTAATAAAAAAGGGACTCAAGTAGGTGATCAGGCATGGAAATGAAGAATAAGATTCCACGGGGGGGGGGGGGGCATTTTCCTGCTTTTATGCCCACTTTCACACTTATAGTAGAATTAACAAACTGTGCATTGAAAAGAAAAGTTGAGTTATCAAGGTCTGGCAGCATCATGCAAGGATGCAGTCTTGATATAAAAGTTAATTTAAAAAGTCAAGAACATTTCTGAACTTTTTCTAATTCTACAATGTCCTTGCCTTTTTCTTTATTTTAAATTAATTCCCAAAACTGCACTCCATACTCAAGGTAAGGTGTTACCAGGGATTTACATAGAAACAGAATATGTTTTCCTCCCTCACATCAATGCCTTGTTTAAAGCATGCTAGTATCTTACTAACCTTAAAGGGACAGTATACACCCATTTTCATATAACTGCATGTAATAGACACTACAACAAAAAATAATATGCACAGATACTGATATAAAAATCCAGTATAAAACTGTTTAAAAACTTATTTAGAAGCTCCAAGTATAGCTCTGTTGAAATGGTTAGCAGTAAAACCCACTAAAATTGGGTGTATAGCAAAAAAAAAGCAAGCTGGAGTAGGTATATATCAGTATACTTTAAAACTTTGGGGCTTGGATAGGAGTCTGAAAATCAGGACAATGCTATTTAAAAATAAGCAAAACAATACATTTATTTTTAAAAAAAGCTGTATAGGCTATATAAATGGATTATCTACAAAACATTTATGCAAAGAAAAATCTAGTGTATAATGTCCCTTTAAAAGCTGCTGTCATTATTCCCATTTAAATAATAGATTGCTTGCATATTTTTACTTCCAAAATGTAGAACCTTACATTTGCCAATATTAAATCTCATTTGCCATTTACCAACCCATTCTCTCAATATTTGCAAAGCAATTACATCCTGCACTGACCTGATCATCTTACATAACAAAAATAGAGATGTTGCTATTTAATTCTTCTTTCTAGTTATTTATAACAAGTTGGACCCGATACTTATATAACAATGTATGTAGGATTGAGACAAAAAATGTAATTACTGTTTTTTTTATTTATTTATTTTTACTCCTGAGCCATTTCACACCCTTGTGATGAAGCTGTTTTAGCCTTTTACACTTGTTGTTTTTTTATCTGTGAGGTAACCTACACAAATCATATGTGTGTTTGTTTTTTTCCAGCTGACCACACACTCACCTTATGGAATGCGAATAGTTGTTGATTTTTTTGTCTATGGGGCACATTTATCAAGCTTCGTATGGAGCTTGATGCTCCTTGTTTCCGGCGAGCCTTCAGACTTGTCGGAAACAGAAGTTTTGAAGCAGCGGTCTAAAGACCGCTGCTCCATAAGTTGTCCGCCTGCTCTGAGGCCGCGGACAGAAATTAAATTGATTGACACCCCCGGCTAGCGGCAGAATTGCACCAGCAGTTAACAAGAACTGTTGGTGCAATGATAAATGCCGACAGCATATGCTGTCGGCATTTATCGATGTGCAGCGGACATGATACGCTACTTATATTTAGGGGTTAATAACTTTAATATAGTGGCAGCGACGTTGGGGGAGACATATTAGGGGTTAATAAATGTAGGTAGGTGTCAGCGATGTTAGGGACGGCAGATTAGGGGTTAATAATATTTAACTAGTGTTTGCGATGCGGGAGTGTGGCGGTTTAGGGGCTAATATATGTATTATAGTTCGGCAGATTAGGGGTTAAAAATTGTAGTGTTTGCGATGTAGAGGGGGGCCTCGATTTAGGGGTCAATAGGTAGTTTATGGGTGTTAGTGTACTTTTTAGCACTTTAGTTAAGAGTTTTATGCTACGGCATTAGACCATAAAACTCTTAACTACTGACTTTTAAATGCGGTACCAGGCTTGACAGGAGAGGGTCTACCGCTCACTTTTTGGAAGACTCGTAATAACGGCGCTATGCAAGTCCCATTGAAAAAAAAAAGATACGCAATTGACGTAAGTGGATTTGTGGTATTTTCGAGTCTGGCCGAAAAAGTGAGCGGTACACCTGTACCTGCAAGACTCATAATACCAGCGGGCGTTAAAAAGCAGTGTTGGGACCTCTCAACGCTGCTTTTTAAGGCTAATGCAAGACTCGTAATCTAGCAGATAGTTTTCTATCTCTGTTGCCATAATCATTATCTGACAGACAACTGGATGCACAATGTCTTATCTAAAAGGGATTTGATGGGGGTGCTGGGCTAGTTTTAATAAACTACTAGATAAATGATTGCAATGCCTATGGCATTAAACCTCTCACATGAAAGAGGGGTAATTCTTTGTTTCATACGAGTGGTGTTTTGTGTGTGATAAAAAGTTCCCTCGGGGATAAGGCTCCTTTTAAACTGCTGTCTCTATACAGTAAGTATAATAGATAAGTGATTTCCATTTTTATAAATGGGAGTCTCATAACCCCGAAAGATCTCCCCTCCACTTTACCAACCTTCCTAATGTGAACTGTTTAAGCTAATCAACATTTCTCAAAGTAATTAACTGACAACCCTTCACTTAAATGCATGGCTTCTCCTCTTTCAAATTAGTGGTTGCTTGTCCCTCTAGTACACACAGAGGGGAAGATTGGGGCTACATTTGAACACCCCTACCTGGTAATGGAAACTCCTTTGTGTGTAGTCTTTGTTTTTTTGTAGTTTTGAGCGCTACAGGGATTTTAACGACCGCCACAAAAGCAGCGTTATTTCACCTCCTTATAGCGCTGGTATTACAGGTTTTTAAAAAGCAGGCTTGTGCGGGCGATATGGTGGCGTTGAGCTCCATACCGTACCGAAATACAAGTGCTGCTTTGACATGCTCATGTACAATTTCCCCATAGACATCAATGGGGAGAGCAGGCAAAAAAAAAAAAACTAACACCTGCGATTGTGGAAACAAAAGCTCCGTAACTCAGCCCCATTGATGTCTATGGGGGAAAAGAAAATAATGTTTAAACCTAACACCCTAACATAAACCCTGAGTCTAAACACCACTAATCTGCTGCCCCCAACATCACCGCCATCTACATACAGTTATTAACCCCTAATCTGCCGCCCTCAACATTGCCGCCACCTACATACAGTTATTAACCCCTAATCTGCCGCCCCAATATCGCCGCGACCTACATAAAACTATTTACCCCTAATCTGCCGCACCCGATGTCGCCGCCACTATACTAAAGTTATTAACCCCTAAACCTCTGGCCTCCCACATCACTACCACTAAATAAATCCATTAACCTCTAACCCTAACGTAACCCTAAGCCTAATCCTAACACCCACTAACTTTAACATAATAAAAATATAGCTAAATTAAAGTTACAATTATTAACTAAATAATACCTATTTAAAACTAAATACATACTTACCTGTGAAATAAAACCTAAGCTAGCTACAATATAAGTAATAGTTATATTGTAGCTTGCTTAGGTTTTATTTTTATTTCACAGGTAAGTTTGTATTTATTTTAACTAGGTAGACTAGTTAGTAAATAGTTATTAACTATTTACTAGCTACCTAGTTAAAACTAAATACAAACTTACCTGAGAAATAAAACCTAACCTGCCTTATACTAAAATCTAGCATTACAAGAAAAACAAACACTAAAATTACTAAAAATAAAAATAACTAAATTACATAACAACAAACAAACACTAAATTACAAAAAATAAGAAACAAGTTATCAAAAATAAAAAAGAATTACACCTAATCTAATAGCCCTATCAAAATAAAAAGCCCCCCCAAAATAAAAAAAAACCACTAGTCAACAATAAACTACCAATGGCCTTTTGTGGGGCATTGCCCGAAAGAATTTAGCACTTTTACCTATAAAAAAATACAAACACCCCCCCACAACAGTAACCCCCCCCCAAATAAAATAACTATCCAAAAAAAACTAAGCTCTTCATTGCCCTGAAAAGGGCATTTGTATGGGCATTGCCCTTAAAAGTGAATGTAGCTCTTTTATATGCCCAGACCCTAATCTAAAAATAAACCCACCCAAAAACCCTTAAATAAACCTAACACTAACCCCCGACGATCCACTTACAGTTATTGAAGTCCCGCTTGAAGGATCCATCCAGCCGGCCTCTTCAATCTTCATCCAGCCGGTGAAGTCCTCATCCAGGCAGCAAGAACTCTTCATCCAGACGGCCTCTTCTATCTTCATTCATCCGGCGTGATGCGGGTCCATCCTGAAGACATCCGATGCGGAGCATCCTCTTCATACGGTCACCACCGTAAACTGGAACTTCAATGCAAGTGACGTCAACCAATATGGCATCCCTTGCATTCCTATTGGCTGAAAGATTGGAACAGCCAATAGAATGAGAGCTGCTCAAATCCTATTGGCTGATTGGAACAGCCAATAGGATTTTAGCAGCTCTATTCTTTCAGCCAATAGGAATACAAAAGATGACGTCACTTGCATTGAAGTTCCAGTTTACAGTGGCGACCGTATAAAAAGGATTCTCCACGCCAGATGTCTTCAGGATGGACCTGCTCCATGCTGGATGGATGAAGATAGAAGAGGCCGTCTGGATGAAGAGTTTTTGCCAGCTGGATGAAGATCGAAGAGGCCGTCTGGATGAAGGCTTCTTGCCGGCTGGATGGATCCTTCAAGCGGGACTTCAATAACTGTAAGTGGATCTTCGGGGGTTAGTGTTAGGTTTGTTTAAGGGTTTTTTGTGTGGGTTTTATTTTTAGGTTAGGGTCTGGGCATGTAAAAGAGCTAAATACCCTTTTCAGGCAATGGGAAGCTTAGGTTTTTTAAGATAGTTATTTTATTTGGGGGGGTTGGTTGTGGGGGTGGTGGGTTTTACTGTTGGGGGATGTTTGTATTTTTTTTACAGGTAAAAGAGCTGAATTCTTTGGGGCGATGCCCCACAAAAGGCCCTTTTAGGGGCCATTGGTAGTTTATTGTAGGCTAGGGGGTTTTTGTTTTGGGCGGGTTATTTTTATAGGGCTATTAGATTAATTTAATTTAAGATAGGGAAATTGTAATTTTAATATAAAGTTAGGGGGGTCGTTAGGTTTAGGGGTTAATAGTTCATTGGCGCTCTACAAATACCTGATAATAATAATTTTAGTATATTTCGTTGTGGGGGCTTTCTGTTAAAGGGTTAATAGTTTATTTAAGTATATTTCGTTGTGGGGGCTTGCGGTTTAGGGGTTAATAGTTTATTTATTTATATTTCATTGTGGGGGGCTTGCGGTTTAGGGGTTAATAGGTTTATTATAGCGGTGGTGTGGGCGGACGGCAGATTAGGGGTTAATAATATTTAAATAGTGTTTGCAATGTGGGAGGGTGGTGGTTTAGGGGTTAATAGGTTCATTATAGTGGCGACAATGTCGGGGAGCTGCGGAATAGGGGTTAATACATTTTAATAGTGGCGGCGATGTCCGGAGAGGCAGATTAGGGGTTAATAAATGTATTTTATTGTTTGCGATGCGGGAGGGTTACTTTTTAACACTTTAGTTATGAGTTTTATGCTACAGCTTTGTAATGTAAAACTCATAACTACTGACTTTAGATGGTGGTATGGATCTTGTCAGTATAGGGTGTACCGTTCACTTTTTGGCCTCCCAGGCAAACTCGTAATACCGGCGCTATGGAAGTCCCATTGAAAAATTACCATCTCTTCTGCATGCTTCCACACACTTCACCTGCTGCAAAAGATCTTCAAATGGATCCCAACCGAGACCAGGAAGACTGTCACTCGTCAGCAGCCGACTGGACTATGGTAACGCACTCTATGCCGGCACCACCATCAAGCTCCAAAAGAGACTACAGTGCATCCAGAACTCCTCGGCCAGACTAATCCTTGACATCCCTCGTCAATGCCACATCACCAAATACCTGCGGGACCTGCACTGGCTCCCCATCAACAAAAGAATAACCTTCAAGCTTCTCACCCACACATTCAAGGCCCTCCACAACATCGGTCCAGAATACTTGAACCACCGCGTTACCTTCCACACCCCTGCCAGACAACTTCGATCGGCCGACCAAGCCCTCGCTGTCATCCCCTGCATCAGGAAAACCACAGCGGGAGGCAGATCCTTCTCTCACCTGGCTGCCAAGACTTGGAACACCCTCCCGCTGCACCTCAGCCAAGCTACCGCCCTAACTAAGTTCAGAAAGGACCTCAAGACCTGGCCCTTCGACTGAACTGCAACCCTCAGCGCCTTGAGACCCTTACGGGTGAATAACCGTGCTTTACAAGAACCCAATAGATAGATAGACTTTTTAAAAGTGCGGTACTGATGTTGCGTGACAGGCTAAAAGGTTTGTGGTACACCTATACCTACAAGACTTCTAATAGCAGCGTTATGGGCCATATTCTAGCTGACTGACTTTTCATAGATAAAAAATCAGCAGCGGCAGAACTAAAAATTCCTGGATGGATCAGTCAGGTATTTTTTAGGTTTGTTACATCTGAAGTGGCAGAGAAGATAGGAAGCAGCAGCCTTATAACCTCTGCTTCTAAATTTGTAATTACAGGCTCACACAAGCAAGTCTGCACTGCAAGGGTTCCATATACATAAAGCCTAATTTTTTTATGAAATAGAATAAAAGCTGGCATCACATGCTTAGATATAGAGCAGATGTCACATGATGAAGACAATCAGCTCTGTCTTCTTAAAGGGACATGAAACCCAAAAATGTTCTTTCATGATTTAGATAGAGAATACAATTTTAAACAACTTTCCAATTTATGTATATTATCTAACTTGCTGCATTCTTTTGGTATCCAATGTTGAAGAAGCAGCAATGCACTACTGGAAACTAGCTTAACGCATTGGACGAGCCAATAACATGAGGCATATACAGTATGTGCAGCTACCAATCAGCAGCTCCTGTATGTGCAGCTACCAATCAGCAGCTCCTGAGCCAACCTATGTATCCTTTTCAACAAAGCATACCAACCGAACAAAACAAATTAGATAATAGAAGTAAATTGGAAATTTGTTTAAAATCACTTGATCTGAATCATGAAAGCAAAAAAATTAGGTTTCATGTCCCTTTAACTTCCCCTTGACCAGCAATGACAGAATCACGAAAATAGTTAAAGACCTCTTTCCTTAAAGGGACAACCACAAAAATGTTATTCCTATGAAGATAAAGTTCTGAGAAAATAACAAAGATCAGGATTTTGTATCTTTGCATTAGGAATCTTAATTCTGTCGAGTGAAAGTTGAGTGATAAAAAAATAACAAAGCTGAAGATGAAGAATGCTATAAGGAATAGTTTGGGAGTTCACTGATTCATCATATACCTGAGACAAAGTCTCAGCTTTCTATTTTCTTGTTTCCAAGCCTTTCCAAGTTATTATTATTATTTAAGGTCTGAGGAGCGCCTAGTTTATAAGGCTAAGGATATGTACTTATAATAATGTCATTTAATTACCAGCATAAATAAATACACATATATACATATAATTCACAACAAATAGATTTACAAATAAAAATAAAAACATGGATCCATGTAATTAAATGAATGGGGACGTTATAATGTAGTCCTGAATGTGCAATTGGTTACAATTGTTATTAGTAGTGTCTAGTTCTGATTGATTCCTTGAAAAAGTGGGGATAAGTGTCAGAAAATCCTTGAGGGATAGTGAGTTTTTAATCAAATTAGAAATGAGCAATAAAAAAATGTGCCGATGAATCCCAAAAAAATTAAAAAGTGGTGAAAAAATGTGAAAAAATTCAATAATTAAAGAAAAAATAAAAGTAGAACCAAAAATGAAAAATCAGAAAAATAAATTATAAAATTGGATGAAAAATTTGAATGGGATAAGTAAAAAATATCTTCAAACAATAATGTAGTGTTAGATAACGTGGTTATAATCAATATTAGTGATAAAATATTATATTATAATTCCTCCTGTTAGTCTATCCTCAGAGTGTGAATGGAAAAATCGGGAAATGTGGATGAAAAGGAAATCCAGTCTCTGTCCAAGGCTCAGTCCCCTAGTATCAATCCAGTGAATAAAACAAATATAACATAGTGCAATACTGCTAAAAAAATCATAAATGAAATCAGAATGAAGCTCACCATATGATGTCCGGACATCATATGGTGAGCTTCATTCTGATTTCAATTACGATAGAGTTAAAATACTTAGCTGTAGTGAGCTGGAGAGCTGCACTAAGCGCCATCCTTCTTCACAGAGCCCTAGGGCTAGCTAATAGGAGGCTTATAGCAGCAGATTTCAGGGTGTGCGTTAAAGACAAAGGTTTTTTAGAGCAGACCCTGAGATCCGCTGTGCTAAGCCTCCTATTACAGTGCCCCTGGGATCTGTGAAGAAGGATCAGGATTAGTGTGTCTCTACAGCGCGCTAAAGGTAAGTATTTTACGCTACAGGTGAACTTTTTCACCTGTGGCAAAATAGCATTTACATTAGTTTAAGGGGGCAGTATACACCAATTTTCATATAACTGCATGTAATAGACACTACTATCAGATACTATATCAGATACTGATATTAAAATCCAGTATAAAACCTTTCAAAAACGTACTTAGAAGCTAACAATTTAGCGCTGTTGATGAGATTAGCCTGGGACACCCACTGAAAGGGGCTAATAGCAGAACCTCCCCCCTCCCCTCTTCCCTGCATATGAAAAGACCCATTATACAAAAAGAAGCAGTCTGAAGTCTGTATACATCAGTATGCTTCTAAAACTTTGGGGCTTGGTTAGGAGTCTGAAAATCAGCACAATGATATTTAAAAATAAGCAAAACTATACATTTTTATAAAAAAAACACCCAGATGGGCTAAATAAATGGATAATCTACAAAACATTTATGTAAAGAAAAATCTAGTGTACAATGTCCCTTTAATGAAAAGGAATGTAAATATTCCACAGAAATATTCAGTATTGGTTTTGTTTAATACAAAGAAAAATTAAGTCGAACCAAAAATTCACCTGTGCACTTATCTAATTATTAATATTAGTTCAATGCCTGTAAATATTAGCACCCATCTTGCTTGTCAAGGTCATCAAGCAGAATGTAGATACTCTAAATTTCTGTAATCCATGTTTTTAGATGTGAAGCTCCATAGAATAGACGTCTCCACATTTGATTGCAAGAATTTCAAGATCACTAACAGCACAGTTAGATTCAATAATAGTCAGAGAATGAGAATATAAAAGTTACAGGATGCATATGATATGTAACCCCATACTGCTATGAAAACACAGCATAAAAAATAAATAATGTGTTCCCCAGTTACCTTTACATAGGTAGCCCCTCTTCACAATACACTGAAGTGGTCCTCCAGACGGCATCTTCAATCTTCATCCATCCGGCGCGGAGAGGGTCCATCTTCAAGACATCCGACGCGGAGCATCCTCTTCATCCGGAGTCTTCTTACGGAATGAAGGTACCTTTAAGTGATGTCATCCAAGATGGCGTCCCTTAGATTCCGATTGGCTGATAGAATTCTATCAGCCAATCGGAATTAATGTAGAAAAAATCCTATTGGCTGATGCAATCAGCCAATAGGATTGAGCTCGCATTCTATTGGCTGTTCCAATAGATAACACAAAAACCTTTCTTTCACTCATGGTTAGTGTTTGGCTGAAGCCATTTATTATCATTCAACTGTGTTTACTCTTTTTTAAATCATAATGACAACAGAAACTACCCAAATGACCCTGATCAAAAGTTTACATACACTGGTGATTTTGGCCTAAAAATATGCACACAAGATGACACAAAGGGGTTTGAATGGCTATTAAAGGTAACCATCCTCACCTGTGATCTGTTTGCTTATAATTAGTGTGTGTGTATAAAAGGTCAATGAGTTTCTGGACTCCTGACAGACCCATGCATCTTTCATCCAGTGCTGCACTGACATTTCTGGATTCTGAGTCATGGGGAAAGCAAAATAATTGTCAAAGGATCTGCGGGAAAAGGTAGTTGAACTGTATAAAGCAGGAAAGGGATATAAAAAGATATCCAAGGAATTGAGAATGCCAATCAGCAGTGTTCAAACGCTAATCAAGAAGTGGAAAATGAGGGGTTCTGTTGAAACCAAACCAGTCAGGTAGACCAACTAAAATTTCAGCCACAACTGCCAGGAAAATTGTTCGGGATTCAAAGAAAAACCCACAAATAACTTTAGGTGAAATACAGGACTCTCTGAAAACATGTGGTGTGGCTGTTTCAAGATGCACAATAAGGAGGCACTTGAAGAAAGATGGGCAGCATGGTTGAGTCACCAGAAGAAAGCCATTACTACGCAAATGCCACAAAGAATCCCGCTTACAATACACCAAACAGCACAGAGACAAAGCCTCAGACCTTCTGGCACAAAGTCATTTGGAGTGATGAAACCAAAATTGAGCTTTTTGGCCACAACCATAAACACTTCATTTGGAGATGAGTCAACAAGGCCTATGATGAAAGGTACACCATCCCTACTGTGAAACACAGAGGTAGATCACTGATGTTTTGGGGATGTGTGAGCTACATAGGCACAGGAAATTTGGTCAGAATTGATGGCAAGATGAATGCAGTATGTTAGCAAGAAATACTGGAGGAAAATTAGCGTTCATCAGCCCGGAAGCTGCGCATGGGACGTACTTGGACATTCCAACATGACAATGATCCTAAACACAAGGCCAAGTCGACCTGTCATTAGCTACAGCAGAATAAAGTGAAGGTTCTGGAGTGGCCATCTCAGTCTCTTGACCTCAATATCATTGAGCCACTCTGGGGAGATCTCAAACGTGCAGTTCATGCAAGACAAATTTACAGGAACTGGAGGCTTTTTGCCAGGAAGAACAGGCAGCTTTACCATCTGAGAAGATAAAGAGCCTCATCCACAAATACCACAAAAGTCTTCAAGCTGTCATTGATGTTAAAGGGACAGTAAAGTAAAAAAAATCTTTCATGATTTAAATAGGGCATGCAATTTTAAACAACTTTCCAATTTACTTTTATTACAAATTTTGCTTTGTTCTCTTGGTATTCTTAGTTGAAAGATAAATCTAGGAGGTTCATGTGCTAATTTCTTAGACCATGAAGATTGCCTCTAATCGGAAAGCATTTTGACAGTTTTTCACCACTAGAGGGCGTTAGTTCATGTGTTTCATATAGATAACATTGAGCTCAGGCATGTGAAGCTCCTAGGAGTCAGCACTGATTGGCTAAAATTGCATGTCTGTCAAAAGAACTGAAATAAGATTCTTTTTTAACAAATTTCAAAGTTATGTATATTTCCACTCCCCCTGTACCATGTGATAGCAATCAGCCAATCACAAATGCATATACATATAGTCTGAGTTCTTGCACATGCTCAGTAGGAGTTGGTGACTCAAAAAAGTGTAAACATTTTTTTAATGGAAGTAAATTGGAAAGTTGTTTAAAATTACATGCTGTATCTGAATCATGAAAATTTAATAAAACCTGAGTGCCCCTTTAAGAGCTGGGGTATGTAAACTTTTGATCAGGGTCATTTGGGTAGTTTCTGTTGTCATTATGATTTAAAAAGAGTAAACAGTTGATTGATAATAAATGGCTTCAGCCAAACACTAACCGTGAGTGAAAGAAAAGTGTTTGTGTTATCATTCATATTCTCTGAAAAATGGCTAAGAAATCATAAATTCTGCCAGGGTATATAAACCTATGAGCACAACTGTATGTTGCATAAAGATTGTGAAAAAAAGATGTTCATGTAACAAACACCTCTAATAATACGTTAGGCACTGTTGTTAGATGAGAAGGTCTGGCTCTCAATCAGCATACTAATTCATCCCAAAAGGGGTTCAGTGGGGCTAAGATTAGGGCTCTTTGCAGGCAACTGGAGTTTCTTCACACCAGACTTGTCAAAACAATGCTTTGTGCAAACAGTCATACTCGAACAAGAAAGTCCCTCCCCAAAATGTTGTGAAGCACCTAACTGTCTAGAATGTCTTTGTATCCTGTAACATAAAGATGACCCTTCACTGGAAGAAAGGGGCCTAGCCAAAATCCTGAACAAATGCCCCAAACTATTTCACTCCTCCACCAAATTTTATAGTAGGCACTATGCATTTGAGGATGGAATCAACTGTACCCATATTCTTCCATAAGACTTCCAGATAGTAAAGTCTGATTCATTACTCCAGAGAACGTGTTTACTGAACCAGAGTCCAGTGGTGGTGTGCTTTACACCACTCCAGCTGACATTTGGCATTGCTCATGTTGATGTAAGGCTTGTGTACGACTGCTCAGCCATGGAAACCCACTCCATGAAGACCCTGATGTTCACTGCTTATGCTAATGTTGCTTCCAGAAAATCACCATAGAACAACACTAAAGATCAACTATTATATTGACTTAGGAAACAATTAAAAACTTGATTTGTAAACGTTTTATAGCATATTCCTATGTCTATTTTATTAGGGTAAAGTAGACTAGCTGGATAGAATGAGAGGCCTTTCAGAAACCTTGCAAACAAAATAAAGAGGCTAGATGTGGGCATTTTGGGGGTGCACTAGAGAAGTGGTCATGATTTTTCATGTAAACTTTATTCAAGCATGTTAAATTAATAAACTAGAGATTTCCATGTGAAATATTTAATCTTGCATCTGTTTCACTATTTCAAAGCTGAAAATCTACTTTCCTTTTTTTTTATATACACTTTTTCTACGACTGAGTATGTGGAAGAGTTCACAGTGTATACATATATAAGTTTGTGATTGGCTGATGGCTGTCACATGATACAGGGTGCCAGCAAATTGAAAAACAAATTTAAATTCCCCGCAAAAAAATCTACTGCTCATTTAAAATTCAGATTTAGTGCTATTGCTTTGTATTTTTATCATGTACTTGTTATGCAATTTTACTATATTTAATGATATTTCATCAAAGAGTCTATAATATCCACAATCTCGCAACTTGTTGCAAACCTTTCAGATCTGTAATATATGAGTCTGTTTTCTCATTTGGTCCTTAATTCCCTGAAAAAACACACACCACTCCACAGTATTCCACAGTTTGTTTTTCTACTGAATATCCAATTACATCAATGGTGAATGGTGATTATCTGGCGTATCAGAAGCTCTATACTAATTCACACTCTGGCAAGGATTATAATGAGGGACATATATATGCTATATATATTGAATTGTTTATTGTGTAAGACTATGTCTGTCTTTATAATGTTTCCTAGAATTTCAAGTGCTCCATCAGGTGCAATCATATATCTTAAGGTGTAGTATTAAACAATAAGTAAAATCTGACACTATCCCTTGAGCCTTCATAGATTAGAAAGAGGAAATAAAAAGATTAAGGATCTTATTCTCTATAGTTCACCAGCACTGATTTAAATCATCATCACAGCGTATTTGTGGCGACGCTGATTCGCCTTAGTTATCAAGCCCTTTACACCGGCAAAAGTAGAATTTTGTGACGTAAGCTTCGATCCGCTGGACTCAGTCCGACACAGATCGATTCTTACGTCACTCCAGATGTTCCGCACACAAGTGTGGCACAATCTGACTACTTTTGCTAGTTATCAAAAAACTAGCAGGTACGCTCAGCACTTTTCCGGGTTTTCAAACTGCCGCCCTGGAGGCGGCCGATCCCATAGGAATCAATGGGAGTCTGACCATAGCGAAAGTTCATGTTCGCTGCTGCCCGACATCCCATTGATTTCTATGGGAGAAGTCTGCACCTAACACCCTAACATGTACCCGGAGTCTAAACACTTCTAATCTGTCCCCGCCTACACCGCCGCAACTAAATAAATGTATTACCCTCTAAACCGACGCTCCTGGAGCCCACCACAAGCTACATTATACATATTTACCCCTAATCTGTCCCCCCCTACACCGCCGCAACTAAATAAAGTTATTAACCCCTAAACCGCCGCTCCCGGACACCGCCGTAACTATAATAAATTGTTTAACCCCTAAATCGCTGCTCCCGGACCCCGCCGCCACCTATATTAAACTTATTAACCCCTAATCTGCCCCCCCTACACCGTCGCCACCTATAATAAATTTATTAACCCCTATCCTGCCCCAAATAAAAGTTCCAAGAAGGAAAGTCGCCAGTAAACAAAATAGTAAAAAACAAAATCTTTATTTCAATTATTTAAAAGTGATGGGACATCATTCCCCTTTAACTAACTAAGACTGACATGTTTCGGCGTGAGCCGTATTCATAGTCCTTAAAAACAAAGTGTGTGCACAGATTTAAAAAGCCCTCACTGGGCCCTGATTGGTCACAGGAAATTACCTGCTTTTCACATTTAAAGGTACAGGGGATCAATCATACGTTCAATACATAGTAAATTTGATTCATTATACAAAATCTAAACAAGAACCGTTTGAATGCCATAATCTACAGTTTAAATAGTATTACTATATACAAAATAATTAACTAACTTATAGATCATAAGTTATTGCTAGGACATGGTATTATCTTATAAAATTTCTAATCTTATTGAGTTATAGATATATGTTAGGGTTTAAATTTTAAATACTCCAAATCTTGAGATTTAAAGTTTAAAACATATCTCATTTTAGAGACACATCTTTTAGATTTTAGTAAATATTCCTCACGGAGTGTATCACATTAGTCCTTGTACAATACCCTTTTTAATGGTACTAATGAGTAGAGAGATTCTTTATCATCATAAAGGCGACTGACTGAATATTGATGGATGGAAAGATCATTTTAAACATATGTATTTTAAACATACGTATCCTAATGGATATGACTAGTTTATAAATTAATATCACTATCTGAGAATGTTACAGTTCTGTTACCTCTATTTCTGTGTCTAGATCCTCTATTCCTTCTAAAACCTCTACTCCTATTCTGATTTCTTCTATTCTGGAACCTTTGGCCCCTGTTCCAGATGTATATCTTGCCAATATCATAATCAGATTTATCTCGCAAAAATGTTGTATGTTTGATGGTAATTAATTCATTTTTGGCTTCAGATATTACTTTCTGTAACAGGGAATCAAATTTAGGATAATCTGGCATACTACAAAGATCATTCAGAAGCAATTGAACCTCCTCAATTTCTAATCTGAGTTTTATCAACATATTTGTTTTTATACTAATCAGCAATTTCATTAATCTCATAGAGCATTCAGTCAAAACCACATTCCATTTATCCACAAATTCTTTGTCATCAACCTCAAAAGTTGGGAACTTATTTATACGTAGCCCCCTAGGTATCATACTGAGGGCAGAATATTTCTCTAATGTCCAAATGTCCCATTTAAGTTTCTTTTCTCTAATCATTAAGCGTTCCATGTCCTCAAATAACATTGGTAAATCGTAATGGCTTCGGTCCAAGGAAAATATATGGTCAATTTCCATATTATCGTTGTCCCTTTCATTCACTTTTTTTAGAGAGTAATAGGGAACCATAGCTTGTTCCTCATATACAATTTCTTCCTGCATAATTGTGTCCATGGTAGACCTATTATAAGTGGAATAGGTTCAATGCTAGAACACTTATCTGAATAGCTGGATGACATTCTCCAGCCTTTAGTGAAGCAGTTACCCAGCTATATCAGAGACTCAAAACATGTCATTAATGTGGTCGAACAGCTTGAATGGAGCAAGGACTCAGGATGGCTCACTATTGATGTTGTAGCCCTCTACTCATCAATACCCCATGAAAAGGGATTAAAAGCTATACATTATTTTTTGATGAGGGAAACAGCATATAGTGAGCCATTAATTGCCTTCATAATGGAAGTTACTAATTTCCTTTTAACACACAATTTTTTCCAGTTCGAGGGAGAGTTCTATCTGCAGAGGTGTGGGACGGCTATGGGCGCCAAGTTTGCGCCCACCTACATATACATGGGTTGGTGGGAGCGGTCCCACATCTTTGCAGATGGGAATTCTTTCAGACCATACATTGGACTATACTGTCGTTTTATAGACGACCTGCTATTGATTTGGAGAGGAAATGGTGAACAAGTAAAGGAGTTTGTTGAATTATTATGTTGTAATGACTTAAATTTAAAGTTCACTTATGAATACAACAGCTCCAAAATACATTACTTGGATCTTGAACTGAAGGGGTGGCCCTCAGGGGCTATTACCACTGAAGTATATAGAAAACCCATCTCGGGCAATAGCCTTCTACACGCTAGAAGTTGCCACCCACGCCATGTCCCCTATTCGGTGGCGAAGGGACAATTTGTCCGTTTAAAACGGAATTGTACGTTACCAAACAGTTTTGAAAAGCATGCGGATGACTTGCAGAATAGGCTCCTGGATAGGGGATATGGCATGAGTGTGATCAAAAGAGCTAGTCAAGAAGTAGCTAGCACAGACAGAAGAAGTATACTTAGAGATGTAAATAAAAATAAAAACAAAAACAAATCAATGAGTAAGTTAACTTTTGTGACTGATTATTCCAATCAATACCAACAGATTTGTGGAATAATACGTAAACACTTTAGGTTGTTAGTGGCAGAAGACTCCTTGGTAGAATCAGTTAACAATGGTTGTAGGTTTTCTTATAGACGCAATAGAACTGTTGGAAACATTGTTTCACCTTCCCAACTAAGGAAATCAGGGCCCAGACCAGAACCTTCCTCATGGTTAAGACACACAGGAACATTCAGATGTGGATACTCAAATTGTAAGGCATGTGAACATGTCCAACCTTTAGCTCTACAGTTACGGGAGAAAGTTTCAATATAGCAGAATGTTTAAACTGCAGAGCAACTTATTGCATTTATTTGCTCTGGTGCTCCCACTGCAATCTGCAGTATGTAGGGTTAACCACTAGGGAGGTAAGGTCTCGAATTCGCGGGCATTTATCCACTATAAAAGTGGGTAAAATCAGTACACCACTAGTCGATCATTTTGTCAAGAAACATGATAAAAATTGCAATTCTCTAAGATGGACAATCATAGAGAAGGTCAAACCAAATAAGAGAGGAGGGGACATGTTTCAAACATTGTCCCGCCAAGAGATGTATTGGATATTCAGACTTCGGACCAAGTTACCTCTTGGTCTGAACTCTGAATATGATTTTATAAATTTCTGGAGCTAATCATCCTGTTGAAATTAACTAACACATACATATGGGCTTTGCAATGGTAAAGTCATATCCTGGGGTGTTTTCAATATAAATCTTATATACTACACATAGGTACACTGAATCAACATGTGCATGTGCTCTGAAAGTACCATTAATCAAATGAGATCTTATACATTTAGAGTAAATTAATTATTAATTTATAAACTAGTCATATCCATTAGGATACGTATGTTTAAAATACATATGTTTAAAATGATCTTTCCATCCATCAATATTCAGTCAGTCGCCTTTATGATGATAAAGAATCTCTCTACTCATTAGTACCATTAAAAAGGGTATTGTACAAGGACTAATGTGATACACTCCGTGAGGAATATTTACTAAAATCTAAAAGATGTGTCTCTAAAATGAGATATGTTTTAAACTTTAAATCTCAAGATTTGGAGTATTTAAAATTTAAACCCTAACATATATCTATAACTCAATAAGATTAGAAATTTTATAAGATAATACCATGTCCTAGCAATAACTTATGATCTATAAGTTAGTTAATTATTTTGTATATAGTAATACTATTTAAACTGTAGATTATGGCATTCAAACGGTTCTTGTTTAGATTTTGTATAATGAATCAAATTTACTATGTATTGAACGTATGATTGATCCCCTGTACCTTTAAATGTGAAAAGCAGGTAATTTCCTGTGACCAATCAGGGCCCAGTGAGGGCTTTTTAAATCTGTGCACACACTTTGTTTTTAAGGACTATGAATACGGCTCACGCCGAAACATGTCAGTCTTAGTTAGTTAAAGGGGAATGATGTCCCATCACTTTTAAATAATTGAAATAAAGATTTTGTTTTTTACTATTTTGTTTACTGGCGACTTTCCTTCTTGGAACTTTTATTTGGATATATTATTGCCAGAAAAGCCAGTAAAACATCCTGCAGTATCGTTTGTGTGCAGCAGCTTTTATGTAATTTTCCACCTTTGAAGGAGCGGAACCGAAGGATATCTTTTCAACTCCAAGTCACATTGTTCTCCTCCTGTATTCATACCTGTATTGGATCCTATACTCAACCGGAGTTGAGTTCCATGAGAACCCCTAAGCAGCCGGTGTATGCGAAGCAAGGAGGCGTGGTGCAGTCACTAGGAAAGTGACGTCATCGGCACTACGCGAACAAGGATAGTCGCTCAGCCGCGCATTGTGGACAGAATGGAGTCTGGGAGCAGAACTATCACACACTTGACAACGGGTAAGAAGCTATTTATTTACTCACTTGCTCAACCGCTTAGTGTGGACAGACCGGGTTCTGGGAGCGTTAAAGCCTCAAGCAGGAAATTGGTGAGAAGCTTTTTACTACTACTATTGCTGCTGTTTTACTGTTTGTATAGTGGCATGCTCAGCGCTTAAGGGGTTCTGAAGAAATTGGAGAGGCAAAAGTGTGTAAAGAGACTGCTTGAATACTATCATATTAGAAAGGAACATTTACATATGCAGACCTATTAAAAACCGCAGATATCCATAAATGGGGCGCTACCTATACAGACTCAAAGGTGTAAGAATTGCAACTACCTTATGTTTTTGATAGGTTGCTTAATACATATTACTATTATTGTTGGACAGTCTGCTGGATTATACTAATATTGAGATTATACACAGACGAGTAAATACTATAGTTTCTGAGTGAACTCTTTTTGTCCCTATTCTGCCCCCCCCCTACACCGCCACCACTATAATACAATTATTAACCCCTAAACCTAAGTCTAACCCTAACCCTAACACCCCCTAACTTAAATATTAATTAAATACATCTAAATAATATTACTCTTATTAACTAAATTATTCCTATTTAAAACTTAATACTTACCTTTAAAATAAACCCTAATATAGCTACAATATAAATAATAATTACATTGTAGCTATTTTAGTATTTATATTTATTTTACAGGTAACTTTGTATTTATTTTAGCTAGTTAGAATAGTTATTAAATAGTTATTAACTATGTAATAACTACCTAGCTAAAAGAAATACAAAATTACCTGTAAAATAAATCCTAACCTAAGTTACAATTAAACCTAACACTACACTATCAATAAATAAATTCAATTAATTAACTACAAATACCTACAATTAAATACAATTAAATAAACTAACTAAAGTAATAAAAATAAAAAAGCTAAGTTACAAAAAATAAAAAAAATAAGTTACAAACATTTCAAAAATATTACAACAATTTTAAGCTACTTACACCTAATCTAAGCCCCCTAATAAAATAACAAATCCCCCCAAAATAAAAAAATTCCCTACCCTATTCTACATTAAAAAGTTACCAGCTCAATTACCTTACCAGCCCTTAAAAGGGCCTTTTGCGGGGCATGCCCCTCAAAAAACAGCTCTTTTGCCTGTAAAATAAAAATACAACCCCCCCAACATTAAAACCCACCACCCACATACCCCTACTCTAACCCAAACCCCCCTTAAATAAACCTAACACTACCCCACTGAAGATCATCCTACCTTTAGCCATCTTCAGCCAGCCGACCACCGATGGAACCGAAGAGGAGATCCGGAGCGGCAGAAGTCATCATCCAAGGGGCGCTGAAGAAGTCTTCCCTCCGATTGCAGTCATCATCCAGGCGGCGTCTTAAATCTTCATCCATCCGGAGCGGAGCGGAGCCATCTTCAGACGAGCACACGCGGTGCCATCTTCTTCCCCCGACGACTGAACGACGAATGACGGTTCCTTTAAGTGACGTCATCCAAGATGGCGTCCCTCGAATTCCGATTGGCTGATAGGATTGGATTGGATCAGCCAATCGGAATTAAGGTAGGAAAAATCTGATTGGCTGATCCAATCAGATTGAGCTCGCATTCTATTGGCTGATCGGGACAGCCAATAGAATGCAAGCTCAATCTGACTTAGGTTTAGGGGTTAATAATTTTATTATAGTGGCGGCGGTGTAGGGGGGGCAGGATAGGGGTTAATAAATGTATTATAGGTGGCGACGGTGTAGGGGGGCAAATTATGGGTTAATAAATTTAATATAGGTGGCGGCGGGGTCCGGGGTCGGCGGTTTAGGGGTTAACCAATTTATTTAGTTGCGGCGGGGTCCGGGATCGGCAGGATAGGGTTTAATAAATTTATTATAGGTGGCGGCGGTATAGGTGGGGGCAGGATAGGGGTTACTAGGTATAATGTAGGTGGCGGTGGTCTCCGGGAGCGGTGGTTTAGGGGTTAATACATTTATAAGAGTTGCGGCGGGGTCTAGGAGCGGCGGTTTAGGGGTTAATAACGTTATTTAGTTGCGGGGGGCTCCGGGGGCGCCGGTATAGGGGGTAGAACAGTATAGTTAGTGTGGGTGCTTAGTGACAGCTTGTCAATAAAGCTGTCAAAAAGCCGAAGAGCAGCGAGATCGGATGAGTGATAACTATCACAGTCCGCTGCTCATCGCCCCGTACTTGGTGCGCGGCTTTTTGACAGATTTATCGATAACTTTGGCGAGTTTTTTCAGGTCCGCGGCGGCGATGGTAGGAGAGCTTAGGTGGGCGTATTGGGCCGGCGAAGGCAGGTAAAGTAGACACGTTGATAACTAGAGGCCACTGACTCTCACAAGGGCAGACTTCACCTCACAGGTACCGGCACTTGGCAAGCTGTCTCCAGTAGAAAGTAATAAAGCTCTCTAGAATGCATAATTTTCTTGTGACTGTAGCAGGGAGCAAGCAATACTGATAGAAATATTGAGGTAAATTAAAATCAAATTGCTGCGTATTGAGTGTATGTTACCTTGTATTCACTTCTAGTTTCACATACATACAGGGCTACATTACAAGTGGCATGCTATCAAGATTTTTTGGAAGTATTACAAGTTGAAAGTAAAACAGTGTGCAAGTGAAACACGATTCATGCTAAATTCAGGACTTCTGATATCACAACTTCTTCTACTCATAGACTTGAACTATGAAGCATGCTCACAAGCTAACCCAACACTGCGTTACATCAACTATGCTAAACTCAAAGTGAGTTATTAATATTTCACATTCCAAGTTCTTCACATAGAAGAAAATCTTCTTTTAATAATATATATATATATATATATATAATTATTTTCTTCTATGTGAAGAACATTGTATTGTGAAATATTTGCATTAACACATGGTAAAACATAATAAAAAATATTAAAATCAAATTAATATTAATTTTCATGTTTATAGGTACTGTGTTTGTCTGGAAAGGGCTGCCATTTGTTAATATATATATGTATGTATATTCATATAATCACACACACACACACTATATATATATATATATATATATATATATATATATATATATATATATATATATATATATATATAGTGATATCGTGAACCTAAAATTTTGCGTTCGCAAACGGCGGACGCGAAGTTCCACAACTGTTCGCGAACGGGCGGACCGGGCGAACCGCCATAGACTTCAATAGGCAGGCGAATTTTAAAACACACAGGGACTCTTTCTGGCCAAAATAGTGATGGAAACGTTGTTTCAAGGGTACTAACAACTGGACTCTGGCATGCCGGAGGGGGATCCATGGCAAAACTCCCATGAAAAATGACATAGTTGATGCAGAGTCTGGTTTTAATCCATAAAGGGCATAAATCACCTAACATTCCTAAATTGCTTGGAATAACGTGCTTTAAAACATCAGGTATGTACACTACTGTTACACCAGATATGAGTTGCACTGGGGTGACACTGTGCCCTGGCAGGCAGGCACTGAAACGCACACGTGTGAAGGAAACTGACTGCTATTATTTAACACAGTCAAAAAAGTGTTTTTTTTTTTTTTTAAATCTACACTACTGTTACACCAGATATGAGTTGCACTGGGGTGACACTGTGCCCTGGCAGGCAGGCACTTAAATGCACACGTGTAAATGAAACTGACTGCTATTATTTAAATCAGTCAAAAAAGTGTTGTTTTTTTTAAATCTACACTACTGTTACACCACATATGAGTTGCACTGGGGTGACACTGTGCCCTGGCAGGCAGGCACTTAAACGCACACGTGTGAAGGAAACTGACTGCTATTATTTAACACAGTCAAAAAAGTGTTTTTTTTTTTTAAATCTACACTACTGTTACACCAGATATGAGTTTCACTGGGGTGACACTGTGCCCTGGCAGGCAGGCACTTAAACGCACACGTGTGAATGAAACTGACTGCTATTATTTAATACAGTCAAAAAAGTGTTGTTTTTTTAAATCTACACTACTGTTACACCACATATGAGTTGCACTGGGGTGACACTGTGCCCTGGCAGGCAGGCAGGCACTTAAACGCACACGTATGAAGGAAACTGACTGCTATTATTTAACACAGTCAAAAAAGTGTTGTTGTTTTTTTAATCTACACTACTGTTACACCAGATATGAGTGGTGGCACTGGGCAAGTGGGCACAGTATACGCTGTGAGCCTGACACACACGCTGGCAGGCAGGCAACTGCAATTAGATTACACAGGAAAAAAAGCAGCCCTAAAAAGGGCTTTTTGGGGTGCTGTCCTTACAGCAGAGATCAGATGAGTCCTTCAGGACTGTAGTGGACACTGAATACACTAGCTTAGCTATAGATTTCCCTACTAAATCAGCAGCAGCTACACTGTCCCTCCTCTCACTAACAATGCAGCTTCCGAATGAATCTAAAATGGATGCTGTCCAAGAGGTAGGAGGGTCTGGGAGGGAGAGTCTGCTGCTGATTGGCTGGAATGTGCCTGCTGACTGTGAGGTACAGGGTCAAAGTATTACTCAATGATGACGAAATGGGGGGCGGATCGAACATTGCATATGTTCACCCGCCGCGGCGAACGCGAACATGCTATGTTCGCTGGGAACTATTCGCCGGCGAACAATTCGCAACATCACTATATATATATATATATATATATATATATATATATATATAGTCGTGGCCAAAAATATTGGCACCCCTGCATTTCTGTCAGATAATGCACCACTTCGCACAGAAAATTGTTGCATTTACAAATGTTTAGGCATTCTCATCTTTATTTATTTTGTTTGTATTGGTATGACACAAAAAAGTGGAGAAAGAAAAGCCAAATCCGACACATTCCACGCAAAACTCCAAACATAGGCTGGACAAAATTATTGGTACCTTCTCAAAATTGTAAGAAATAATTGCATTTCAAGTTTGTGATGCTCCTGTAATTTGTAATTATACTCACCTGTATCAATTAACAGGTGATGGCAATATATAAATCACACCGGCAACCAGTTAAAATGGTGAAAAATGTACTCAACCTTTCTGTCGTGTGTCTCTGTGTGCCACACTGAGCACGGAGAAGAGAAAGAGCACCATAGAATTGTCTGAGGATTTGAGAACAAAAATTGTGGAAAAGCATAGACAATCTCAAGTTAACAAGTCCATCTCCAGAGATCTTAATGTTCCTGTGTCCACTGTACGCAATATTGTCAAGAAGTTTACAGCCCATGGCACTGTAGCTAATCTCCCTGGACGTGGAAGAAAGAGAACAATTGATCAAAGATTGCAACGAAGGATTGTTCGAATGGTGGATAAAGAAGGTAGATCAACTTCCAGACAAATTCAAGCTGACCCAGGAGGACCCCACTGCTGACGCAGAAACATAAAAAAGCCAGATTGTAGTTTGCTAAAATTTACCTGAAGAAGCCAAATTCCTTTTGGGAGAATGTACTGTGAACAGACAAAACAAAATTACAGATTTTTGGTAAAGCCCATCAGTCTACTGTTTTCAGAAAAGAAAAGAGGCTTTTAAAGGGTTGGGTTTTGGGTTGCTTTGCAGCTTCCGGCATTGGATGTCTTGACTTTGTGCATGGCATTATGAAATCTGAAATCTAAAGACTACCAAAGAATTCTGTGGTGCACTTTCGGGGCCCGTTTCAGAAAGTTGGGTCTCTGTCAGAGGTCATGGGTCTTACAGCAGGGCAATGACCCAAAGCAAACATCAAAATGCACCCAGAAATGGTTTAAGACAAAGCACTGAAGAGTACTTAACTGGCCAGCAATGAGTCCAGATCTCAATCCCATAGAGCAACTGTGGAGAGGTCTCAAAACAGCAGTTGGGAAAAGGAACCCTTCCAATCTATAATTATAATTATACATATATAAATACGTTTAATCAGATAGTATATAAATGAGTGTAAAACTTTATTTTAATGTACATTTTTTAACCCCTACACTTTACCCTAGGTCTTCACTCGCACTAACCAGGCAATCACAAATTTTGTTTGTACTCAAGCTTACCCGATTAACCCTTTCAATGCTTGCAAGTTAGTGCAGTCACGATATTGCCACTTATAATCTATCCCACAACAAGGACATTGCATATTTTGAGACATACTCAGTAGCTTACATTAAGCAACATAAAACAGCAAGATCTACAGGTGTAACATCCTTGCAGACTACAATAAGATCCTTGAAAAAAATAAGACGTCCCTAAGGAACACCCCTGCCCAGCCCACTTGTCAAGGCTGCAAGACACATTTTACAATAGAAAAATAATTATGCTTTTGAATTTTTTCGCACATTTTAAATCAGATTTTTTTTCCTGTATACATTTTAAAACACATTTTTAATGTGTATTGTTAAAAATATTTTTTAATGCACACTTTAATTATGATTTTTATTTCATACTTTCACTGTATTTCACTGTGTTTTCTTGAGCACTACTATGCTGTAATGTATAAATCTCTCCTACACATATAAATGTCCCTTAGCATATAAATGTCCCTTAGCAAGAAGCACAGTTTTCAAGGTGAAATTTGCCTTCAGAGAAAGTCATGAAGGACGTAGCACTGATGGATCTTTTTAGAGAATCTCACTTGAGTGGAATCTTTAGAGAATCAACTTTTAGAATCAACATTTCCATATATGAATTCATTTCTTAAGGATCAAACAGAAGTCAATGTAATTGGATCTGCAAATTAATAAAATCTAATGCGACCAATCACTTAAAATATATGAGAAAAGCTTGGTATCAAAATGTTTTTAATGGCAGATTGGTGTTCTAAACATATCACTGTCAAAAATCATTGCTAATCATGTGTACATAACTTGCCTGAATTGTAGTTAAAGGGACACTCAAGTCAAAATAAATGGTTATAAATCAGATAGAGCAGCAGTTTTAAGACACTTTCAAATTTATTTCCATTATCAAATTATGCACAGTCTTTTTATATTCACACTTTCTGGGGAACAAGATCCTACTGAGCATGTGCACAAGCTCACAGGGTATATTTATACTAGTCTGTGATTGGCTGATGTCAGTCATATGATACAAGGGGCTGGAAAATGGGAGAAAAAAAAATGTCAGAAAAAAATCTATTTCTTATTTGAGATTCAGAGTTGGTACTATTGCATTGTATTGCATTGTATTTTTATTATACACATGTTAATTATGTAATTCTATTGCATTGAGTGGTCCTTTAATTACATAAGGAGGCACTTTTTCTAAACATCACCTATATTTTACCCTCTTTTTCAAAAGAGTTTGATTTAAAAACAGTGTAAGGCAGAATATTTAATATAATTCCTCTGACCAAGAGGAAGCAAAAGAAGGCAAATGGAATATCGATTTTTAGCTTTTTTTGCATCAAAACTACTGTAGATCTATTGTTATAAATTATACTCTTTGCTGTTTTTAAGACATAAAAGTGAAAATCACAGCAGTGCATTTCAAATATCATTATTAGATTTTTTTGCAATATATTTTATTTTGCAAAAAATATTTTGCTATAAATTATTGCTGCAAAAATGATACATTTTAATATGCGAGACACCTGCAGCTGACACTTTGCAGACAGTGTTAATGACTATTTCCCAGCCATCCATGCAGATAGTTGCACCACTGATTAGTGCACTGATGGCATTAGCATTTGGAGCATAGTATTGGCAAATAATTGAGCGAGGAATGTTAACAGACTGTCAGCAGCTCATGTTCACTTTAATGAAACAAAAAGCTGCAAAAAGTATTTGTTCTGATGCATTAGAGCAGTGAGGGCCAACTTCTTAGCACATGGGGGATGCAGTCCGCAGAACAATATTTTATAATCCTTAAAGGGCCATGATACCCAAATGTTGAAACACTTTCAGACGTTAATTGTTAATTTTGTAGAAAAATCATATGACTCCATAATTAAAGTTATTTCGTGATTGGCAATACATTGCCAATCCTCAACTGAACAATTAGCATTAAAGGGACAGTCAACATCAAAATTGTTATTGTTTAAAAAGTTAGATAACACCTTTTACTACCCATTCCTCAGCTTTGCACAGCCAACATTGTTATATTAATAAACTTTATAACATTTACACCCCTAAATTTCTGCCTGTTTCTAAGCCAATACAGACAGCCTCTTATCACATGTTTTTTTTCTTAGCTTTTCACAACAAGAGACTGGTGTGCCCTATAGATTACATTGTGCTCGCTCCCGTGGAGTTGTGCAGGGCACAGCACTAATTGGCTAAAATGCAAGTCAATAGATAATAAATAAATAAAAAGTCATGTGATCAGGGGGCTGTCAGAAGATGCTTAGATACAAGGTAATCACAGAGGTAAAAAGTATATTAATATAACTGTGTTGGCTGTGCAAAACTGGGGAATGGGCAATAAAGGGATTATCTATCTTTTTAAACAATAACATTTTTAGAGTTGACTGTCCCTTTAATGCATATATGTAGCCCTTGATTTGCTCTGCAATTCAGCTCCAGGCCACTGTTGTGTTCCTGGTTAGTAGCTGACTGTGTATTTAACCCTATTGTAGGGTTTAAGAGCATAGTTGTGCGCAAGGAACAGTTCAATAAGTAACGGATTAGAGCATTTTCTTTTGACATATGTCCCTTCTAATTTTGCCATTCTTCCAGTGAGAACATTTAACATAAGCATTTTTTTGGGGGAAAAAAATGTTTCTAAGGATATTTGAACCGCACTATGCTGATGTAAAAACATATGTTAAAAAAGATCATTTTTAATTGTCAGACAAACTTTTATGAAATAAGCCAAACTTAAAGAGGAGGAAAAGTAAAATTTCATTCAGCAACATATTCCCATAAACTAGGTCTGAGACCACACTGAATTTCTTTGTTTGTAGTTGAGATAACATACATGGAATATCAGTACTTACCAGAAGCTGTCAGACAAAAGTAAACAGTAGCGTTATATCTGCATTCTTCAATCCTTCACAAGCAATTTCATTTCAAATTCCAATAAATATCTTATAAGCAATCTCTAACAGTTACGACCTTTAAGTTATTTAGTCTTTGAAAATAAAGAAACAAATAATGATTGAGATTATCCAGTTACTTCCCTATGACATATCTTTTTCTATCTATATTACAGTGCATTTGTATATATTATACTTTAGATTAACTCATTTCATTTTACTGCATGTATCTTTAATGAATCAGAGAAGTGAATAGGCTACAATATTTAGAGTTCAAGAATTAAGCCACATTTACTGTCTGGGTGGCCGGTAATCTAATTTATCCAAATTAAAAAAAAATACTGCAAGCAAACATTTTCAGAGAAAATAAAGGTTTCTAAAAACAAATATGCATTTAATAATTAAAGAGAATGGAATTTATCATTCTTAATTACAAATCTGTTAAAGAGAATGGAATTTACCATTCTTAATTACAAATCTGTTAAAAATGTGTAGCTGATTATTGGCGTAAAAGAAAACAAAACGTGACATATAGAAATTTTGAATATGTGAATAAATTATGTCAAACATTTAACTAAAGCCATAAAAACAGGCTATCAAGAAACTGCTTTTCAATGGTTCCCTGCAGCAACATGTTCTCAATAGACTATTTGTTAAAAATGGATAATTTTAAATAAATTACAGAGCACTTTCACTGAATAAATAGAGTCTCAGTGGCTGTGGCATGGAATACATGCTTAATTGAGCCACAGAAATCTTAAATGACTACTGAACTGTGTAATCATCTTTGATTTTGCTGATTTGGCTGATTCTTCAGCCTAAAACCAAGCTATTGAAAGTTGAAGAGCGACTGTACCTGGAGGAAAATAGAAAGTTTAATCTGGAATATATACTTATAATATTTCGGAAACCACAAGGATAGAGTGTTCCATTAACTGAACACAAGGCAGCTTTAGAACTGAATGATCTGCGTGTCATTTTTATTTGAACTTGATATGTTAAACGTCCCAAATGTTTATCTTGCATAAGCCCACTTAAACATGGCAAAGTGCAACAGATTTGCTGGCAAAATAAAAGTATTATCCGTATTATTGTTACATGTCTTTAATTAATAGTATTTGTTTTTAAAGCAATGTGGATACATTTATTATGCCTATACTACGTAATGAGATTAAAAAAATAAGAATTAAAGGGACATGAAAATTCAAAATGAAACATTCATGATTCAGAGCATGCACTTTTAAGAGATATCAATGTATGTACATTATTACATTTACTTTGTTCTTTTGGTATCCTTTGTTAACAATCATACATAGCTTCAGGAGCACCAATCCACTAATGTGAGCTAGCTGGTGATTAGTTACTGAGCAGATGTGTTTAGTTAGGTCCCAGTAGTGCATTTATACTCTAGATTTAATTTTAGCTATGAACGTAACCCTTCTGCAGGAGTTAAACCCATAGTTAAATAGAAGCAACTGTGCGATAATAAAATGCTCCAACATATTTATCTAATGTAAACGTTATTTTTATTGCAATTTCATATTCTTAAACAACAGAGATAAAACTATTATTAATGTAAAAAAAAAATACTTTTCAGCAGACAATGGGCAGATTAAAGGGACAGTCTAGTCAAAATTAAACTTTCATGATACAGAAAGGGCATGCAGTTTTAAACAACTTTCCAATTTACTTTTATCTTTGTTGAAACCTCACCCAGGTATGTTCATATGCTAATTTCTAAGCCCTTGAAGGCCATCTCTTATCTCAGTGCATTATGACACTTTTTCACAGCTAGAGGGTGTTAGTTCATGTGTGCCATAAACATAACATTGTGCTCTCTCCTGTGGAGTAAATTATGAGTCATCACTGATTGGCTAAAATACAAGTCTGTCAAAAGAACTGAAATTAGGGAGCAGTCTGCAGTGGCTTAGATACAAGATAATCACTGAGGTAAAACATGTATTAATATAACAGTGTTGGTTATGCAAAACTGGGGAATGGGTAATAAAGGAATTGTATATCTTTTAAACAATACAAATTCTGGAGTAAACTTTAAGGGGTTCTCTTGTAGGTGTAGGGGTTAACAAGTAGTGACTATTCAGGATTGATATGCAAACCTATTCATTAGTGTAGCATACTCCCCCTACATAGATGCCAACTTGTCTACATTTGTATAATTTGGAATAAATAAAGTGGCAATAAACTCAAAATCTATTTATCATCAATTAATTAATTAAATAATTAATTAATATAAAACCACATTGTAATTGCATCCATTATTTACTTTGCTTGTGTGTACTGTAAAATGTTTTTCTTTGCTGTATAATTGTGCTTGTGCCTCACTCCCTAGAGATAATAGGGTAGATTAAAAATGCAGTGCAGGGACAATGGTCTCTGTGGTTGGGAAACAAAGGGTAGTGGAACTTGTAGACCCTTGCCATGGATCTCAGTATCTCTGAATAAATAGTTTACTTTTAAGCATCGACAAAAAAAAAATATTTCATTTTCAATCTGTGGAGTCCATAAGGCATGTTATATCACTTTAATTAATCTTTACTGGAGCTATACATTGCGTAATATTACCGCAAATTCTTTAGATATTAGTGTAGTGACATCTATATTTTTCTGATTTTAATTAATTATTGTACACAGTCCTATAAAAAACAGCTTTTATTCTCATAAACCATGGTGCAGAATTTAAATAATTATTTTAAGCAATGTTAATCTGGATGGACTTCAATCTAAAACAACATATCGAGAAAATTCAAGTACAATTATAAAGGGTTGATGAATGCTACAGCATCAGCTATAATTGAAGGCTTTTTTCCCCTACAACAGGTTTCCCCAGTCCAAAACCTTTCCCAAAATGAAATAATCATGGACCTCTAATTCCAGAAATAAAACTGATACTTCTTTAGGAAGCCTTGGCCATCACTAAAACTTCCTACAAAAAAAACGCTGAGGTAGCACTGTCGAGGAGCTGCATTGTATCAAGAAAACATCATTTTTGCTTACCTAATAAATTAATATCTTTCATGGTGGTGAGAGTCCATGATCCATTACTCCTGGGAATTATTCTTCCCTACTAGTAGAAGGAGGCAAAGATTCCCAAACCTCAAGAGCTCTTTAAAATCCACCATGAAAAAAATAAATTTATCAGGGAAGCATAAATTATGTTTTCGTTCATACAGGTGGTGAGAGTCCACAATCCTTTACTCTAGGGAACTAATACCCAAGCTGTGGAGTCCACGAGTAATAACATAAAGGGAGGGATTTAATAACTTTTTTTTCACTGAGAAAATAAATCCCCAACCTCAATAAAAACTTTTTTTTTTTTAATGCACTTAAAATATGCAAACAGGAAACAAAAATTGAGACAACAACCTGAGAAACCTTTCAACCAAAGGCTGCTTCAAAAGCAGCAAAAACAGCAAAATGGTAGAATTTAGTAAAACTATGCAAAGAAGCTGCCTTGCAAATTTGATCAACTGAAGCCTCATTCTTGAAAGCCCAAGAAGTGGAAACTGACCTAGTAGAATAAGCAGTAATCTGCTGCGGTGACCATTCCCCTGGATGCAGAGATTGACAACTTTGAAAGTTTGCCTCCCAGTTGTTCACTCCTGGAATATGAATTGCAGGAGAGAATCTGAGACACCTCCATCATTGCCAGGGAACTGTGAGTTCCCCCTTGATGGTTGTTATAAGCTACTGCTGTGACATTGTCTTTCTGGAAATGGAGATGAAACTTCCTTTTTAACAGAGGCCAAACTTAAAGGGCCTAAAAACTGCACAGAGCTCTAGAACATGGATTGGTAACCTCGTCTCCAGAGGATCCCAGACTCACTCACATGCTGTCAAAGGCCCCAAAACAGCTCCCCAACCTGAAAGACTTGCATCTGTAATGATCACAGTCCAGGTAGAATGAGCAAAAGAAGCCCCCTGTATAATAAACTGATGATCCAACCACCAAGTTAGAGACTTACTTGTACTGTGATCCAAAAATGTCCTTTGAGAGAGTATAATCGCTGCACCATTGACGCAGCATACAAAGCTGAAGAGGCTTAATGTGAAATCGAGCAAATGGAATTGCATCTGAGGCTGCAATCATCAGACCTAGGACATCTATACAAAGAGCAACAGATGGAAAGAGCGAGACTGAAAGATCAGCCAAGCTGACACCAATTTCAACCTCTGCTCAGTTGGAGAAAGACGCATTGATACTGAATTAATTTGGAAACCCAAGAAAGTTACCTTTGTTTGAAGAACCAAAGAACTCTTTGGAAAATTGATCCTCCAACCTTGCTGTTAAAGAAACAACAAGAGTCGGTTGGTGTGAAATACTACTAATGGAAAAGATGGAGCTTGAACCAAAATGTCATCCAGGTATGGAAACACTGCAATACCCTGAGACCCGATCATACACAAAAGGGTACCCAGAACCACTGTGAATATTCTTGGAGCTGTAGCCAGAGCAAATGGTAGAGCAACAAACTGAAAATGCTTGTCCAGAAATGTATACCTCAGAAACTGGAAATGATCTCTGTGAATAGGAACATGAAGGTAAGCATCCTTTAAATTTATTGTGGACATAAACTGACCTTGCTGAACAAAAGACGGAATAATCCTGATAGTTTCCATTCTGAAAGATGGAATCCTTACAAACCTGTTCAGAGCCTTTAGATCTAGAACTGGTCTGTAAGTACCTTCCTTCTTTGGAACAATGAAGAGATTTGAATTAAATCCCATCCCCTGTTCTGCAAAGGAACTTGAACAATCACTCCTATATCTTCCAGATCTGAGACAGACTGAAGAAAAGTTTGAGCTTTCACAAGATTCCTTGGAATGTTGGAAAGAAAAACCTTCCTCTTTGAGTCCTTGTTCTGAATCCTTTTCGATATCCCTGAGAAAAAATATTCCAAACCCAGGGATCTTGAACAGACTGAAACCAAGCCTCCAGAAAGAGGCTTAACTTCCTTGGGGGCTGCACCTTCTTGAAGTTTTGGTAGTAGTAGGGATAGATTTTTTACCCTCTTTTGACTTGTTCCAGTTAGCATTAGGTCTCCAGACTGAACCAGAGGAACCTTCCTTTTGAGTAGTGGAGTCAGATTTCATTTTTTCATTCTGACAAATTTAACAAAAATCATTAGAAGCTTTGGATCTCCCTTTAGACTTTCTGTTTTGAGGAAGAAAAGCCCCTTTATCTCCAGTAAGAGTAGAAATAATATAAACTAAATCAGAACCAAATAACTTCTTTCCCTGAAAGGAAAGAGACAATAATCTATATTTAGACACCATACCAGCAGACCAGGATTTCAGCCACTAGGTTCTCCTGGCAAGGACTGCTTTTGACATTAATCTTCATAATTTCAAAAACAGCATCACAAATAAAAGAATTGGCACTCTGAAGCAAACCCAATAAATTTGCTCTAGCAGAGTCATAAGAATAATGTTCTGAAAGACTAGACAACCAGTAAGTAGAAGCAGCAGTTACATCAGCAATAAAAATAGCTGGTCTGTGAATATAACCTGCATGTAAAAAGGCCCTTCTATAAAAAGATTCTAACTTTCTGTCTAAAGGATGATTAAAAGAAGTATTGTCTTCCAAAAGAATAGTAGTACATTTAGCCAGAGTGAAAAAGTCCACCTTGGGAACTGTTTATCAAAAATCTAAATTAACAGCAGGCAAAGGATATAACTTTTTAAACCTTGTAAAAAGAGTAAACAAATTACCAGGCTTAGACCATTACCTAGAGATCATCAGATGAAGAATCCTCATTCCAAGAGCAAACTTAACCATCTAAAGACAAAACATTATCTCTGGTCTCAGGGCACATAGCACTTGTACAAGGTAAAATCCGGACTGACCTTTAAAACTTGTTTGAAGGCAGGAGAGCAGCTAATGCTTCAGAAACTGCAGCCTTGATAAAAAAAAAATCATGTAAGGAGGCAAAACATCAGCATTATCCTGTAATAAACAAACAGTAGGTGCATTAGTACCCAGAGAAACAGCATTAGATTGGTCTGATTGCATTAAAATCTAAATACGAGCCACATAAATGAGCTGGAGAAGGAACTTCAGGTTTTTTACAATAAGAACACCTAATAATGGTAGAAAGCTGTTCCGGAGACTTAGTTTCTTGGGTAGATTTAAGGACAGAATCCTGCTGCTCCATTATAGCACATGGCAAATCAATGCAATAAATACTAAATCCCCCTTAAAAAGCTCTTGAGGAATGAAAACCACTTACTCCCTCCTAAGAAGCTTTATAAAAAAGAGTCACAGGTACAATGCTTGCTAAGCTGAACTGCAAAACAAAGCAGGATAAATTAACATTAAATCTGAGGACAAAAAAAAATGCTCCTCCAAGCGTGCAAAAAAAATAAAAAGGAGATTTTACGCCCCAAAATCTGACATGTGCATAACCGTGCAAATATGCGCTAACCCGATGTGCATAAACCAGTGCGCGGGTAAACTATAGAAAGACTAAAGGGACTCTGTTAACCCGAGAAGTGTAAACCAGCGCGCGGGTAAACTATAAAAAGACTCATGGAAAGTGCGCCAAAAAAGCTGAAGCGCGCAAAAACAGCAAAGGAATAGTGAAGAGGCCCATATATATTAGCAAATATATAAATAATTATAAAAAGTGCCAAACATAGCTAAATGAGTGTCTAAATGTTAATAAAAAGATACCAATAGACACTCGACAACTAGCAATCAAGCAGCAGTTAGAAAAACTAGTACTGATACATATCAGCAGAGGTTATAGAATAGGAGTATATTGTAGATCCATAAAGGAAGGCAAAGGACAAGTCCCTGTGACCAATTATAGAGGATTTATGAAAAATTTGCCATGAGGTAAAAAAAAGACTTCAGATGGTGAGTAATAAAACTTAGGGTTCCGTTTAATGTTAAGGTTTTTAGGATTTTTAAGAGGGGGTTTCATTTTAGTATTTTTTTTAGTTAGGGAATCTTAGGTTAGTGGTCTTGGGGGGTTTAGCAGTTAGGGGGTTAATAGTGTAGGGGTTTATTATGATGGGGGTTGTTTCATAGCATAGGGGTTGTGGAGGTTTAATGGATTAATAGTGTATGGGAATTTATTGAGATGGGGTTGTGCCAGTTGAGGGGTTAAGTAGTGAGGATGGTTTATTGTTATGGGGGTTGTAGCTGTTTAGGGGTAATATTGTAGAGGTTTTATTATGATGGGGTTGTTACAGTTTAAGGGGTTAATAGTGTATGGGTTTATTGTGATTGGAGTTGTGCCAGTTTAGGAGTTAATATAGGGGTTGTGGTAGTTTAAGGGGTTAATAGTGTAGGAAGTTTATTATGAAGGTGTTTTGGGGATTTAGGGGCTAATAGCATGGAGGTTAAATAGTGTAAAGGGTTTATTGCAATGGAGGTTGTGGTGGTTTAGGGGTTAATAGTGTATGAAGTTTATAATGATGGGGGTTTTGGGGATTTAGGGGATAATAGCATAGAGGTTAAATAGTGTAGAGGGTTTATTGCAATGGGGGTTGTGGTGTTTTAGAGGTTAATAGTGTAGGAAGTTTATTATGATGGGGGTTGCAGAAGTTTAGGGTTAAATAGTGTAGGTGGTTTATCGCATAGGGTTTGTCGCGGTTTAGGTATTAATAGTGTAGAAGATTTATATTAGGATGGGGTTTGTGGAGGTTTAGGGGTTAAATAATGTAGGTGGTTTATTGAGATGGGGTTGTGGCAGTTTAGGGGTAATAGTTTACGGGGTTTATTATAATGGGTTTGTTTTGGTATAAGGGGTTAATAGTGTAGGGGGTTTATTGCTATGGACGTTGTGGCTGTTTAGGTATTAATATCGTAGCGGTTGTGGTGGTTTAAGGGGTTAATAGTGTAGGGGTTTTGGCAGTTTAGGGGTTAAATAGTGTAGGTGGGTTATTGCAATGGGGGTTGTGCCGGTTTAGGGTTTAAATAGTGAAGATGGTTTATTGTGATGGGTTTGTTTATGGTTTAAGTGGTTAATAATGTAGGGACTTATTGTAGTGGGGTTGTGCTATTTTTAGAGTTAATAGCACAGAGGTTGTGGTGGTTTAGGGATTCATAGTGTATGAGGTTTATATTGCGATGGGATTGTGGTAGTTTATGGGTAAATAGTGTAGGTGGTTTATTGCAATGGTGTTGTGGTGGTTTAGGGGTTAATAGTGTAGAGGTTTGTGACGATGGGGGTTGTGACAGTATAGGGTTTAATAGTATAGGGGTTATTGCATTTAATGAATTAAAAGTGTAGGGGGTTTATTGAGATGGGGTTGTGGCAGTTTAGGGGTTAAGTAGTGTAGGTGGTTTATGGCGCTGGGGGCTGTGGTGGTTTAAGGGGTTAATAGTTCAGGGGTTTATTGTGATGGGGTTGTGGCAGTTTAGGGGTAATAGTGTATGGTTTTTATTATGATGGGGGTTGTTTCAGTTTAAGGGGTTCAAAAGTTCAGGAGGTTTATTGTGACTGTGGTAGTGGCAGTTTAGGGGTTAATATCCTAGGGGTTGTGGTGGTTTAACGGGTTAATTGTGTAGGTTACTTTTCAATGGGGTTTAAGGGTTAAGTAGTGTAGGCGGTTTATTTTGATAGAGGTTGTGGCGGATTAGAGATTAATAGTGTAGGAAATGTATTATGATGGGGGTTGTGAGGGTTTATGGCCTAATAGCATAGAGGTTAAATAGTGTAGAGGGTTTATTGTGATAGGGGCTGTGGGTGTTTAGGGGTTAGTAGTGTAGAAGTTTATATTGCCATGGGGGTTGTGGTGTTTAGGGGTTAAATAGTGTAGGTGGTTTATGGGGTTGAAGAGTTTATTGTAATGGGGTTGCGGTGGTTAAGGGGTTTATAGCATAAGGGTCGTGGAGGTTTAGGGATTAATAGTGTAGGAGGTTTATATTGCGATGGGGTTTGTGGAGGTTTAGGGGTTAAAAGGTGTAGGTGGTTTATTGCGGTGGTTTTTTTTGGCAGTTTAAGGGTAATAGTGTAGGGTTTTTTTTTGCAATGGGGCTATGGTGGTTTAAGGGGTTAACAGTGTAGTGGTTTATTGCAATGGGGGTTGTGGTGGTTTAGGGGTTAATATTGTAGGAGGTTTATATTGCAATGGGGTTTGTGGTGGTTTAGGGTTTAAATAGTGTAGGTGGTTTATTGCGATAGGGTTGTGGTGGATTAAGGGGTTAATGGTGTAGGGGTTTATTGCAATGGGGTTGTGGTGGTTTAGGAGGTAATAACACAGGGTTTGTGGTGGTTTAAGGGTTAATAGTGTATTAGGTTTATATTGTGATGTGGTTGTGGTGGTTTAGGGATTAAATAGCATAGGGGGTTTATTGCATTGGGTTGTGGGAGTTTAAGGGCTTAATAGTGTAGAGGTTTATTGTCATGGGGGTTGTGGCGGTTTGGGAGTTAATAGCTCACGGGTTGTGGAGCTTTAGGGGTTTATAGTGTATGAGGTTTATATTGCGGCAGTTTAGGGGCTAAATACTGTAGGTGGTTTATTGTGATGGGGTTGTGGTGAATTAGGGGTTAAATAGTGCGTGCTTCTGGGTTTCCAGCTTTGTTTAGATTACATTATTTTACTTAAACTTCAGTTGTAGGTTCTTTAAATACCCAATGGACTATTTTAGATTTACTTTTTAGTTAAGTAAACATATATTTAAACAACTTGCAACATGTAGGGCTAGATTACAAGTGGCACGCTAATTGCTGTGTACAATCGATATCGGCTTTTTGCAAGCAACGGAAAAAAAAGTTAGTATTACAAGTTGAAAGTAAATACGAGAGCGCTATTGCATTTTACGCTCCTCTAGTTAGCGTGACTGAAAACCTAACAGAAAGGGTAGTGCGTTAAAAAAAATACACAAAAAAACACAACATAAATACATTGGAAATTACAGTTACACTCATATAAACACTATCTGATAAAAAAAATATTCAAATAAATATTTTAAAAAGTTATAAGATCTCAAAGTTATATGGTATATGACAAGGTGTTTGACTGCAAAGGGCTAAATGTCTAAATATGTGTATGTATGCACAGTTTGTTCTTGGTCTCCAAGGGGAGAAAGATTTTATTATTTTATCTCCATTCCTTTATTGGAAGCTCAGACCTGACTTGAGACCCAGTACCCCTCTTCCATCTTGGCTCAGGGAAGAATTAAAGGGTCAGTAAACCCACAAAATAATGTTATATAATTCTGCACATAGTGCAGAATTATATAACATCAGCTAGCGCCATCTTTCTACCTTAAAGGATTTCAGTGAAAAATTGCTACGAAAGTTACTTTTACAGTACGCCGCTCCTGGCTCTACTGAGCGGGTCTGTTTGTTTTCCCTAAGCGCATCGGGCAGGCTGTCTATTCACAGCCAGCCCGATCGCGCCATTAAACTCAATGTAACTCGCTCCTGCTACCAGACCAGAGCGGGAGCGTGTTACATTGAGTTTAATGGCGCGATCGGGCTGGCTGTGAATAGGCAGTGTGCCCGATGCACTTAGGGAAAACAAACAGACCCGCTCAGTAGAGCCAGGAGCAGTGTACTGTAAAAGTAACTTTTGTAGCAATTTTCACTGAAATCCTTTAAGGTAGAGAGATGGCGTTAAGCTGATGTTATATAATTCTGCACTATGTGCAGAATAATATAACATTATTTTGTGTGTTTACTGGCCCTTTAAGTATAATTTCTCCCAGATTCTAAGTGAAGCAAGGGCAAAGGAATACTTCAGTTATGGCATGTCAGTACAGGATTTTCAGTATTCAGACTCAAAATCCCTCTTATTTAATTACCCTATAATCCCTTAGCAGCTCTCACTATGTTTTTGGCTTAGGTTTCCTTTTTTTCCCTCACAAAACAGAAATGCAGCACTGTCTCTTTAAGAAAAACGATAATTGCATAAGTTAGTAGTTTCTTAAAGGAATGGTAAGGTTAGAAAATGTTCTATTCATTAATAGATAGCATTAATACATTTAAATTCTTCTTCAAATACCTTGTGCTGTGCTTTTTCTTCCATTCACCAGCTATTCCGGCTAAAAAAAATGTAGATTTCCAAACCCACGTGAGGCTAATTTGCATTAGCCAATCATGGTGGGCAACCTGTGTTCTCTCTTCCCTGCATTTCCAGGTACTTGGATGAAGCCAACACATGTGCTCTGATGTGCAGAATTGTAACGCATGGGCATTGTAATATCAAAGTCAAATAGCATAGCGATTACAGCGAACAAACATATACTATTGCACATCCGGCAAAATTGTAAGAAGACCAGGCAAAAGTCTTCGTGTACAGCTTTGCCGATGCATGTGAAAATTATTGCAAATGTGCACAAGTTGGTGGGTGTGTAAATATGTAAATTTATAAAGAAAATATAGTTTTTTATTAAAGTTTGCAAGACCGCCCATTGTAGGGGGCTGGAAATTATGACATCAGAAATAGAAAAAAAATTGTAAGATCATTCACATTTACATTTTTCTGAGGGCAAACAATTTGTAAATTTAGGAGCTGGCCCATTTTTGTTTTAGCACCTGGATAGTGCTTGCTATTGGCTAAATGTTCAGCTGCTGAAGAATAAAATGGGCTGGCTCCTAAGCTTACATTCCTTGTTTTTCAAATAAAGATACCAAGAGAACGAAGAAACATTGATCATTCTATCTGAATCATGAAAGAAAACATTTGGCTTTCATATCCCTTTAATATATTTTGTGTGTTCGGTCATACTGTGCCCGCTAAAATTTATGTCGGAAAGCATAGGTGTATAATTTGCCTCAGATAATAGATTTATATGAGGGTCCACACTTAAATTCATGTTGGATAATGCTCTAGTTGCAAGCTGATGAAATGGAAAAATTCCACTTAGGTAGGAGTTTTCCGTGCTAATTCTTTGCTTTACGCTTCAAATGCAAAAACATATAAAATAAACAATTTAGGTTTCATGTCCCTTTAAAACACACACAGATTATTATTTTTTTTTTAATTTTAAACCATTTGTTTCACATTTATTAAGTTTTAATTCACATCTGTTTATTTATTTCTCTAGCATTGAAATGTGTTTTTGAATGCACAATAGCAAGTGATACTAATACTATGTTAAAGGGACACTCAAGTAAAGATTAAACTTTCATGATTCAGATAGAGCAGAAATTTTAAACAACTTTCCAGTTTACTTCCATTAACAAAATATGCAGTCTTTTTAAATTTACTCTTTTTGAGTCACCAACTTCTACTGAGCATGTGCAAAAATGCCCAGACTATACGTATATTTTTTGGTGATTGGCTGATGGCTGTCACGTGATACAGGAGGAGTGAAAATAGACATCACTTGAAATATGTAAAAAAAAACTACTACTCATTTGAAGTTCAGACTAAGGGGCCGATTTATTAAGCAACGTATGATGATCATTCTGCGCGAGCCTTCGGGCTCAGCCGGAATCAGGATTTAAGAAGCAGCAGTCATAAGACTGTTGCTCCTTAACCCATCAATCATCCCGATCAGGTACGATCTGGATGATTGACACTCCCTGCTAGCGGCCGATTGGCCGTGAATGTGCAGGGGGCAGCATTGCACAAGCATTTTACTAGAAATGCTTGTGCAATGATAAATGCCGACAGCGTATGCTATCGGCATTTATCGATGTTGGGCTAACATGATTCGCTACAGCAAATCGTGTCCGTCCTCCATTTGTTAAATCTACCCCTATGTGTTATTGCCTTGTCTTTTTTTTTTATTTATAAAGTTTTTATTGGAGTTTTACAAACATATACATCATAAAACAATATTAACTATTACACAGAAAAATGATACATGCCTCGCCCTGCTAATTATCTTGATGTCTGAGGCCTATATTTTATAGATTCTCCGTATTTAAAAGTTAATAGAGCAAAAAGTAAAAGGCAATGTTTGAACAGACTAAAAACAGCATGAAACCTTGAGATGACATCTTATTTGAGTGGTAAATTATATTTGGAGAACTCTGCTGATTATCAGTAGATTGAGAAAAATATAATAAAGAATAAGAAAAAGATAGCAACCAGTCTTAGTGGGAGATTAGAGAGGGGAAGCGGAGGAGGGGAAAGTTGTCTGCATGAGCAATTATGTGGCAATTGGAGATAAACACTAGTTAATTTGTTATTACAGTTTGTGCGGTAGTGGTATCCCAATAGAATTGGACATTGTGGAACAAATCTAGTCTATTTGTTTTAAAATAAGAGTATTCTTCTAGGTAAAGCAGTTCTTGAGTACGGTTTTCCCATTCATCTACAGTGGGGATTAGTGCAGATTTAAATTTTCTGGCAATTAGAGATTTTGCTCAATTTAGGCATATCTGGAGTAGTAGCTGCTTTATTTTTTATTTGTGTTTGGATCTGTCATGGGAGTAAGTTTAAAGGTGGGATCATATAACTTAGTGAGGAATCTTTCAATGGAGAACCAGAAATCTCTTAAACGGGGACATGACCACCAGATGTGAACCATTGTTCCGATCTCTCCGCAGTCCCTTCAACATTGATGAGACGCAATGTGGTATATTCATTTTAATCTAGCGGGTGTGAGGTACCATCTTGATAAAATGTTATAATTAATTTCTAATATTTGGGTGGATGTGGAGGATTTATGTGTATACTCGAAGAATTTGATCTATGTTTTCTCGGGGATTTCTATCGCTAATTCCTTTTGCCAACCTCGGGTATAATTGGGTAATGTTTTCTATATGAGTTCATCTGACATCCTCCTGGCTATCGACAGTGAGTCTTTTAGAGCATTGTGTTGTCTACATAATTCTTTGAAGCGCGTGGTAGAGCAGAGTAGTGTAGTTCTGTGTGGGGATACTTTTAGTAGGTGTTGCAGTTGACGGTATTTTAACAAATAAGTAAAGGTGCCGCGTAGCATAGTTGGTAAATCCTGCATAGGTTTCAATGCCCCTTGATTTAAAAATTCTATTATTGGGGAAGAGTAGCCTAAATCAGTGTAGTTAGTGTTGCCTGTGGTTGTATGGATGTTCATTAATAGCTCTGTGTTTTGAAAGATTGGGGACATGGGGGAAAAAGGGGATGAGATTCCGGGAACCCGCTTGACAATGTTATCCCACACACAGAAGATATGTCTATAAAGGGGAGAGAATTTTGTTTCGATTAGTCTGCAAGTAGAGGGCAACCAACATAGAGGGCCTATTTCTGGAGTTTTAAGGATATAGGAAACTAATGATATCCAAGCTTTATTTTGTGCACTAGTGTGCCAGTCTAGAATACGCTGGAGCGTGTTTACTAGGTAGTATCTCAGAATGTGCGGGACGCCTAAACCTCCACTTTGTCTTGACCGAAACATGGTTTTCTTTGCCACTCTAGATTTACGACCGTTCCAGATAAATTTAGTTAGTATTTATTGTAGTTGTGTTATATATGAGCTGGGTAAATTGATTGGTAGTGTTTGTAACAAATATAAAATGCATGGCAAGATGGACATTTTAATGATTTGAATTCTCCCCCACCAAGAGAAGGACTTTTGTTGCCAATTTTGGCAGTCTTTTTGTAGGGTTTTGATAAGTGGGAGGTAATTGTGTTGAAATAGGGAAGAGATTCTTGGTGTTAGGTTAACACCCAGATATTTTATATGTTGTGTTTGGTACAGGCATATTTTAGAAAGTTCCTTGAATTTTTGGGGCTTCAAGTTTATATTTAAAATATTTGATTTTTGGTTTTGATGTGGAAATGTGATAATTCACCAAATCTATGAAACTCCTTCAAGAGGGATGGAATGGATCTTGTAGGGTTGGTTATAGTCAATAGGATATTGTCTGCATACAAGTTAATCTTGTAATCATTGGGTCCTATGTTGATCCCTTTAATTTCCTGATTTAACCTAATGTGTTCTGCTAACAGTTCCATTGCCATGGCGAACAGTAGGGGAGACAACGGACACCCCTTTCTTGTGCCATTGTTTATAGTTGTGGGTCTGAATAAGTGCCGTTAACTTTTACCTTAGTCGTGGGGTCTCCGTACAAGCTAAATATTTGCTTAATCATTTGGGGGGCGATTCGATATCCTCCCAGTGAAGAACGTAGTTAGGACCAATTGATCCTATTGAATGCTTTTTCCGTGTCAGTAGATACCAGGACTGTCTCCATTCCTTTTGTTGTAGCGTGTTCTATCAGGTGCAGAGTCCTGATCGTATTCTCTCTGGTCTCCCGACACAGAATAAAGACAGCTTGATCAACATGAATAAGCTGTGGAAAGAATTTATTTATTCTTTTGGCTAGAATTTTGGCATAAATTTTTGCGACAGTGTTTATTAAAGAGATAATTTTCTGGATCAATGGTAAGTTTACCCGTTTTGTGAATGAGAGTTATGTGGGCAGAGAGAGTTTCTTGTGCAAAAAAAAAGTTTTTGTCGATCGCTTGGAATGCCTTAGCTAAATCAGGTGTTAGAACTTGCTTATAGGTTTTATAATATTGGTTTGAGAAACCATCTGGCCCTGGGCTCTTTTGGGTCGACAAAGAGTCAATTTCTTTCAAAACTTCAGGGATTTCAATGGGTGCATCTAATAAATCAGCTTCTTCTTGGGTTAGGGTGGGCAAGTCTGCTTTTTTAATGTAAGCTTCCATTTCTTGAACAACTTGTGTGTTGGTTATAGCGGGTAAGTTGTATAGCTTTTTATAGTAGTCTCGGAATGTAGATGCATTTCCCTTACTGTAATGAATATCTGGGGAGTTAGAGGCAGTTATACAGTGTACTTAAGCATTGAATGTCCGAGGGCCCTAGCTAGCATAGTGCTGGTTCTGTTTCCTTCCGTGAAATATCTTCTTTTAAGATAAAAAGCCCTTTTTAGAGCCTCTTTGCGTAGATATGCGTTTAGGTCTGATTTGGCTATAGATAGATCTTTAAGAAGTATTGCATCTGAAGGGGATTGGTTATTTTTGTCTTCTAGTGTATTCAGTTTTAGTGATGTCGCGAACCTAAAATTTTCGATTCGCGAACGGCGGACTCAAACTTCCGGTATTGTTCGTGAACGCGCGAACCGCGCAAACCGCCATTGAATTCAATAGGCAGGCGAACTTTAAAACCTACAAGGACTCTTTCTGGCCACAATAGTGATGGAAAAGTTGTTTCAAGGGTACTAACACCTGGACTGTTGCATGCTGGAGGGGGATCCCTGGCAAAACTCCCATGGAAAATTACATACAGGGAGTGCAGAATTATTAGGCAAATTAGTATTTTGACCACATCATCCTCTTTATGCATGTTCTCTTACTCCAAGCTGTATAGGCTCGAAAGCCTACTACCAATTAAGCATATTAGGTGATGTGCATCTCTGTAATGAGAAGGGGATGTGGTCTAATGACATCAACACCCTATATCAGGTGTGCATAATTATTAGGCAACCTCCTTTCCTTTGGCAAAATGGGTCAAAAGAAGGACTTGACAGGCTCAAAAAAGTAAAAAATAGTGAGATATCTTGAAGAGGGATGCAGCACTCTTAAAATTGCAAAGCTTCTGAAGCGTGATCATTGAACAATCAAGCGTTTCATTCAAAATAGTCAACAGGGTCGCAAGAAGCGTGTGGAAAAACCAAGGCACAAAATAACTGCCCATGAACTGAGAAAAGTCAAGCGTGCAGCTGCCAAGATGCCACTTGCCACCAGTTTGGCCATATTTCAGAGCTGCAACATCACTGGAGTGCCCAAAAGCACAAGGTGTGCAATACTCAGAGACATGGCCAAGGTAAGAAAGGCTGAAAGACGACCACCACTGAACAAGACACACAAGCTGAAACGTCAAGACTGGGCCAAGAAATATCTCAAGACTGATTTTTCTAAGGTTTTATGAACTGATGAAATGAGAGTGAGTCTTGATGGGCCAGATGGATGGGCCCGTGGCTGGATTGGTAAAGGGCAGAGAGCTCCAGTCCGACTCAGACGCCAGCAAGGTGGAGGTGGAGTACTGGTTTGGGCTGGTATCATCAAAGATGAGCTTGTGGGGCCTTTTCGGGTTGAGGATGGAGTCAAGCTCAACTCCCAGTCCTACTGCCAGTTTCTGGAAGACACCTTCTTCAAGCAGTGGTACAGGAAGAAGTCTGCATCCTTCAAGAAAAACATGATTTTCATGCAGGACAATGCTCCATCACACGCGTCCAAGTACTCCACAGCGTGGCTGGCAAGAAAGGGTATAAAAGAAGAAAATCTAATGACATGGCCTCCTTGTTCACCTGATCTGAACCCCATTGAGAACCTGAGAATCATCAAATGTGAGATTTACAAGGAGGGAAAACAAGTACACCTCTCTGAACAGTGTCTGGGAGGCTGTGGTTGCTGCTGCACGCAATGTTGATGGTGAACAGATCAAAACACTGACAGAATCCATGGATGGCAGGCTTTTGAGTGTCCTTGCAAAGAAAGGTGGCTATATTGGTCACTGATTTGTTTTTGTTTTGTTTTTGAATGTCAGAAATGTATATTTGTGAATGTTGAGATGTTATATTGATTTCACTGGTAAAAATAAATAATTGAAATGGGTATATATTTGTTTTTTGTTAAGTTGCCTAATAATTATGCACAGCAATAGTTACCTGCACACACAGATATCCCCCTAAAATAGCTATAACTAAAAACAAACTAAAAACTTCTTCCAAAACTATTCAGCTTTGATATTAATGAGTTTTTTGGGTTCATTGAGAACATGGTTGCTGTTCAATAATAAAATTAATCCTCAAAAATACAACTTGCCTAATAATTCTGCACTCCCTGTAGTTGATGCAGAGTCTGCTTTTAAGCCATAATGGGTCTAAATCAACTAACATTCCCAAAGTGGCTGTCTCAAAACATCCCGGACAGAAGATAGATTGATAGTGATAGATAGGATAGATATACATAGATTGATAGTTAGATAGAATGGATAGAAGAGAAATAGATAGATTTGTTAGATATATAACTACCCTAATAAATTCTAATAATCAAACATGCGTTCTTGGACCCAACTAGCTTGTGTCAATTAGTACTTTTCTTAGCACTTTAATCCCTGTTCCCCCCCCCCCCCCTATCGGGGGAGTTCTATATGGCCTGCCAGATTACCCTGAAAAATTATAATAATAAGACATGTGGTCTGCTACCTATTTTAACGAGGTTGTGTTTTAAGTACTACCATTCTTAGCACTTTAATCTCTGTAACTCCCCCTATTTGGTGAGGTCTATACGGCCTGGATGATTACCCATACAAAATATAATAATAAGACATCTGCTCTTGGTCTGCGACCCATGGTAACTATGTTGTGTTAATTAGTAATGTCCTTTGCATTTTAATAGCTGTTACTCATACTCACCCTATCGGTGGAGGTCTATATGGCCTGCATGATTACCCTTACAAAATATAACAACCAAGCATATGCTCTGGGACCCATGGTAAGTAGGTTGTGTTAAGTAGTACTGTTCTTTGCATTTTCATACCTGTTACAACACCAAATGGTGGCAGGTCTATCTGGCCTTCATGATTAGCTGCACCCAAACACCCATGGCTAACTCGGTTGTTTCAATTAGTACTATTCTTAACACTTTCATCCCTGTTACGGGCGGTCTACATGGCCATCATGATTAGCCGAACAAAATACTACAATCCAACCTTTGCTCAGTCTTCATAGGCCCTTCATTGTCTGTATTTTGATAGTACAGTTCTTATTATTTTTATAGCTGATACAACACCGAATGGTGGCAGCTCAATATGGCCTGCATGATTAGCCGCACCCAATACAAAAATAAATCCAAGCGGTCTTGGATTAACACCCATGGCTAACTCTGTTGTTTCAAGTAGTACTATTCTTAGCACTTTCATCTCATCATCCCTGGTACTTCCAGGACTCTTGGTGGTAGTGGTCTACATGGCCATCATGATTAGCCTAACCAAATACTACAATCCAACCTTGGCCCAGTCTTCCTAAGGCCCTTCATTGGCTGTATTTTGGTAGTACTGTTCTTATTAGTTTAATAGCTGATACGACACCAAATGGTGGCAGCTCAATATGGCCTGCATGATTAGCCGCACCCAATACAAAAATAAATCCAAGCGGTCTTGGATTAACACCCATGGCTAACTCTGTTGTTTCAAGTAGTACTATTCTTAGCTCTTTCATCTCATCATCCCTGGTACTTCCAGGACTCTCGGTGGTGGTGGTCTACATGGCCATCATGATTAGCCTAACCAAATACTACAATCCAACCTTGGCCCAGTCTTCCTAAGGCCCTTTATTGGCTGTATTTTGGTAGTACTGTTCTTATTAGTTTAATAGCTGATACGACACCGAATGTTGTCAGCTCTATATGGCCTGCATGAATAGCCGCACCCAAAGCCAAAAAAAACCAAGCGGTTTTGCACTAACACCCATGGCTAACTCTGTTGTTTCAAGTTCTACTATTCTTAGCTCTTTCATCTCATCATCCCTGTTACTTCCAGGACTCTCGGTGGTGGTGGTCTACATGGCCATCATGATTAGCCTAACCAAATACTACAATCCAACCTTGGCTCAGTCTTCCTAAGGCCCTTCATTGGCTGTATTTTGGTAGTACTGTCATCCTTTTGAATAATAGATTACAGGAAAGGCATTGATTTTAGAATCCCAGAGATCATTTATATGACCCGTGAAATAAAATAAAAAATTCATTAGATACCCGTTACACAATTATTTATCCTCAGGCCTTTTTAATACAAGGGTCCCGGAGCCTCAAACGAAACAACAGCATGAAAGAGGAGATATGTCATCCTTTTGAATAATAGATTACAGGAAAGGCATTGATTTTAGAAACCCACAGATCATTATTTGCAACCGTGAAATTAGAAAAAAACATTGATTAGACACCCGTGACACTTATTTATGCTCAGGCCTTTTTAATACGAGGGTCCCGGAGCCTCAACCGAAACAACAGCATGAAAGAGGAGATATGTCATCCTTTTAAATAAAAGATTACAGTAAAGGCATTGATTTTAGAAACCCACAGATCATTATTTGCAACCGTGAAATTAGAAAAAAAAATTGATTAGACACCCGTGACACTTATTTATGCTCAGGCCTTTTTAATACGAGGGTCCCGGAGCCTCAACCGAAACAACAGCATGAAAGAGGAGATATGTCATCCTTTTGAATAAAAGATTACAGTAAAGGCATTGATTTTAGAAACCCACAGATCATTATTTGCAACCGTGAAATTAGAAAAAAAAATTGATTAGACACCCGTGACACTTATTTATGCTCAGGCCTTTTTAATACGAGGGTCCCGGACGAAACAACAGCATGAAAGAGGAGATATGTCATCCTTTTGAATAAAAGATTACAGTAAAGGCATTGATTTTAGAAACCCACAGATCATTATTTGCAACCGTGAAATTAGAAAAAAACATTGATTACACACCCGTGACACTTATTTATGCTCAGGCCTTTTTAATACGAGGGTCCCGGAGCCTCAACCGAAACAACAGCATGAAAGAGGAGATATGTCATCCTTTTGAATAAAAGATTACAGTAAAGGCATTGATTTTAGAAACCCACAGATCATTATTTGCAACCGTGAAATTAGAAAAAAACATTGATTACACACCCGTGACACTTATTTATGCTCAGGCCTTTTTAATACGAGGGTCCCGGAGCCTCAACCGAAACAACAGCATGAAAGAGGAGATATGTCATCCTTTTGAATAAAAGATTACAGTAAAGGCATTGATTTTAGAAACCCACAGATCATTATTTACAACCATGAAATTAGAAAAAAACATTGATTACACACCCGTGACACTTATTTATGCTCAGGCCTTTTTAATACGAGGGTCCCGGAGCCTCAACCGAAACAACAGCATGAAAGAGGAGATATGTCATCCTTTTGAATAAAAAATTACAGTAAAGGCATTGATTTTAGAAACCCACAGATCATTATTTGCAACCGTGAAATTAGAAAAAAACATTGATTAGACACCCGTGACACTTATTTATGCTCAGGCCTTTTTAATACGAGGGTCCCGGAGCCTCAACCGAAACAACAGCATGAAAGAGGAGATATGTCATCCTTTTGAATAAAAGATTACAGTAAAGGCATTGATTTTAGAAACCCACAGATCATTATTTGCAACCGTGAAATAGAAAAAAACATTGATTACACACCCGTGACACTTATTTATCCTCAGGCATTTTTAATACGAGGGTCCCGGAGCCTCAACCGAAACAACAGCATGAAAGAGGAGATATGTCATCCTTTTGAATAAAAGATTACAGTAAAGTCATTGATTTTAGAAACCCACAGATCATTTATATGACCCGTGTAATAGAAAAAAACATTCATTAGACACCGGTTACACTTATTTATCCTCAGGCCTTGTTAATACGAGGGTCCCGGAGCCGCAACTGAAACAACAGCATGAAAGAGGACATATGTCATCCTTTTGAATTATAGATTACAGGAAAGGCATTGATTTTAGAAACACTGAGATAATTACTTGCAACCGGGAAATAAAAAAAAACATTGAACAGACACCCAGTACACTTTATTATCCATAGGCCTTTTCAGCAGAGGCTCCAGGACCCTCAACAAAAACAAGAGCAGGGAGCTGGGCATAGGAGTACAATGGAGTGTGACAATAATAGTCTGAAGGTGAAGATTGCATAGTTGTGGCATTTTAATTTTGTTATCGTGGGAACTTAGTACTTGCAATGACCTTGCTCTGGTGAATCCATATCGCAAATGTGTTATTTAAGGCACTGTTTGTCTATTTTTTTTGAATATCAGCATTTGGTAAATGAAGCTCAACTTAAGGCTGGTGAGAAACGACCTTTCTTCTGGCTGTTTGCAAATGTTGTGGCTCTGGACAAACATGTGAATAAGGGGACATCAGCCATATTCTGCACGCAACCCCTTTGATGATTGACGATAAACATGTGTCACCTGCAAGCAGAGCTCGTTACTTCTGTCTAAATCATCTTCCTGGTATGGACAGGCCACTGTTTCCCACAGCAAGTACGAATTTTGAAATACAAGATTGTCTTGAGTATGGTAGGAAACCAAAGTTTATTTAATTCTGTACTATCTATCACCACAAAAAATGAACTTCTTGAAGCAACGAAAATGCCAGCAATTTCATGTGCTTATGAATGACAAGGACGTCCTGTCCTGTGGTGCACAGAGATGGAGATGATTTTTGCCCTCCCTGTACACTACCCAGATGTCTCAAACATCACCAGAAACACAATACAGCCACTCTTGTGAAGTTCCTGGAGTGTTCCGGTAGCCATCTCTTTGCGCTCCTAAAGGAATACTTTATCAGTGTTTTTGTATACATCCGACAACAGCTTCTGAGACTGTGGTGACGCACATGTTATTTACTGTTGTTCCAGCTGTGGCAATATCAATTGGCATGAAAAAGTTAAGATTTGTGGTTTGGGGAGCCTATAGCTGTTGCGGTAGGACGTGTGTTTGAGGAGCTCCAGGTCTTACAAGTTACTTTGGAGTTAGTTTTCAACCTTAATTTAATTTTCTTTTTGGGATTCATAGTCACACTTTCTGGGGCTATCCAAGAGGAGCCTGGTAAAAGCAGTAGTAGTCACCCCTTATATCAACGGGTACCGTTGGACTAGTGACGCACATTTTATGCACGCTGTGGCAATTGCAATTTGCAATAAAAATAATCTGCTAACAACAACCACTACCTACGACCACACCTGACTCCTGAAGTCATGCTTCAGTTATTAAGTCAAGTTAAATTAATTTTTTTTTTCTTTATTATGCGAAGCAGAGGCTCTAGGACCGTCGACAAAACCAGCAGCAGGAAAGAGGACATATGGCATCCTTTTGAAAAAATGATTATAGGAAATGCATTGATTTCAGAAACACAGAGATCATTAGTTGCAACCGGTAAATCGAAAAAAACATTGATTAGACACCCAGTACACTTATTTTTCATTAGGCCTTTTTAATAAGAGGCTCCCGGAGCCTCAACTGAAACAACAGCATCAAAAAGTACATATGGCATCCTTGTGAATAATAGATTACTGGAAAGGCATTGATTTTAGAAACCCGTGGATAATTTTTTGCAAACGTGAAATCTAAAAAAACATAGATTATACACCCAGTACACTTCTTTATCCTTAGGCCTTTTTAGAAGAGTCTCCTGTAGCCTCAACAGAAACAACAGCATGAAAGAGGACATATGGCATCCTTGTGACTAATAGATTACAGGAAAGGCATTGATTTTATAAACCCAGAGATAATTTGTTGCAACCGGGAAACCTAAAAAAAAATGGATTAGACAACCAGGACACTTATTTATCCTTAGGCCTTAGTAGCAGAGGCTCCAGGACCCTCAACAAAACCAGCAGCAGTAAAGAGGACATATGGCATCCTTTAGAAAAATAGATTTCGGGAAAGGCATTGATTTTAGAAACACAGAGATCAGTAGTTGCAACCGTGCAATCTCTAAAAAATTGGATTATACACCAAGTACACTTATTTATCCTTAGGCCTTTTTCGCAGAGGCTCCAGGACCCTCCACAAAACCAGCAGCATGAAAGAGGACATATGGCATCCTTTAAAAAATTAGATTACAGGAAAGGCATTGATTTTAGAAACACAGAGATCATTAGTTGCAACCGTGAAATCGCAATAAACTTCGATTATACACCAAGTACACTTATTTATCCTTAGGCCTTTTTAGCAGAGGCTCCAGGACCCTCCACAAAACCAGCAGCATGAAAGAGGACATATGGCATCCTTTAGAAAATTAGATTACAGGAAAGGCATTGATTTTAGAAACACAGAGATCATTAGTTGCAACCGTGAAATCACAAAAAACTTTGATTATACACCAAGTACCCTTATTTATCCTTAGGCCTTTTTAGCAGAGGCTCCAGGACCCTCCACAAAACCAGTAGCATGAAAGAGGACATATGGCATCCTTTAGAAAATTAGATTACAGGAAAGGCATTGATTTTAGAAACACAGAGATCATTAGTTGCAACCGTGAAATCTAAGAAAACATAGATTATACACCCAGTACACTTCTTTATCCTTAGGCCTTTTTAGAAGAGTGTCCCGGAGCCTCAACAGAAAGAACACCATGAAAGAGGACATATGGCATCCTTTTGAAAAATAGATTACAGGAAAGGCATTGATTTTAGAAAGACAGAAAAAATTTGTTACAAACGGGAAATCTAAAAAAACATTGAATAGACACCCAGTACACTTCTTTATCCTTCGGCCTTTTTAGCAGAGGCTCCAGGACACTCAACAAAATCAGCAGTAGGAAAGAGGACATATGGCATCCTTTGTGAAAAAAAGATTATAGGAAAGGCATTGATTTTAGGAACCCGGGGATAATTTGTTGCAACCGTGAATTTGAATAAAAAAAATGATTGGATGGACACCCAGTACAATTCTTTCTCCCTAGGCCTTTTTATAAGAGGGTCCAGGACCCTCAAACAAAACACCAGCAGGAAAGGGGACATATGGCATACTTTTGAACAATAGAGTAAGAGTACAGGAAAGGCATTGATTTTAGAAACCCATAGATAATTTTTTGCAAATGTAAATTTGAATCAAAAAAATTATTCGATGGACACCCAGTACACCTCTTTCTCCTTAGGCCTTTTATAAGAGGGTCCTGGACCCTCAAAAAATACACCAGCAGGAAAGAGGACATATGGCATACTTTTGAAAATTAGATTACAGGAAAGGCATTGATTTTAGAAACACAGAGATCAGTTATATGACCCGGGAAATAGAAAAAAAACATTGATTGGACACCCAGTACACTTATTTATCCTTAGTCCTTTTTATAAGAGTGCCCCGGAGCCTCAACAGAAAGAACAGCATGAAATAGGACATATGGCATCCTTTTGAAAAATAGATTACAGGAAAGGCATTGATTTTTGAAAGACAGAAAAAATTTGTTACAACCGGGAAATCTAAAAAAACATTGAATAGACACCCATTACACTTTATTATCCTTAGGCCTTTTTAGCAGAGGCTCCAGGACACTCAACAAAACCAGCAGTAGGAAAGAGGACATATGGCATCCTTTGTGAAAAAAAGATTATAGGAAAGGCATTGATTTTAGAAACCCGGGGATAATTTTTTGCAACCGTGAATTTTAATTAAAAAAATGATTGGATGGACACCCAGTACAATTCTTTATCCCTAGGCCTTTTTATAAGAGGGTCCAGGACCCTCAAACAAAAAACCAGCAGGAAAGAGGACATATGGCATACTTTTGAACAATAGAGTACAGGAAAGGCATTTATTTTAGAAACCCATAGAAATGTTTTTTAAAATGGAAATTTGAATCAAAAAAATGATTCGATGGACACCCAGTACACCTCTTTCTCCTTAGGCCTTTTTATAAGAGGGTCCTGGACCCTCAAAAAAAACACCAGCAGGAAAGAGGACGTATGGCATCCTTTTGAACAATAGAGTACAGGTACAGCATTGATTTTACAAACCCAGAGATCATTTTGGTCAATTGTTAAATAGAAAAATAAAAATGAGTGGCCAACCAGTACACCTCTTTCTCCTTAGGTCTTTTTATAAGAGGGTCCTGGACCCTCAAAAAAAACACCAGCAGGAAAGAGGACGTATGGCATCCTTTTGAACAATAGAGTACAGGTACGGCATTGATTTTACAAAACCAGAGATAATTTTGGTCAAATGAGAAATAGAAAATAAAAATGAGTGGACACCCAGTACACCTCTTTCACCTTAGGCCTTTTTATATGAGTGTCCAGGACCCTCAAACAAAATACCAGCAGGAAAGAGAACATATGGCATACTTTGGAACAATAGAGTACTGGTACGGCATTTATTTGTGAAACCCACAGATAATTGTTTGTAAAAGTGAAATAGCCCCAAAAACCATGCTTGGACTCCCACTCCAGGTCGTTCTCCTTCAGCTTTTTTATAAGAGGGTCCAGCACCCTCAACAGAAACAACTGCAGGAAACACCACCACATATGCCATCCTTTTGCACAAGCGAGTACAGGTATGGCATCCATTTTAGAAACCCAAAGATAATTGAGAGGAACCAGGAACATTTTTCTAAAAACTGGATGGGGCACCCATTACTACAGGTCGTTCTCCTTCAGCCTTTTTATATCATGGGCCACGACCCGCAACAGGCACAACAGCATGAAACACAACATATGCCACCCTTTTTCACAATAGAGTACAGGTATGGCATAGATGGAACACGGAGATAATTTAGAGCAACCAAGAGACAGATAAAGATGCTTGGTCGGTCCTACTCTTTCAAATTTGTTGCATTTTGCGTTCAATTGAATGGTCCACCGGATATGAGTGGTGTGTAAAGTTGTACAATTCGTAACAGTTTAATCACTAGTGTTATGTGCCTTATTTTTTTTATTTGAGTTTTGTACCCACAGAGATGCAGCAGAGGTCAGAAAAATTAGGATTGTACAAATGACTGAAAAATTGGGGTATTGTTGTAGCAACTGCTGTAGCAGCGGCCAGAAAAATCGATGTTTGTAAAACATTTATAAAGTGCCCTAAAAGCTTGTGGCTTGAACACTAGTTGTTGGCGGATAAGTCAAGCAAGTCCTCCGTCTTTATAACCAAAAAAAAAAGGCCAGCCTGTGTACCAGTTGTAGCCCAAGCCAGCTCATATCATCATCAGTAGTTTTTTATTCAAATGTATCGCCCAATGTCAGTCCCTTCGGGATCCAGCCCTCATTCATTTTTATAAAAGTGAGATAGTCAAGGCTTTTTTTACCTAGGCGACTTCTCTTCTCAGTGACAAAACCTCCTGCTGCACTAAAAGTCCTTTCAGACAGGACACTTGAAGCGGGGCAGGCCAGAAGTTCCATTGCAAATTGGGATAGCTCAGGCCACAAGTCCAGCCTGCACACCCAGTAGTCAAGGGGTCCATCGCTCCTGAGAGTGTCGAGATCCGCAGTTAAAGCTAGGTAGTCTGCTACCTGTTGGTTGAGTCTTTCTCTAAGGCTGGATCCCGAAAGGCTCTGATGGTGCATGGGAGTTAAAAAGGTACGCATTTCCTCCATCAACAAGACGTCAGGAAAGCGCCCGGTCCTTGCCGCCGTGGTCGTGGGAGGAGGAGGATTAATTTCATCTCTTCCCCTGTTACTTTCCCGTGTTGTTATGAAAATGCTCCATCCTTTCCGACTTGCGGGAATTTGGTAACATTTCAGGCACTTTATGCTTATACCGGGGGTCGAGGAGCGTGGACACCCAGTACAGGTCGTTCTCCTTCAGCTTTTTTATACGAGGGTCCCTCAACAGGCATGACAGCATGAAAGAACCCATTTGAACAAGGTTGGATGCTGAGCTAATCATGTCGTGTTCCTCCTCCTCACTGATCTCACTGATGGTATCTTCTTCCCCCCAGCCACGTACAACACCACGGGTACCAGAGAGGTGACAACAACGAGCACCCTGGGATAACTGTTGTGCTCGGTCTTCCTCCTCCTCATCCTCCCCAAAGCCACATTCCTCCTCTGACTCCTCTTCCTCACAATCCTCTTCCTGCGTTGCCGCAGGTCCAGCAAGCAATGCTGATTCGGCTGTTTGCGGGGGTGATGGACACCACAACTCTCCCGCTTCCTCTTCACGCTCATCTACTGCTTGATCCAGCACTCTTCGCAGGGCACGCTCCAGGAAGAAAACAAATGGTATGATGTCGCTGATGGTGCCTTCGGTGCGACTGACAAGGTTTGTCACCTCCTCAAATGGACGCATGAGCCTACAGGCATTGCAAATGAGCGTCCAGTAATTTGGCAAAAATATCCCCAGCTCCCCAGAGGCTGTCCTAGCACCCCGGTCATACAAATACTCATTAACAGCTTTTTCTTGTTGGAGCAGGCGGTCAAACATTAGGAGTGTTGAATTCCACCGTGTCGGGCTGTCGCAAATCAAGCGCCTCACTGGCAGGTTGTTTCGACGCTGGATATCAGACAAGTGCGCCATGGCCATGTAGGAACGCCTGAAATGGCCACACACCTTCCTGGCCTGCTTCAGGACATTCTGTAAGCCTGGGTACTTATGGACAAATCGTTGTACAATTAGATTACACACATGTCCCATGCACGGCACATGTGTCAACTTGCCCAATTTCAATGCCACCACCAAATTACTTCCATTGTCAGAAACAACCTTGCCAATCTCTAGTTGGTGCGTTCAGGGCGGTCAGGAGTGCTGGTGCGGTGTGACTCTCCGCTTTCAGGCAAGTCAACCCCAAGTCGGTGTGACACTGCCGTACCCGGGATGTAGCATAGTACCTGGGGAGCTGGGGGGGGTGCCATAGATGTGGAGCAAGACGCAGAAGTTGAAGAGGACTCAGCCGAGGAAGAGGTTATGGAAGAGGATGGAGTAGGAGGAGTAGAGGAGGTAGCAGCAGGCCTGCCTGCAAGTCGTGGCGGTGTCACCAACTCTTCTGCAGAGCCACGCATTCCATGCTTGTCAGAAGTCAGCAGGTTTACCCAATGCGCAGTGTAGGTGATATACCTGCCCTGACCATGCTTTGCAGACCAGCTATCCGTGGTCATATGGACCCTTGCCCCAACGCTGTGTGCCAGACATGCCATAACTTGGGATTGCCTTTTGTGAAAAGAAATTTCTGCCAGGTACCTTCCACTGTGGTGTCCCAATAGATACAAATTTTTTGAAAGCATCAGACTCCACCAGCTTGTATGGTAAAAGCTGGCGGGCTAAGAGTTCAGACAAGCCAGCTGTCAGACGCCGGGCAAGGGGGTGACTTTGAGAAATTGGCTTCTTACGCTCAAACATGTCCTTGACAGACACCTGACTGTGGGCAGATGACCAGGAACTGCTACGTAAGAGAGACTGAGTGGAGGATGGTTGAGAGGGGGCAAGGAGGACAGCACTGGTTGACGTGGCTGAAGATGCTGGAGCAGGAGGAGGAGGGCAGCTTTCACTTTGTGTGCTGCTTCTACTCATGTGTTCTTCCCATCGGCCTTTGTGATGGGAGACCATGTGCCTTCGCAAAGCAGTTGTTCCTAGGTGGCTGTTGGACTTCCCACGACTCAGTTTCTTTTGGCACAGGTTGCAAATGGCATCGCTGTTGTCAGAGGCAGACACACAAAAAAAATGCCACACTGCTGAGCTCTGCGATGACGGCATTCTGGTGGTGGCAACAGCATGCGTTGATGGGCGTCGGCGGGCTGTCTGGCTGACCCCTGGTGACGATGCATGCTGTCTGACTGTGCCACTAACTCCTTGAGACGACCTCCCCGTGCTTCCAAATCGTCTCCTCCTCCTCCTCCTCTCTGTCTCCCCATCTGAACTTTCCCCCTCTTCTTCTTCTCTTCTAGCAGGCACCCACGTGACATCCACTGACACATCATCATCAACCGCTTCACTTGTATCTGAAACATCAAGAAAGGAAGCAGCAGCGGGTACAACATCATCATCATCATCATCATCACACCGTACCTCCATGTCGGTAATGCTGCCTGACTGAGACTGATCACTATTATCTACATCCTCTGTCAATGATGGTTGTGCATCACTCATTTCTTCCAAATGATGTGTCAATAACTCCTGTGACAGATCAAGTGAAGCGGCTGTGGTGCTAGTGTTGGTGGTGGCGACAGGCGGCGGAGTGGCACTGGTCACTTGAGACCTGCCCAAAGCACAGCTGGACTTAGATGGTGCGTCAAGGTTAGGAGGACTAGCAGCGGAAGCTGAAGAAGATTGGGTTTCCTGTGTTAGCCATTCAACTAGGTCCTCCTCAGAAGTTTTTGCATCCCCCCTGGCACCCGGCATCTGAACAATGTGCATATTTGTAGGGTCTAAAGGAATCACAGCACCACGACCACGACCACGGAACCTGCGGGGTGGCCTGCCTCTGCCTGTCATTTTTTTTTAAATGGACACTAACAATACTATTACACCAATTGAGTGGTGGCACTGTGAAAGTGGGCACAGTATACGCTGTGAGACTGACAACAACAAAAAAGACAGATGTTTTAGAAATCACAAATTGTTAATTTTTTGAAATATTACTAGTACTGTGGCAACAAATATGATTGTTTGGCACTATTTGGCAAATGGGCCTGTCTGGCACACACGCTGGGAGAAAGGAAACTGCAATTCAATGGCACTAGGAGACTGAAGAATCACAGTCAAAACAGTTATGATTAACAAAAATTCCAATCCTGTTACAATAAATATGAGTGGTGGCACTAATTGGCTAGTTGGGACTGGCACACAGGCAGTAGGAAAATGCAATTCAAGGGCACTAGTAGACTGCAGATTGACAGTCAAAACAGTGTTGATTGACAAATTTTGCAATACTGTTAAAAGAAATATGATTGCTAGCACTAATTGGATAGTTGGGCCTGGCACACAGGCTGGCAGGCAGTAGAAAAGTGCAATTCAATGGCACAAGCAAAATGAGGATTAAGATCAACAATCAAGATTTTTTTAATTTTAATTTGTAACTATACTGTGACAACAATTAGGATTGGTGTAAATAGTTGGCAAGACGGCCTGGCACAAAAGGATGGCAGGCAGGAGGTAGATGCAATTCAAGTACACTAGGAGACTGATTAATGACAGTCAAAACAGTGATGATTGACAATTTTTGCAATACTGTTAAAAGAAATATGATTGCTGACAACAATTGGCTAGGTGGGCCTGGCTCACAGCAGGCTGCAAGGCTGGAGGAAAGTGCTATTCAATGGCACCAGCAAAATGAGGATTCAAATCACAGCAACTATTACCAAAAATATTAATTTTTAATTATTAGAATACTGTCACAACAAATATGATTGGTGTAAATATTTTTTAAGTAGGCCTGGCACACAGGCTTGGAAGGCTGTAGAAAAGTGCTATTCTAGGGCACGAGCAAACTGAGGATTAAGATCATCAACAATAAAGATTTTTTTAATTGTAATTAGTAACTATACTGTGACAAAAAATTAGGATTGGTGTAAATAGTTGGCAAGACGGCCTGGCACAAAAGGATGGCAGGCAGGAGGTAGATGCAATTCAAGGACACTAGGAGACTGATTACTGACAGTCTAAACAGTGATGATTGACAATTTTTGCAATACTGTTAACAGAAATATGATTGATGACAACAATTGGCTAGGTGGGCCTGGCTCACAGCAGGCTGCAAGGCAGGAGGAAAGTACTATTCAATGGCACCAGCAAACTGAGAATTCAAATCACAGCAACTATTACCAAAAATTATAATTTTTAATTATTAGAATACTGTCACAACAAATATGATTGGTGTAAATATTTTTTAAGTAGGCCTGGCACACAGGCTTGGAAGGCTGTAGAAAAGTGCTATTCTAGGGCACGAGCAAACTGAGGATTAAGATCATCAACAATAAAGATTTTTTTAATTGTAATTAGTAACTATACTGTGACAAAAAATTAGGATTGGTGTAAATAGTTGGCAAGACGGCCTGGCACAAAAGGATGGCAGGCAGGAGGTAGATGCAATTCAAGGACACTAGGAGACTGATTACTGACAGTCTAAACAGTGATGATTGACAATTTTTGCAATACTGTTAACAGAAATATGATTGATGACAACAATTGGCTAGGTGGGCCTGGCTCGCAGCAGGCTGCAAGGCAGGAGGAAAGTACTATTCAATGGCACCAGCAAACTGAGGATTCAAATCACAGCAACTATTACCAAAAATTTTAATTTTTAATTATTAGAATACTGTCACAACAAATATGATTGGTGTAAATATTTTTTAAGTAGGCCTGGCACACAGGCTTGGAAGGCTGTAGAAAAGTGCTATTCTAGGGCACGAGCAAACTGAGGATTAAGATCATCAACAATAAAGATTTTTTTAATTGTAATTAGTAACTATACTGTGACAAAAAATTAGGATTGGTGAAAATAGTTGGAAAAACGGCCTGGCACAAAAGGATGGCAGGCAGGAGGTAGATGCAATTCAAGGACACTAGGAGACTGATTACTGACAGTCTAAACAGTGATGATTGACAATTTTTGCAATACTGTTAACAGAAATATGATTGATGACAACAATTGGCTAGGTGGGCCTGGCTCACAGCAGGCTGCAAGGCAGGAGGAAAGTACTATTCAATGGCACCAGCAAACTGAGGATCCAAATCACAGCAACTATTACCAAAAATTTTAATTTTTAATTATTAGAATACTGTCACAACAAATATGATTGGTGTAAATATTTTTTAAGTAGGCCTGGCACACAGGCTTGGAAGGCTGTAGAAAAGTGCTATTCTAGGGCACGAGCAAACTGAGGATTAAGATCATCAACAATAAAGATTTTTTTAATTGTAATTAGTAACTATACTGTGACAAAAAATTAGGATTGGTGTAAATAGTTGGCAAGACGGCCTGGCACAAAAGGACGGCAGGCAGGAGGTAGATGCAATTCAAGGACACTAGGAGACTGATTACTGACAGTCTAAACAGTGATGATTGACAATTTTTGCAATACTGTTAACAGAAATATGATTGATGACAACAATTGGCTAGGTGGGCCTGGCTCACAGCAGGCTGCAAGGCAGGAGGAAAGTACTATTCAATGGCACCAGCAAACTGAGGATTCAAATCACAGCAACTATTACCAAAAATTTTAATTTTTAATTATTAGAATACTGTCACAACAAATATGATTGGTGTAAATATTTTTTAAGTAGGCCTGGCACACAGGCTTGGAAGGCTGTAGAAAAGTGCTATTCTAGGGCACGAGCAAACTGAGGATTAAGATCATCAACAATAAAGATTTTTTTAATTGTAATTAGTAACTATACTGTGACAAAAAATTAGGATTGGTGAAAATAGTTGGAAAAACGGCCTGGCACAAAAGGATGGCAGGCACAAGGTAGATGCAATTCAAGGACACTAGGAGACTGATTACTGACAGTCTAAACAGTGATGATTGACAATTTTTGCAATACTGTTAACAGAAATATGATTGCTGACAACAATTGGCTAGGTGGGCCTGGCTCAAAGCAGGCTGCAAGGCAGGAGGAAAGTGCTATTCAATGGCACCAGCAAACTGAGGATTCAAATCACAGCAACTATTGCCAAAAATTTTAATTTTTAATTATTAGAATACTGTCACAACAAATAGGATTGGTGTAAATATTTTTCAAGTAGGCCTGGCACACAGGCTTGGAAGGCTATAGAAAAGTGCAATTCTAGGGCACGAGCAAACTGAGGATTAAGATCATCAACAATAAAGATTTTTTTAATTTTAATTAGTAACTATACTGTGACAAAAAATTAGGATTGGTGTAAATAGTTGGCAAGACGGCCTGGCACAAAAGGATGGCAGGCAGGAGGTAGAGGCAATTCAAGGACACTAGGAGACTGATTACTGACAGTCTAAACAGTGATGATTGACCATTTTTGCAATACTGTTAACAGAAATATGATTGCTGACAACAATTGGCTAGGTGGGCCTGGCTCACAGCAGGCTGCAAGGCAGGAGGAAAGTACTATTCAATGGCACCAGCAAACTGAGGATTCAAATCACAGCAACTATTACCAAAAATTTTAATTTTTAATTATTAGAATACTGTCACAACAAATATGATTGGTGTAAATATTTTTTAAGTAGGCCTGGCACACAGGCTTGGAAGGCTGTAGAAAAGTGCTATTATAGGGCACGAGCAAACTGAGGATTAAGATCATCAACAATAAAGATTTTTTTAATTGTAATTAGTAACTATACTGTGACAAAAAATTAGGATTGGTGTAAATAGTTGGCAAGACGGCCTGGCACAAAAGGATGGCAGGCAGGAGGTAGATGCAATTCAAGGACACTAGGAGACTGATTACTGACAGTCTAAACAGTGATGATTGACAATTTTTGCAATACTGTTAACAGAAATATGATTGATGACAACAATTGGCTAGGTGGGCCTGGCTCACAGCAGGCTGCAAGGCAGGAGGAAAGTACTATTCAATGGCACCAGCAAAATGAGGATTCAAATCACAGCAACTATTACCAAAAATTTTAATTTTTAATTATTAGAATACTGTCACAACAAATATGATTGGTGTAAATATTTTTTAAGTAGGCCTGGCACACAGGCTTGGAAGGCTGTAGAAAAGTGCTATTCTAGGGCACGAGCAAACTGAGGATTAAGATCATCAACAATAAAGATTTTTTTAATTGTAATTAGTAACTATACTGTGACAAAAAATTAGGATTGGTGAAAATAGTTGGAAAAACGGCCTGGCACAAAAGGATGGCAGGCAGGAGGTAGAGGCAATTCAAGGACACTAGGAGACTGATTACTGACAGTCTAAACAGTGATGATTGACCATTTTTGCAATACTGTTAACAGAAATATGATTGCTGACAACAATTGGCTAGGTGGGCCTGGCTCACAGCAGGCTGCAAGGCAGGAGGAAAGTACTATTCAATGGCACCAGCAAACTGAGGATTCAAATCACAGCAACTATTACCAAAAATTTTAATTTTTAATTATTAGAATACTGTCACAACAAATATGATTGGTGTAAATATTTTTTAAGTAGGCCTGGCACACAGGCTTGGAAGGCTGTAGAAAAGTGCTATTATAGGGCACGAGCAAACTGAGGATTAAGATCATCAACAATAAAGATTTTTTTAATTGTAATTAGTAACTATACTGTGACAAAAAATTAGGATTGGTGAAAATAGTTGGAAAAACGGCCTGGCACAAAAGGATGGCAGGCACAAGGTAGATGCAATTCAAGGACACTAGGAGACTGATTACTGACAGTCTAAACAGTGATGATTGACAATTTTTGCAATACTGTTAACAGAAATATGATTGCTGACAACAATTGGCTAGGTGGGCCTGGCTCAAAGCAGGCTGCAAGGCAGGAGGAAAGTGCTATTCAATGGCACCAGCAAACTGAAGATTCAAATCACAGCAACTATTGCCAAAAATTTTAATTTTGAATTATTAGAATACTGTCACAACAAATAGGATTGGTGTAAATATTTTTCAAGTAGGCCTGGCACACAGGCTTGGAAGGCTATAGAAAAGTGCAATTCTAGGGCACGAGCAAACTGAGGATTAAGATCATCAACAATAAAGATTTTTTTAATTTTAATTAGTAACTATACTGTGACAAAAAATTAGGATTGGTGTAAATAGTTGGCAAGACGGCCTGGCACAAAAGGATGGCAGGCAGGAGGTAGAGGCAATTCAAGGACACTAGGAGACTGATTACTGACAGTCTAAACAGTGATGATTGACAATTTTTGCAATACTGTTAACAGAAATATGATTGCTGACAACAATTGGCTAGGTGGGCCTGGCTCACAGCAGGCTGCAAGGCAGGAGGAAAGTGCTATTCAATGGCACCAGCAAACTGAGGATTCAAATCACAGCAACTAATACCAAAAAATTTAATTTTTAATTATTAGAATACTGTCACAACAAATGTGATTGGTGTAAATATTTTTTAAGTAGGCCTGGCACACAGGCTTGGAAGGCTGTAGAAAAGTGCAATTAAAAGGCACGAGCAAAACTGAGGATTAAGCTCATCAACAATCAAGATTTTTTTAATTTTAATTACTAACTATACTGTGACAAAAAATTAGGATTGGTGTAAATAGTTGGCAAGACGGCCTGGCACAAAAGGATGGCAGGCAGGAGGTAGATGCAATTCAAGGACACTAGGAGACTGATTACTGACAGTCTAAACAGTGATGATTGACAATTTTTGCAATACTGTTAACAGAAATATGATTGCTGACAACAATTGGCTAGGTGGGCCTGGCTCACAGCAGGCTGCAAGGCAGGAGGAAAGTGCTATTCAATGGCACCAGCAAACTGAGGATTCAAATCATAGCAACTATTACCAAAAATTTTAATTTTTAATTATTAGAATACTGTCACAACAAATATGATTGGTGTAAATATTTTTTAAGTAGGCCTGGCACACAGGCTTGGAAGGCTGTAGAAAAGTGCAATTCAAAGGCACGAGCAAACTGAGGATTAAGATCAACACTAAAAATTTTTTTTATTTAAATTAATAACTATACTGTCTGACTGTGACAGCAATTATGATTGGTGTAAATAGTTGGCTAAACTGCCTGGCACAAAAGGCTGGCAGTGGCAGGCAGGAGGTAAATGAAATTCAATGGCACTAGGAGACTGAATATTTGCAGTCCAAAAAATTATGATTTTTTTTTTTATTACTGTTACAAGAATTGTGATTGGTGCCACTAATTGGCTACTTGGGCCTGGCAGACAGGCTGGCAGATATGAGTCGTGGATGGTAGGTAGGGCAGCAATTTAACACAGTATGCTGTGTAAGTGACAAAAACACAGGACTGATAGAAAATTAAGTTACATTACACTTGCAAAATAATTGAAAATTTTAGATTTTAATATTAAAATTATGTTAAGAAGTGCAATGCACATATGACTCTATAAGTCGTCGCACTGGCTGGCTGCTACGTAGGGCAGCAATTATAACAACAGTATGCTGTGTAAGTCAGATAGACAGTTAGACACAGGCCTGATAGAAAATACAATTAGATTACACTAGCATAATGATTTAAAGACTTTTTTTTGGAAATTTTAAGAAAAAGGTTAAGCACATACATATGAGTCGTGGCTGATAGCCTTGGAAGGGCAGCTATTAAAAACAGTAGGCTCTGTATGTCGGATACACACACGCCTGATAGAAAATACTATTAGATTACACTAGAAAAATGATTGAAATTATTTTTTGGGGGGGGGGAATTAAAAAAAGGTTAAACACATATGAGTCGTGGCTCATAGACTAGGGAGGGCAGCAAGTAAACACAGTAGGCTCTCTATGTCAGCAAAACACACAGGCCGGATAGAAAATTATATTAGATTACACTAGCAAACAAATTTAAACTTTTTTTTTTTATATTAAAATTAAGGTGAAAGAAAAATAGATATGAGTGCTGGGTGGCTGCCTGGCACAGACCAATTAACCAAAAGACTGAAAAAAAAAGAGGTATATTAATGCTGAGTAAGCCTGACAGACACAGGCATGATAGTAAATGTAATTAGATTACACTAGCAAAATATATATTTTTTTTCTTTAATTTAAAATAATGTTATAAACGGATATTAACACTGGTGGCTGCTGGCTGGCACAGAGCAATGAACCAGAGTATATGCTGTGTGACACTGGCCTGATAGAAAATGAAAAAAAATTACACTAGAAAAATAATTATATTTTTGGGTTAGTTAAATTTAAACTAATGTTGTTAGGGAGATATCAGTGGTGGCAGTAGTCACAGCATATGCTGTGAGCCTTAAACACACAGCTGAAAGCCAGGCAAATGCTAATAAAAAAAAACAAACAAAAAAAAACGGCACGAAATATAGCCCTAAAAAGGGCTTTTTGGGGTGCTGTGCTTGCAGCAGAGATGAGTGGATGACTGTAAATACACTAGCCTAGCTATGTTTTTCCTATTAATGTCAGGAGCAAAAACACAACACGTCCTCTCATTAAAAAAGCAAGGTCGTTATGAGTCTAAAATGGCGGATTCCGAGTAGCTGGGAGTGTCTGTGAGGGAGTGTCTGATGTTGATTGGCTCTAATGTGTCAGGCGGCTGTGACATAAAGGGTCAAAGTTTCCACAATGATGACACATAGGAGCGGATCGAACATCGCCATGTGTTCGCCCACAAACGCGAACGCGAACAAGCTATGTTCGCTGTGAACCGTTCGCGGGCGAACAGTTCGGGACATCACTATTCAGTTTATGTAGGAGGGTATTTTATTCTAGTCTTTAATATTTCATTAATATTGCTTTATGTTTTAAGAATTCCTCCCTTATTACCGCTTTGTGGGCGTCCCAGATAACATTAGGTCCGACAGAGTCATTCTGGTTAAAAGTAAAGTATTCTGAAAGTTCTTTGGAGGTGTTGTCCAATATTGGTACATTTTTCAAGAGGGATTAATCTAGCCTCCATCAGTATTGGGTAAGTGGAGCTGATGGCCATAATATCTCTAGAGTCAACATAGAGTGGTCTGACCAGGGTATGGGTGAAATGTGTGTTGAGTCTAGTAGGTGTAAGCTTATTTGGTTTAGAAAAGAGTAGTCTATTCTAGATTAAGTTTTCTGCGGGTGGGAGTAGAAGGTGTATGTTCTGGTAAGTGGGTGTTGTAATCGCCATGCATCACTAAGCAAATTGGATCTCAAGATTGAATTAATGTTTTGAAGGGTCGATAGGGGAACACTGCTATGTTTACGAGAACAATCCATACTAAATCTATACTAGGGAGTAGGGCTATGTTAAAGTCCCCAGCCAGGAGGATGATGCCTTTAGTAAGTGGTGCAAGTGTGTCAAGTGTCTTCTGGAAAATTTTTGCTTGAACCCTATTTGGGGCATATATGTTAACCAATTTGATTGGTTGGTTATATAAAGTGCCGATCAAGATCAGTAGTCTACCCTCATTATCCGAGTGTTTAGATGTGAGTTGGAAAGGAAGTTGCCTATGCAACAAAATGTGCACTCCATTTTTTTTGTATGGGTTATGGTTGAAGAATCTTAAGGGATAAAAGCTGGAGGAACATGCAAGAGCCTGTGCTTGCCAAAAATGGGTCTCCTGTATGAATATTATAGCTCCCCGTTTCTTGTGAAACCAATTAAGGGCTATGGATCACTTAGTAGGTGAGTTGAGTCCCTTTAAATTTTGGGATGAGATTTTTTAGCTTAGGGTGGTTCATAAGTTAGATTCCTAGGGGATAGGTTTGCACATCTGGTAGTAGGCTTAGAAACACATCCTCTCTTTCATGCAGAATACCTTCAGAAAGAGAGGATAAGGGGAGAGTAGGTAGGGTGTTAAAAAGGAGTGAAATACCAGTTGCCTGTAGGTGTAGCAGAAAAATGATAAGAAAACATAACTGAATTGGAGACACAAAAAAAAAAATAACAAACAACCGTTGCATCTTATCGATAAATTGTGTTAATTTATAGCTCCTTTAACTAACCTAAGGGGGTATTAGTAGCTCTTTGTTATAAGAGCAGCGTACAGGATGGAAAACTTTAAAGTTAAACTCATACTTTAGGGAATTACGTGTTGGTTCCTATGAATGAGAATTGTTAAATGGGTATGTGGCTTAAATTTACCTAATGCTTTGTTTTTTCCAGTTTGTTGGGAACATAACTCTATGGTGTATTAGTTATGGGGTCTTTAAAGTATCAGATAATAAACAAAGATCCTCAACAGGAGGAATTATGCACAACAAGAGGAATTATGCTAACTTTAACTGAAATGGTCAAAATTTTTAACCTCTTAACAGTAGAAAAACTATTACAAACTTAAACAGGCATATCTACTAAGTGTGGCATGATACATTGAAAAGTAAAGGCAACAGTAAGTCTTGTCCAGTACAAACAGAGTAAAATTTTAGGTTGTGTAGGCTGCATCATGGCTAGTCGCCTTGGTAAACAATGCAAGTCCATACATCTTCTTCCAAAAATGTTTTTCAGGTGTCCGGCTGTGATGATGTAGACCCTTTTGAAGGTTCTGAATTAAGTCTATTTCTCTTTCTGGTGAATTTGGTCCAGTTTGATCTCTGTGGCTTGTGTGCTGTTGCGTCAAAGTGCTTTCCATTTTCTAAGTCTTCTTGCAGTTTAGGGAGAGATGGTGGTGGAATGTTGAGATTTGTGCAGAATGTTTTTGTAGGTTGTCTATAGTTGTGTGTTGTGTTTTGCTGCTGTCTAGACATGATGTCAAATTCTGTATTCATGTGATCAGACCCCTCTTCTAAATATTCCACTCTATTACTCAGTTCATTCATGTCTTTTCTCACTTCCTTAAGCCCTTCTTTTATTAGCTAACTTACTTGAGTCATCAGTGCTGCAAAGTCTTCTTTAGTGGGTAGAAAGTTTAGATCAGCTTTAGTTAAGGGTCTGGAATGCTCGTTAAGTACAGAGGATTGTGTAGAATCATATAAGTCACTGACATTATCTTGCGTATCAGTTTGTAGTGATGGCTTAGCATCAATTGGTTTGAAAAACTCTTTTATCACCATTTTAGGGTTTGTGACCTTTAGCTGGTTTGTATCTTTTGGGTGCTTTAGGGGCTCTTCTGACAGACATTATATTTCTGAGCAGCCTAGACCTTGACAGAGGCCGACCTTGAGTTTCTCTATGATGTGTGAAAGTTTATAATAAACTGTATGTCCCTTTTCCGGTCTATCTCAGGCAAGAGAGTCAGGTGCTGTCATATAGTATTGTGGTCTTATAGAGATTATTTGCTGTGAAAAGGCATTGGTATTGAAAAGACTGTACCCTCTTATTTGGTGCACAGGATATACAGTTTTCGGAGAAAAATAGTCGATAATGCTTCTTTTTCACCTCAATGGGCATTTGTCTCCGTCTTTTGGGGTATATGTTGCCTTGCTTCTTAGTGCCCTGCTGCGGTATGCCTATGTCATTTCCGAGGTAGTTCCTCTGCAGATGAGGCCGTGGCTTTGGTGCTTCTTAGGTATGACATGCGCTGTGCTGGCAATTAGTCATTTTTATTGCATAGGCTGACCTTAAGAGGCCTGCATTTAGCCGATGGTGTGGTGTTATGAGGTGATGTACTTTACCGGCTCAGACTGCTGCATCTTGGGAGTATCTGCCGGGATTGGTAGGCCATAGTGTTGCACTTAGCTTCTGTGCACTTGTCGGTATGATTCCTCTGCTTCTCGCTGCCGAGATCGCTATCCCGTGTTCCAGTAGTGGTCCGGAGGTGTTCCCAGGGTTGGCTGGCATTACACAGGGCTCGGATTCCCTTATAACACCATTTTCTGATCCTGACAGCTACGAAGCTCACAGCAGCACGACCGCCATGATGGACTGCTAGCTCCATCCTTATTGCATTGTCTTTTTATCATGCATTTGTTAATTATGCAAATCTACTTTATTTACTGAAACTGTAATATTTTGTTGGGTATTGTGCATAAGCATAGCACTTAAAGCTTGCAAAACAACTGTGATAACTTTGTTTAAATATTTTAACGAACAACTTGTAATACCCATTCAAGCGTTATTGTTTCCAGTTTATTGTTTGCACAATGCCAATGGCATCATAATTTTAATAATTGCACTCAACAACTGTTTTAGCATTAAAAGAAATCAAGAGCAATGGAAAAAGTTTCCATATCCAAAACCACAATGAAAGAGCCAGGTTAGCTACTGGCAAAATCAGTAGTAAAATCAATCAATTCAACAACAGCATACGCTAGCTGAAAAAGGCGACGTATAGTCACCTGTGTTTCAAATAAAATATGATCTAATTTGTTAACTGAGACTTGGCTACACAAGGAAACAGACAAGGATATTAAAACAAGGATATATTGCACAGTATATGGAAAGGAAAACTTCAATAGCACACATGGGGTAAGACATATGAGCTAAGCATGATGGTAAGCCAGAAGAAAGAAATGACATTTAATTTGCCACTGATGTGGAAACAGCTGGAAATGAGGTGGGATTATGATCATAGGAAACGGTTATAGACCTCTTAGGACTGGTGACTTAGGCGATCACACAATTCTTCTGCTGATAGTAAGGAGCGTGTATTAAAATAGTTCAAATGCATTAATAGCTAGGGGAATATTATCTACCATTTAAAGAAAGGAACATGTGCTAAATCAATAGAAATTGGTGTTCTAGTTGGCAACCAAATTTAAAAGACAATGAGAAAAAAATATTTAACATTCTATTGAATTTTTTTGCATTTTTGTTTTACAGTTTTAACAAATGTTTCATTTTTTTATTCCAGTGTAACTATAGATTCACATTTTTTTTATTATTTACATTTAGTGAATATTATTGGTTTCAGTAATTTTTATAATTCTAGTTGTTGGCTAACTGTATCTATGGAGGTTTGCAATTAACAAGCAAGGGACATGAAACCAAAAGGACCCCATTTATGAAACTGCGGATGCAGTTTTGGGGCCCGAGCATTTCAGGTTTGAGCAAGCAGGCCTAAAACGCTAGTTAAGAAGCTGCGGTTTTAATACTCTCCGCTACCTCAAAGCTAGCAGAGTTAAAGGGACAGTCTAGTCAAAATTAAACTTTCATGATTCAGATAGGGCATGCAATTTTGAACAACGTTCCAATATACTTTTATCATCAAATTTGCTTCTTTTTCTTGGTATTCTTTTTTGAAAGCTAAACCTAGGTAGGGTCAAACTGATTTCTAAACCATTAAAAACCGCCTCTTATCTCAGCACATTTTTACAGTTTGTCACAGTTAGACAGTACTAGTTCATGTGTGTCATATAGATAACATTGTGCTAACTCCTGTGGAGGTAAAAAGTATATTAGTATAACCGTGTTGGTTATGCAAAACTGGGGGATGGGTAATAAAGAGATTATCTATCTTTTTAAAAAATAAAACATTTCAAGTAGGCTGTCCCTTTAAAGCATCCAGATCCAATTAGAATGATTGACAAGCCCTGCTGTAGTGCAATTTGTTGCGTTTAGAGTAGGGAATGCGGCTACAAAAGCAATTGCTTGTGCAATATTAAATGCAATGCTGGACAGACGAGGTTCGGGAGAGCAAACGTTTTCCGCCCGGTAATTAATAAATAGGGGCAAAAAAAAACATTTTTCATGATTCAGACACAACATGTAATTTTAAAAAACGTTTAACTTCCGTTATGTAATTTGCTTTGTACGCTTAATATTCTTTGTTGAAGGAAATATCTAGGTAGGCTTAGGAGCAGCAATGTGCTACTTGGAGTTTGCTGCTTATTGGTACATTTGCAAATATGCCTCTTGTGATTGGCTCACCCAATGTGTTCAGCTAGCTCCCAGTAGTGCTTTGCTTCTCCTTCAACAAAGAATACCAAGGAAACAAAGCAAATTAGATAACAGAAGAGCATTGAAAAGTTGTTTAAATGTGTATGCTCTAACTGAATCATGAAATAAATATTTTGGTTTTCATATCCCTTAAAAGAATATATTGGCAGCTTTATATAAGTACTCTTCTGGAATTGGTTGAAGGATTTTATAATATCGCCTATATGTTTAGCATTTTTAACTAATTCCACAAAAAAGACTTTTGTTCGGTTTACAAATGATCATTAACTATTTAGTGACCTAATAGCTTGGTGTAGAGCAGTAAAATGGACATTAAATGCTAAATAAATGCTAGCTGCAAAGATTAGCTTCAGAATATCATGTAGGGTTAAATTTTAAATTATATTAGTTGTTTTAATATTGAATACATATTTGTAAAATTTTGGTTTCTATGAACTAATTGGCAAATCTGTGTATTCCTTATCTCTACTGCTGAGGACAGTTAGGAACTTTAGGGATGTATAAGAATAAATAAGGTATGCATAAATGTCTGTGTGCAACTACAATAGTTGTTACTAACTGTACCCAGCAGAGGATATGAGATAAGAGAACTGAGCTTTAAATCTTGGATAAGTAAGTTACAATATGGTGGCTTCCATTATTCAGGGGAATTGGAAATTCAACAATTTAAACCCAAACATTTTCTTTCATGATTTAGATAGAGAATACAATTTAAACAACTTTCCAATTGACTTCTATTATCTAATTAGCTTCATTATTTAGATATCCTTTGTTGAAGAAATATCAATGAACATGGGTGAGCCAATCACACGAGGCATCTATGTGCAGCCACCAATCAGCAGCTACTAAGCCTATCTAGATATGCTTTTCAACAAAGGATATCAAAAGAATCATACAAAATAGATAATAGAAGCAAATTCTATCTGAATCGTGAAAGAAAAATGTGGGTTTCCCTTTAAAGGACCATAAAATACAACTGAATTGCATAATCAATAAATGCATAATAAAAACACAATGTAACAACACTTACTCTGAATATTAAATAAGCAGTCATTTTTTTTTCCTCTGACAAACTTAAAATTTATTTGTTTTCTTTGCTCCCCGTATAATGTGACAGCTATCAGCGAATCAGAGACTCATATGCATACACTGGGAACTCTTGCAAATGGTTAGTAGTAGCTGTTGCCTTCAAAAAAGAAATTAATGAGGTAATATTGTAATGACCCTTTAAATACAGTATTTGGGATTTGAAAATATGGTGCTTTTTTATTTTACATTTATTTGTGCCTTTAGCATAAAGGTTTTCACCTAACAAATCAATCAATATTTTCTCGCATGCGTTAAGTTCATTACTTTATTGTAAAGGGCTGTTAGTTTATTGTGTTTCAGATGAATGTAACACATATAGAACAATCTGCAGTTTTTTACATTCATCTCAGAACAAATGCAAGGACCTTGATCTCAACTATCTAATGCAGAGAGATGAGTGGGTATTGGCTGCCAGGTCTTTTTTTGTACTCAGAGTGGTTAGGGTTAATCAATGGGTGGTAAAAGGGTCCCAATCACAAAAGGGTACCAGTGACAACACAATGCTAATGTTAGAACATAAAGGGATATGAAACCCAACATTTTTCTTTCATGATTCCGATGGAGCATACAGTTTTAAACAGCTTTTGATTATCTACTTTACTTCATTCTCTTGGCATCCTTTGTTGAAAAGCATACCTAGATAGGCTCAGGAGTTTGGAGGTAGCTGCTGATTGGTGGCTGAACTTTTACGCCCATTTGCATTGGCTTGCAAATGTGTTCAGCTAGCTCCCAGGAGTGCATTGCTGCTTTTTAAATAAAAGATACCAAGAGAATGAAGCAAAATTGATAACAGAAGTAAATTGGTTGGAAAGTTGTTTAAAAAAGTATAATCCATCTGAATTATAAAAGAAAAAAATTGTGATTCATGTCCCTTTAAAGCCTGGAAAAAGTCGGCATAATGAAGAAAAGATTCGTCTGAGCTCATGATTAGTGTGGAAAGTAATTGCTTCAACTTTGATACCAACTTTGCATAACTTAAATGATTTCCAGAGGGTGACAAATTTCCTGCATTGTCAATATGGAGGTATAGCTATTTTAGCACCAGGATTTTAATTGCTTTAGCAATGTTACCAGATGGGAAGTTAGTCATTTCAAACATTACTAATTAAAGGGTCAACACCAGAATTGTTGTTGTTTAAAAAGACAGATAATTCCTTTATTAACCATTCCCCAGTTTTGCATAACCAGCACAGTTATAGTAATATACATTTTACCTCTGTGATTTCCTTGTATCTAAGCCTCTGCAAACTGTCACCTTATTTCAGTTCTTTTGACAGACTTACATGTTAGCCAATCAGTGCTTACTCCTAGGTAACTTCACGTGCGTGATCTTAATGTTATCTACTGTATATGACACACATGAACTAATGCCCTCTAGTGGTAAAAAACTGTCAAAATGCATTCACATAAGAGGCGGCCTTCAAGGTCTAAGAAATTAGCATATGAGCCTACCTAGGCTTAGCTTTAAATTAAGAATACCAAGAGAACAAAGCAAAATTGGTGATAAAAGTAAATCGGAAAGTTGTTTAAAATGACATGCCCTATTTGAATCATGAAAGTTTATTTTGGCCTTAACTGTCCCTTTAAGGGCTAGCTTACGAGTGGAGCGCAAAATTGTGCTTTCGTGAGCACAATATTTGCGATCCATTTAGTAATACTGGCGCACGCAAATGTGCACTGGTATTACAAGTATAGTGCAATGCAAAAGCGACCCTCATAGGCTCCAAATGGAGCCTTGTTCTGATAGACACGGCACAGAACCTAGGCACAGCGAAGAGGGAAAGTATCACAGCGTTGGGCAGCATATTTAAAATATATATGTATATGAATATATACATATCTATTTTTGTGTTTATATGTGTATATAGTTATATACACATATTAACACATAAATATATATGTATATAAGCATATACATATATAGTTACAGGCGGAGGCGTAACTAGAAACCACAGGGCCTAAGTGCAAGAATCTAAGAAGGGCCCCCCACCCCCAAAAAATGTAAATTTGATAGATATCTTTTTTTTTTAACTTTTAACACAGAAAAAAAGTGAATCAGATCACATGTCTCCAAAAGGAGGTACCCTGTGCCCACAGTCTGTGAGATGATCTGACCCCCTATTACTGTATATAGTGACACTGTTTAACCCACCAGTACTGTATATAGTGAGTTTGTGACACTGTAATCTGCCGGTGAGATGACTGGCCTGACCCTACCCACCCCAGTACTTTATAAAGTGACCACAGTAGTCTGTGACATGGTCCAGCCCCCCATACTGTACATAGTGGTACTGTATAGTGACACTGTTTACCCCCGCCCCCCCTATGCTGTAGTAACAAGGTCTGTAATTTGCTGGTTCCACAAACATATACACACACACACACACACATACATGCATAAATACACACACAGTCAAATACATACATACACACACATAAACACCAATGGGTAAAACAGAAAAACTAACCCCTGCAGTCAGAGACACTAGTGAAGCATCATGTCACACTCACATGATATCAGTGCAGGCAGTGGCAGGTCAACGTTTTTTATTTGAAGCTGGGCCCCCACCCTCAGGAGCCCAGTTGCAGTTGCGAACTCTGCCCCCCCTGTAGTTCTGTCCCTGGTTACAGTTTAAACACAGTCCCCATAGACTGCTATGTAAACCTACTTTTTAGTGCCTTTTTTCTAACACCCCATATCCATTCACTTTAACCCCTTATATTTTCTTTTGATTGAAGAAAATAGGAACTTCAAATATTTCTATTAAAAAAACAAAAAAACATAGTAAAATAGTTTTAAAATGATATTGCATTTTTCAAGGTATTTGACTGGGAAGGGCTAAAAAGGTGAATATATATATATATATATATTTATATTTATAAATGTATATATATATATATATATATATATATATATATATTTATATACTGTGTATATATATATATATATATATATATATATATGTGTGTGTGTATATATATATATATATATATATATATATATATATATATATATATACATACTTTTGAGTCCTTCCCAGTAACACATATACCAAATCCCTTTTTAACTCTTTTAAAACATAATTTCTATTAAATATGTTTATATATGAGGATAATACTTTATTTTTATGTTTTACGTGTGTTTTATGATACTTTTATTTTAGTCCTAACATTTAGGCAAAAATCGTCGCCCGAAAAAAACAGGCGACGCCAAATTTTGTGCGGGTTTGGTATCCTATATATGGCGTAACTTAGAAGTTATTTCTGTCTTCGCTCGTAGTTATTTGGCCCATAGACTGACATACAAAACACGCATAGTTTGGTATCCAATATACAGCGTACGGACTTACGCGCGCAAATTTCAGAAAATCTACTCCATTCTCATCTCGCTACAAATTGCAGGCACAGGAGCCCTTGCACTGACTAGAAAACCAACGTAACTCCCTGGAAGCCTTAACAAACACATACATTTAAGCAGCATCTTAAGGTTAAAGGGACAGTATACTATGATATTGTTTTTTAAGGTTTATTTGTGTATTTGAAATAGTTTCAAGCCACAACATAATCAAATGAATTGAGCTTGTAGGTACTTTATCACATTGTGGACATATACTTGCTTATTTACTTTAAATTGTATTACCTTCATCTCTTTAGAACCCACTGGAGTGTAATTTATTCTAATGCTAACACAGCTTGGCACTGATGCCAAAATATATAAAGGGGCAGTCAAGTCCAAAGAAAGCATTCTTCTTTTAAATAGGGCATGTTATTTCAAACTGCTTTCAGATTTAATTAGAACACTTGCTTTGTTCTCTTGGTATTCTTAGTTGAAAGCAAAACCTAGGATGGCTCATATGATCATTTCTAAGACCTTCTTGAAGGCTGCCTCTTTGCAATTGTGTCAAACCAATCACAGACACCACAACCTCTCACCTGCAGACTTAAAACACCTGATAATGCCCACCCTATCAGTAACATCACTACTATATATACCAACGTGTCAATTTATATTGGATGTGAGATACATTGATTTACATCTTAGAAGTGAATATTACTATATGTACCCTTCAGAAACAACTATTGTGGATGTGAGTTCTAGTACAAGAATATGTCATAAACAGGATAATATTACCTTTTTTGGGCCATTTCCACACAGGCCTTATTATATGTTTTAACAATATTACTGTACTAAAACACACCTCACATGGATGTGGATGACAATTATATGGTAAATAACAGAGGACAAGGTTTATGCTGAAATATAACAATATTTTTTTTTTTAGGCTTCTTAGATGAGGGGGCTGAGGTGCCTGGAGTGGGTCTCCTGTTTCTCCTGGGTTGTGTGGATTCAGAGGATTCTTCAGGATTGCTGGCCACAGATGAGAGGCTGGAGGCAGTATCCTGCTGGTGTGTGAAATGCTCCACCAACACACCCAACAGTTGGTTTTGTTCCCGCCATCTGTTGTCAGTCTGCATCTGCATATCCGAAATAACTCTCAGCATCTGAGATTGGTTCTGGACGATACCACTTAAAGATGCTGCCATGTCCCGTTGCAGCTCAATGGAACACTGGAGTAAAGTCTGTTGGCTCCTGTGAAACCTGCGTTGGTCTCTCTGTATTCTCTCGCAGCTTGCTATGAGCCTCCTCTGGAGGGAAATGTATTCGTCGCCCATGGGAGAATACAGAGGATCTACAGGCTGTTGACCATGAGGGATTCTAGGCGCAGGTACTCCTCTAGCTGCTGTTGCATCTGGAACATCCTCAGCTTCTGCTGCATCTGGAACGACTACAGCTGGTGCTGCATCTGGAACTACTACAGCTGGTGCTGCATCTGGAACTACTACAGCTGGTGCTGCATCTGGAACTACTACAGCTGGTGCTGCACGAGGAACTACTACAGCTGGTGCTGCATCTGGAACTACTACAGCTGGTGCTGCATGAGGAACTACTACAGCTGGTGCTGCATCAGGGACAAATACAGCTATATGCTCCTCTTCAGATGCTGGAGCTCTTCCAAGGGAAGCGGATGGTGGAGCTCTCCGGGTGGACTGGTAGTCCCATTGCCGACTGGTGTGCGACCACTCAGCCTGTCCAGTTTGCATGTCCTGTGTGTAAAAGCCCTGACTGGCCTGATATTGGGGGGGATAAAGACATGTACCCTTTGGGGCTGACTTGGCTCCCCCTCAAAGCCAAAAAACAATCCTCCGGCCAGGGATCCTGACAGGGCTCATCTGCCAATGTTGGTGGCATGACGTCTGGGTCCTCAACAGAGGCAGTCCAACCCAGCTCATGCCTGGGAGCATACTGTCCTTGTTGATGGATTGTTTGGACTGGTGGTTGCGGTGGAGGCATTCTTTGGACTAGTGGTTGCGGTGGAGGCATTCTTTGGACTGGTGGTTGCGGTGGATGCATGCCCGTTTGCACCCTGGTGACAGGAGGTTCTGTGGAGGAGTCAAATGATGAGAGGTATTAGTACAATCATATATATATATCCATGTGGGCATACAATGTACATTGATACATGCTATGGCTTATACTCATTCTCATGTCAAACTCTATAACATGCATGTGCACATTGTGATTTGTGATATGAGGGATTTTAATATGCAAAGTATACATGTATGTGTTTCATACAATAGTTCTGTGTACATGTCAGTGATGGAGAAAATGTGTTCTTTAAGTGACACTATGGTCACATAATTTCCTTTAGCCTGATGTAGGCACATAACGTGCTTTCTTGAGCTAAAATTATTGTGATGGCTATAGTGTCCATTTACTGAAAACTCTACATGTGGCTTGTGGCCTGTGTTACTCTGAGACATGTTAGTATTTCACTATTCTACCTCATATCATGAATTTCAATGTGTTAAGTAGCATTAAATGGACATTAAACCTATTTTTATTCTTTCATGATTCAGCTAGAGCATGCAATTTTAAACAACTTTCTAATTTACTACCATTACCTAATTTGCTTCATTCTCTTGATATTCTTTGCTGAAAAGCCTATCTAGATAGGCTCAGAAGCTGCTGATTGGTGGCTGCACATCAATGCCTCATGTGATTGGTTCACCCATGTGCATTGATATTTAATAAACAAAGAATATCAGAATAATGAAGCAAATTAGATAATAGAAGTAAATTGGGATGTTGTTTAAAGCTGTATTCTCTATCTGAATAATGAAATAAAAAGATTTGGTTTAATGTCCCTTTAATGTGAAATATAATTTTAGATGTTTTTGTTAGTAGGCCAAATGCCATGCTCCTCATTGTGTACATGAATGTGTGACATTATAGGATGTTATATCTCAAATACATATAATACTGGTGTGTGGGATGTTACTCACCAGCATGCTGTGCTGATGTTGCAGCCCCTGAGTCACGAACCCCTGGAAGTCCACGGACTGCTGTGATGCTCAGGGACCTGCGTATTATCTCCTGCCATTCATTGTATTCAGCCTCCTGGGGAGGACCACCGCCTGTTCCCCTCTGGTGCATGGCTTCTTGGCCCATTTTCTCCTTCACCCGCATCTTGCAGTCGTTCCATCTTTTCTTTAGCCCATTGACATTCCTCCTCTGCTGGGACACGCTGTTGACTGCCTCCTCGACCAACAGCCATGTATCCCTACGCCTTTGGGCAACTCCTTTGCCTTTCTTTTGGCCAAGAGTACAGTGTGGTTCTCCATGACGGCCTGGACTAAAGCTAGATTTTCAGCGAAAGAGAAGTTCGGGCACCTCATGCACTCATCGTCCTGGGCCACCTGGCTTCCTCCCTGGGATGTCCCTGATGTGGGTTCCTCCCTATCCTCTCCCTCCTCCCCCCTTCTATCCCCATGTGCACCCTCTATCCCTCTTCTAAGTGTGCCTGGTCTTGGGGCAACCCCACTCCCATCCTCCCTTCTGGCTCTCCCTCTCCCCACTCCACTTACTTCCTGACGGGGACCCTGCGGCTCCTCCTGTCCATAATCCTCTCCCTGCAACTCCCCTCCCCTCCTCCGCCCTAGCTCTCCCTGTCATCCTCAAACTACACACACTCACACACTCACACTCACTCCCACTTCAATCGCACACAATCACAACCAAACACTCAGCCTATCACACTGTAAAAGATAAATAAAATGTGTGAGGTGTTAGAAAAAAAAAGTGTTGTGTATTTTGTATATGTATGTATGCAAAATGTGTGCAATATGTAAAAATAAGTGTAAGTAAATGTACAGGCTTAACCAAACACAAATCCAAAAATGACCTAACTAACTTTTATGAATTGCGCCTCTCTCACTGCTCTTAATAATAATCACTATACTCACTGTAGTGTGCTGTAGCTCCAAGAACCAACCAAACACACTAAAGAAAATGGCGGCTGCGCATGGGTTTATGTATGAATTTTGAATAGCGTAATTACGTGGTGCATCTTTTAGAACTGGTGGTTATTTTTTACGATTCGTAGCCTAATTTGCATCAAACTACTCTTTATTGAGACTTTACGTGAACAAAATACTGGCGTAAGTACTTGCGACGACTGAAATGTGTATTTGCGCACATTTTAGTTGATCGCCGGTTTTTCCTACTTACGCCAGTTTAGCATCTGACGATGTAGTATATTGGATAGGTCGAGTTGTGAGGTGAAATTACGGGCGGCGCGGGTTCCCTCGCTTGCGCCGAAAACTACGTTGTATATCGGATCGTGCCCTTAAAGTCTCAGGCTAATTATTCTAGCGCTATTTTGAGTTGCTCTCAAATACAACACATAACTTTTAACTTGCAAGATGAGTGATGTTTAGCGTGGTCGCAATATCCATTGAAAGTATAGGGTGCATTAAAGGGATATCGTACACCTTATCTTGTAATTCTGGTTTAACATGAACTTGTAATATTAATTTGTGTGCTATCGGTCCCGCGATATAGCTATTGCCCCCTGCAGTATCATAACACTTCAATTGTAGTCTTGGCCATAATTTATAATCTTTTATAACAATGAAAATGTGTAGGTTACATACTGGTGTTCATTGCTAAATTTGGTATTCATATATTATTAAATATCAAATGAACATCATTACATCCCTTTAACCATATGCACTTTTTTAATGTAGACTCTTCTTCTAACACTAAAAATAACACTTAATTCTTTGAAAACATTGGTAAAAAAAATTGTGACAAAATTAAGCTTTTCAGAAGGAAAATTTGTTGAAAGTGACAAGTTAAACGGCTGAAGGAACATACAATTAAGCTCAACGTATCAAATGTAAGTCTGTTATGTTTGAAACTCCAGAGGTTTATAAAATCCATACATGTGCCATCTTTGTATTTTTCTTCTGACAATTGCACATACAGTTTCCATTTGAAAACTTGGATACACCATCCCTTATTATGTGACCACAAAGGAAAAAGAAACAATCATTAAAATATAAAATTGAATATTTTCACAAAATATCGGAAGGGCAAAACCGGTAATGATACACAGAATAATACATGTTCATAGGAATTTCTCCAAATATTATTTTGATATGTCATTTTCTGCAACTGCATAAGTGATAAACACTGTATAATATCATATACTTTGTAAGGCTTTTACTGGACCTTGGTACCAGGCAAGCAATATTTTAGATTGTAATATAAAAATGTTGATTGATATGATAGAATAAATCGTAACAAAGCATTATATAGCATCAATGTATTTTTTATTATCATCAATGCAATTTAAAATGTAAGGACATAGGAATCAAAACATCATGACAAATAATTTTATCTTGACTTTCTGAACTTTGTTTTTTAAATACAAAGAGCATTAGCAATCAAAGTCCAGATGAACAAGGTTCCTACCATGGCAAGCAGACAACATCCACTGCCCACAATAACCATTGAATAAGTAAGTGCAGTTGTGCCCTATGCTATCACACATTTGATTGTCCGCTATCCCAGTCGGATCTGACCATGATATTTAACTCTGCCACCCTTGAGATCTTAACACCACTGCTACTAAATTAGCATTACAGGCTCACTCATGTCTGTACTTCTGGGGCTCCCAAACTATGTATGCAGCTTCATAAATGGAGCCTGATATGTGCACTATAAATTACACCAAAAGTATTTTTATTTTAATGACAAAAAAGGAAAAGAGGCTGCCCAAATTGTGTGATATCTTCAACCAATGATATAAAAACATCTAGGCTAGAAACGTTCTCACAGATTTCCAAGCACTTCAACAGTGCAGAGGGGGGGGCGGTCTGGACAATTAGAAGTCGGCCAGCAGACTTGTGCTACCCAGGCAATCCTTCCAAGCTGGAATTCATCAGTATGATGATCAATGTGGTGATTTAAAGAGGTTAAGGTGACCCAAATCAGACCAAACACACTCCGCGCGGTACATCCGGCATCCAAGGAGATATATGATATATAGAAAAGCTTTAATTTAAAATAAATTAATAACAATTCAGTAAAAATGTCTCACAACGTGTTTTTGGATTTATCGTTTCATTAGGTGAACTGTTTAACATGTCACTAACTGAGATTTAAATACCCCTCGGTTTGAGTTCCTGTCATTCTACAGTGCATGTCAAAATCAATGACCAATCAGGATGTTACCAAATAGAAAATGTTCCACAGTGCGAAAAACGCCCCCGATCTGCCACAATTGCCTATCAATATAAGTAGCTATATAGAATAAGCATGTTATTAGGCAGGTCAATATGCAAAAATAAGATTAAGAACAGAAGAAAAAAAAGACCGAAACATCAATGGTGGTTGCTGCTACAGATTACCGTCACATGGTCAAAAATTGACTAGGCTGCTGTGCATGCGCGATTGATCCCATAGATTTGTATTGTGATATATGATACCTTTAATAAAGCATGATCAACTTATTATGAATGCGCAGGTGCCTAATAATATTTGTTAAACAGAAACCTTCTCGTATATAGAGTAAATTAGGGGAAGCATACAGATATAAGCACCAAACATGACGATGGTCAAATAAATAATGCATTTGTGACCCCCTAAATATAAAACCCAAATATTCAATCCCATATAACAAAATGTCATTGCAGACAAATACAACAGAGTATCAAAGTAAACAGGTGGTATGAGTATACAGAAAAAATACAGAAAAAAAAACAACAAGAACAATAATGTATCAATTATGTAACAAAAATGGTTCAATGATGCAAAAAATTACCATGTGCCAATGTGTATCCATATGGAATCCTTAAAGTGATAGAGATAATAATATAGGAAATCACCATGTGTGTCGATATAAGTCCATATGAAGTCCTTGAAGGAAATAAACAATATAAATGAGCTAGTAGAAAATATAACTAACCTAAACAATAACAAAAAGGATAACTAGTATTTATGGTGAGTGTTAAACACACATACATACAGGGAGTGCAGAATTATTAGGCAAGTTGTATTTTTGAAGATTAATTTTATTATTGAACAACGACCATGTTCTCAATGAACCCAAAAAACTCATTAATATCAAAGCTGAATAGTTTTGGAAGTAGTTTTTGGTTTGTTTTTAGTTATAGCTATTTTAGGGGGATATCTGTGTGTGCAGGTGACTATTACTGTGCATAATTATTAGGCAACTTAACAAAAAACAAATATATACCCATTTCAATTATTTATTTTTACCAGTGAAACCAATATAACATCTCAACATTCACAAATATACATTTCTGACATTCAAAAACAAAACAAAAATAAATCAGTGACCAATATAGCCACCTTTCTTTGCAAGGACACTCAAAAGCCTGCCATCCATGGATTCTGTCAGTGTTTTGATCTGTTCACCATCAACATTGCCTCCCAGACACTGTTCAGAGAGGTGTACTGTTTTCCCTCCTTGTAAATCTCACATTTGATGATGGACCACAGGTTCTCAATGGGGTTCAGATCAGGTGAACAAGGAGGCCATGTCATTAGATTTTCTTCTTTTATACACTTTCTTGCCAGCCACGCTGCGGAGTACTTGGATGCGTGTGATGGAGCATTGTCCTGCATGAAAATCATGTTTTTCTTGAAGGATGCAGACTTCTTCCTGTACCACTGCTTGAAGAAGGTGTTTTCCAGAAACTGGCAGTAGGACTGGGAGTTGAGCTTGACTCCATCCTCAACCCGAAAAGGCCCCACAAGCTCATCTTTGATGATACCAGCCCAAACCAGTACTCCACCTCCACCTTGCTGGCATCTGAGTCGGACTGGAGCTCTCTGCCCTTTACCAATCCAGCCACGGGCCCATCCATCTGGCCCATCAAGACTCACTCTCATTTCATCAGTCCATAAAACCTTAGAAAAATCAGTCTTGAGATATTTCTTGGCCCAGTCTTGACGTTTCAGCTTGTGTGTCTTGTTCAGTTGTGGTCGTCTTTCAGCCTTTCTTACCTTGGCCATGTCTCTGAGTATTGCACACCTTGTGCTTTTGGGCACTCCAGTGATGTTGCCGCTCTGAAATATGGCCAAACTGGTGGCAAGTGGCATCTTGGCAGCTGCACGCTTGACTTTTCTCAGTTCATGGGCAGTTATTTTGCGCCTTGGTTTTTCCACGCGCTTCTTGCGACCCTGTTCTTGCAATTTTAAGAGTGCTGCATCCCTCTGCAAGATATCTCACTATTTTTTACTTTTCTGAGCCTGTCAAGTCCTTCTTTTGACCCATTTTGCCAAAGGAAAGGAAGTTGCCTAATAATTATGCACACCTGATATAGGGTGTTGATGTCATTAGACCACACCCCTTCTCATTACAGAGATGCACATCACCTAATATGCTTAATTGGTAGTAGGCTTTCGAGCCTATACAGCTTGGAGTAAGACAACAAGCATAAAGAGGATGATGTGGTCAAAATACTCATTTGCCTAATAATTCTGCACTCCCTGTATGTGTATGTATGATATATAAATATACCAATAAAAAGGGAACCTAGTAGGTATAATTCAAACAAACTGATGATTAGTTGTTGAAGGCGGCCATGTCAACATTTTCATTTAAACCGAAAGGAGTTAAAATACATAGCTTCCAGATCCAAAAAGTTTCTCTTTGTCTTAAGCGTGTAAACCTATTTGCTCCCCAAGATTTAGGTATAAATTTAATTGGGTCATTCTGATTGAATCTTTATTTCCTTCATGTAGACATTGTGCATAGACCACATAGCTTTTTACCACATTTGTAAAAACCCTTTTTACCCAGATTAATTATGGAATTGCTGTCTGTTTTAATAGAGTAAAAACATGAAAGATTACGACTACTGTAATTTACTTTTCTAGACACCACTTTGCTGGGTGCTTGTTTATTTTTAAAGGGACAGTCTACACCAGAATTGTTTTTGTTTAAAAATATAGATAATCCCTTTATTACCCATTCCCTAGTTTTGCATACCCAACACAGTCATATAAATTCACGTTTTACCTCTGTGATTACCTTGTTTCTAAGTCTCTGCAAACTGCCCCCTTATTTCAGTTCTTTTGACAGACATCCATTTTAGGCAATTAGAGCTAGCTCCCTGGAACTCCACGTGCGTGAGCACAGTGTTATGTATATGACACACATGAACTAACATCCTCTAGTGGTGAAAAATTGTCAAAATTCCCTGAGAGAAGAGGAGGCCTTCAAGGGCTTAGAAATTAACATATGAACCTCCTATATTAAACTTTCAACTAAGAATACCAAGAGAACAAAGCAAAATTGGTGATAAAAGTGAATTGGAAAATTGTTTAAAATAACATTCTATATCTGAATCATGAAAGTTTATTTTGAACTAGACTGTCCCTTTAAGTGTGGGCGCTGTAGTAATAGTACAAATAGGCGTTTTCCCCAAAACATTTTTGAACACATGATTATAAGTGAAAATGGATTATGTTACCTATAACATTATGGTTACTGTTGAATTTGGTGATAAATCAAGGAGTGACCTTTTTACTGATTTGTTTTTAATTGATTTTAAATTAAATCTTTTCTATCTTCACATTTTGTCACTCTGATTTTCTCCTTGGATGCTGGATGTACTGCACAGAGTGTGTTTAGTTTAATTTGGGTCACCTTCACATTGATCATCATATTGCTGAATTCTGGCCTGGAAGGATTGTCTGGGTAGCACAAGTCTGCTGGCCGACTTCGAATTCTAAATCTAAAATTACAAAAAATAAAAAATACTAAATTACAAAAAATAACTAACACGAAATAACAAAAAATAGCAAACACTAAATTACGAAAAATAACAAACGAAATTATCCAAAATAAAAAAAATTACACCTAATCTAATAGCCCTATAAAAATAAAAAAGCCCCCCAAAATAAAAAAACCCTAGCCTACAATAAACTACCAATAGCCCTTAAAAGGGCCTTTTGTAGGGCATTGCCCTAAAGAAATCAGCTATTTTACCTTTAAAAAAATACAAAGACCCCCCCAACAGTAAAACCCATCACCCAACCAACCCCACAAAATAAAAAACCTAACTCAAACAAAAACCTAATTTACCCATTGCCCTGAAAAGTGCATTTGTATGGGCATTGCCCTTAAAAGGGCATTTAGCTTTTTTGCATTGCCCTTAAAAGGGCATTTAGCTCTTTTGAAATAGCCCAAACCCTAATCTAAAAATAAAACCCACCCAAAAAAGTTAACAAAAGTCTAACACTAACCCCCGATGATCCACTTACAGTTTCTGAAGTCTGGACATCCAGGTGCCGAGGTCTTCATCCATCCAGGTGGCATCTTCTACCTTCATCCAGGCGGCATCTTCTATCTTCATCCCGGCGGCGTCTTCTATCTTCACCCCGGCAGTGTGGAGCAGGTCCATCCTTCCAGACATCCTGTGCGGATCATCCTATTCATACGGTCGCCCATACATTGAATCTTCAATGCAAGGGAGCCTTTTCAAAATGGCTTACCTTGCATTCCTATTGGCTGATTTAATTTTTAAAATTCAAATCAGCCAATAGGATGAGAGCTACTGAAATCCTATTGGCTGTTCAAATCAAGGTTAATGTCTGGGAATGGCGTAATATGGGTTAATAACTTTTATTAGTGGCAGCGATGTCGGGAGCGGCAGATTAGGGGTTAATAACTTTATTTAGATGTCGGCAATGTCGGGGGTGTGCTATATGGAGCTCATCGCCACCATATAGCATGCACAAGGTGGCTTTTTAGAAACTTGTAATGGCAGCACTATGGAGGGTGAAATAGCGCAACTTTTGTTGCGTTCGTTTCGCACCTTCTATAGTGCAAAACTTGTGATCTGGGCGAATATGATCTAAATGCCACAATCTTTTGCAGTATGGGTCTATTATCAAAACAATGAAAAAAGGTAAAAAAATATATAATTTTTTTAAAAAAAAAATATGCAAAATGTGTATGAATAATCTTCAAAATTTGGGCAGCCCCAAATAAGTTTCAAGAATATTACTCTCCTACAGATGATGACCCCGCAATCAGTATTTAGAACGGTTCCCATCATAGGCTTAGATTCAGTTCCAGGAAATTATCTTAACAGGCATGAGTACATCTACAGTAGCGTGGTTCCTACTCAGCGTGCTATTGATTTTCCTGCAGCTCTCTTTAAAAGGGACATGAAACCCAAAAAATGTCTTTCATGATTTATATAGAGCATACAATTTTAACAACTTTCTACTTTACTTCTGTTATCAAATGTGTTTTGTTCTCTTGGTATCCTTTGTTGAATTAGCAAATATGCACTACTGGAAGCTAGCTTAATACATCAGGTGAACCAACAACAAGAGGCATATATGTGCAGCCACCAATCAGCAGTTAGATTCCAGTAGTGAATTGCTGCATCTAAGCCTACCTAGATACGCTTTTCAAAATGCAATACAATGAGAAAAAAGCTAATTTGATAAAATAACTAAATTGGAAAGTTGATTGAAATTATATGGGCTGTCTGAATCAGAAAAGAAAATATTTTACAGGTCAGTTTGTTAAGCTCTGCATCTTTATACTGGGTACCACCATCTCGGTATGCAAGTATTGTTGCATTATGTGACAGAAGCAGTGTACCTTTCACAGGTCAGCAATGTTGCAGTATATTTGACAGCTGAACCATATCAAAATTAAACTTGCAAAAATCAGAAAGAGCATGTCATTTTAATACACTTTTAAAATCACTTCTATTCTCAAAAGCGCTTTGTTCTCTGGGTGTCCATTGTTGAAAATGAATATGCATATATCCTACACTAAGTGGGTTCTTGATGCATGCATACTAGACATGTGCAGCCGCAAAAAATTTGGTTTGGTTTGGATCGATTCGGACCGATTTGAATTTCGATTTGGATCGATTCGAATTCGGAAGAAATCGAATTAATTTGTTTTGGATTCATTCGGATTCTTTCGGATTCATGGGAAATTCGGTTCGGTTCAAATCGATTCGGATTTTCGAAATTTCGGTCAGTGTTTGTTAAGTTGGATGTGCTGTGTATTAAACTAGTATACTATACAATACTAGTGTAATACACGGCCATCCAAATCCATCCGAATCTACCGAATAAATTCGAATTGATTCGGATTTATTCGGTAGATTTGGCACTACCGCAATTCGGAATTCGAATCGATCCGAATCTCCGAATTCGACAAAATTCGTCCTAATTTTGATTCGGACCGAACCGAATCGCACATGTCTAATGCATACATATGTCTCTTGTGATTGGCTAACAAGATGTGTTCAGCTAGCTCCCAGTAGTGCAATGCTGTTCCTTCAGCAAAGGATATCAAGATAATGAAGCATCGCAAAATCGTATGTTCTATCCACATCATGAATTTTTGGGGTTTCTTGCCCCTTTAAATTCCAAGATGGAATCACACTGCAGCACATTTGAAGGGTTAAATAAGAGTAAAACTTTGAAAAGAGTTGCAAGAACAGAAGGAAAACAATAACATTGTGAGTAGCAACCATGTGCCCAGTAGTTCAATGTCCATTAGACTATGGGCTACAATAATGCACCAGCTTCAGTCTGCCTGAAATATTATTATCTGGCCACAATTTTAAATCTTTTTTAACAAAATATTAGACCCTGTCTAAAGGATTGTGATCGACATATTTATTAGTTATTGGTCACTTAGATGTCAAATGCTTATTGCTATTATCTTTTTTTACTTTTTTAATCATTTCCTTTTAACTGTTGCACCAGTAATTCTAGAAGGTGAGTTTTTGGTGTAAAACTTGCAGTGGCTGCTAAAACAAAAAAAGTTTTATTAAAGTCACTAATTTTGATATATTTCAAGCATGCTAAGTAAAAGCAAAAGGCTAAGCAAATTATAAAGGTACACTATATGGCCAAACGCATGGTCACCCCAGTAATTATACAGGTCAGGTGTATCAGCCATACCCGTTGCTATCAGGTTCATAAAATGCAGCACATAGCAATGAAATCTCCATAGACATTGGCAGCACAATAGGTCATATTTCATGGATTACCTTTACCACAAAGTAAAAACATTATTAATAAAAGAATTTAACATAATAATAATTGTTATTAATTTAATAAACTTTAAATGGACATAGTTACCCAAAGATCTATGTCAAAAAAGGTATATGTCTCCAAAGGAATTATCCCTTTAAAGGGACAGTCTACTTGCAAATGTTTATTGGTTAAAAAGATAGTTAATCCCTTTATTACCCATTCCCCAGTAGACTGTGAATACAGGGAAATAAAGAATGCAGTGTTCTTAAAAAAAGACATCAAAAGGAAGCAGAGAATGCATTTGTTTGTATAAAGTAAGAGAATATTGTGTTTATAGGGCTTCTCAAGTTAATACACAGCACCCTGTTCTTCATCTAAGTCCTTAAAACTGTGGAGTTAACCCAACTACTTATGGTCAAAATTTTCCAAACCTACGATCATGAACATAACTACTTTCATTTATGGTAACTACTTACTAAATAATTCAGATAATTATATGGTAAATCTGTTTGTTAAGAAATTTGCACTTTTCTTTTCTTGACACCAGTAATATACTAAGTCAATATGGTTAAGTTCCATTATTATTGCCAGTAAGACCATTTCATTCATGTTGTTCTTTACATAGGCTCAATGCCACAAAACTTTGATGTAATAAAAATTACATTTCATATTTTGAATGATTTATGGTAGTGTAAAACTTATAAATCACAAGAGTGAAATAGGTTATGAATGGGCATGTATGTTTTTCCAAAAATGTCTAAATTAAATACTTTGAAACATACTAAAAGACCTTCACAGTTCTCCATCTGGAAGCCATAATTGAAGTTAATAACACTTGTTTGGACATAAGGAAACTCTTTGACACTTCTACCATTTTAAAATTAAATGATCAAACAGACATCATCTAGTTGTAAGAAATCAAAGTAGTTAGTTCTGGCAAAATGACATGAAGCCATTTGCTTTTAGTTAGGTTTCCATCTCTGCCTAATAAGATCCAAAACATGTTCCATTTTATTTAGTGTTGCCAAAGCTGTAATGGATTATCATTAAATATAGATAAGATTCCCCAAATAATATTCCTGATAAAAAAATTATTGAACTTAAGATGTTTAAAAGCAATAACTGTGTAATTTGCTCAATTAGACTCTATCTAAATGTTAGGATGTGTAAAAGCAATTGGATTACCTTTACCACAAAGTAAAAACATTATCAATAAAAGTATTTAACAGAATAATCATTTTTATTAATTTAATACACTTTAAATGGACAAAGTTACCCAAAGATCTATGTCAAAAAAGGTATATGTCACAAAAGAAAACATCCCTTTAAAGGGACATTCTACTTGCAAATGTTTATTGTTTAAAAAGGTAGATAATCCCTTTATTACCCATTCCCCCGTTTTGCATATCCAACACTGTTTGCATTTTAGCCAGTCAGTGCTGACTCATAAATAACCCCACAGGAGCGAGCACAGTGTTATCTATATGGCACACATAACCTAACAGTTTCTAACTGTGAAAAGCTGTAAAAATACACTGAGATAAGAGGCTGTCTTCAATGGCTTAAAAATCAGTTTGAGACTACCTAGGTTTAGCTTTCAACAAAGAATACCAAGATAACAAAGAGAATGTGATGATAAAAGTAAATTAAACATTTGTTTAAAATTGCATGCCCTATCTGAATAATGAAAGTTTATTTTTTTTACCAGACTGTACCTTTAAATATTAAAGGGGATACCAGGCTAGACCACTCTTAAGAGAATATTTTAGAGAAAGCATCAGGAACAGGGAAAACCTCTGGTGACCTAGCAGTAGCTTTAAAAAACAATTGAATAACAGACTTTACCTCAGAAACCTTAGGATCCTTGATCAGGTTAAACAGAAAACAAATATGATTCTGTATCTTGATCAGAGACCGACTCCTGATCAACTAGAAATACCTCAACCTTTAAGCACAAATACGACAAACCAAGGTCTGAAACATGCAGCTTAACAGATTTAGATCTATTTAAATAAGATAAGATAAATAGGGATTATCAGAAACTGACCTCTTATGCTTACTTAGAAGAGGCATAGCCGCCAACATTCTAGACACAGTAGAGTGTACAAAATCTTTATATCCTGGACCGAAAAACTGAAGAACTCCCCTGTATAGAACAACAAACAGAGAGAGGACTGATACCTTTACAAGCAGAAACAGCATTAGTCAGATAAGAATGCATTAAATGATCCATACAAAAATTGCAAAGCTAAGCATAAAAACAGTAAGCCTGCTAAAACACACTTGATAATAGTAGGAAAGTATACAATGGATCTAGCTTCCAAGGAACTAACGTTTAAACTAGTTGGGATAGAACCAATATGTTCCATCATAAAAAATGCAAACCTAGTTGGAAAACTACAGAAAATACAATCTATGTGGTAAACTAATGATATTAAAGGATTTACATAAAAAATCAGAATTTAGAAAAATAGGCAAATAAAAACATAAGCATAGACCTTACACCCCAATAATGCAGCTCTAGAAAGAATAGAAAAACGTACCCTCTCTACAATAAAAGAGCATGTGCATGCATAAAGAGATGTGCTAAACCCGACATAGCATGATAGCGCAGAGGGCAAAGACAAGAGTATATACTAAGAACTCACAGCACAAACTGACAAATATAGCCTACACTAGGTACCAGTTACTGCAACACCTGTCCCTGTGACTAACATCCACTGTGTGTAATTGTGCCACTACCCAATACTATAAGCTTCCGTCTCTCCATAAAGTAGCTCTCTGAGGGTAAAATGAGCCTCAAATCAGTCTGAGGAACCCTCTCACAGATGAACACCTAGACCACCTCCATTCTTCACCTTTTGCAAAGGCAAAGATAAGACTGGTTTACCAGTAAGGCGGGACGGTTTTTAAGGGCTCTTAGAGTTTTGGGAAATTGTTCGCTCTTTCTAGTGGCCAGGAGTATAATTCCCAGGAGAAATGGCTCATGGACTCTCATCACCTTTATGAAAGATTTTTTGTTTACACTCATTTTTCATATGGGAGCCGCTATAACAGCCCCATAGTCTTTTTTGTCTGTCTTTATTATAGTGTTATATGGCACAGCCCACAGTTCTTCTGCAGACCCATTTTTGTAGCGACTGCTGTTCTGTATCTGCTTTTAGTTGGTGTACAACATATTTTAAGTATACAAAACTCAATATAGAAGATCACAAATAATTAAAGGGACATAAAACCCCACATTTTTCTTTCATGATTCAGAGAGCATACAATTTTAAACAACTTTCCAGTTTACTCCTATTATAAAATTGTCTTTGTTTTCTTGTTATTGTTTGTTGAAAAGCAGGAAGGTAAGTTCAGCAGTGTGCACGTGTCTGCAGCACTATATGGCATCAGTTTTGCTACAATGTTATATGTTAGTAAGAACACTAGACGAAAGCACTATTTCCTGTCATGTAGGGCTTGTCGCGTGCGCGCTTCCTATCTAGAATAGATATCTGTTCAACAAAGAATAACATGAGAACGACACACATTTCATAATATAATTAAATTGGAAACTTTTTAAAAAATAATTTTCTCTATCTGAATCATGAAAGAATAAAATTGGGTTTCATGTCCCTTTAATCTTTCACACTAATTTAACCACAAATGCAGTACATTAAAATTGCAACTATCTCAGACCCCAATTTACTCTAACCACAAAGTGATACATTTTTTGAAAATGCAATTATCCACAACCATTTTTCTTTCCTAGTATTATAAAATCTAAGAGTGACACCGTCCCAGCACTTTCAACCTTAACCATAACCCTATTCCCATCACAATCTCTTCCTAAGAACTCCTTAACTGGACACTAAAAACTAAGAACACTCAAGAATGTCTTAAAGGGACAGTATACACTCATTTTCATATAACTGCATGTAATAGACACTACTATAAAGAATAAGATGCACAGATACTGATATAAAATCCAGTATAAAACTGTTTAAAAACTTACTTAGAAGCTCTCAGTTTAGCTCTGTTGAAAAGGTAGCTGGAAAGCCCACTGCAAGTGGGAAATAAGACCCTCCCCCTTTTTTTGCATCTGAAAAGATCCTTTACACAAACAGGAGCAAGCTGGAGAAGGTAGCTTACGGTATTCACATAAAACTTTGGGGCTTGGTTAGGAGTCTGAAAATCAGGCATTATTTATTTAAAAATAAGCAAAACTAAATACATTTAAAAAAAAATTATGGGCTATATAAATAGATCATCTATAAAACATTTATGCAAAGCAAAAATGAGTGTATAATGTCCCTTTAAGTAACCTTTCTGCAATTTATATGTATTAAAAATTGTGCAGCTTCATTTGTTAAAATTGTGAGTGAACTTGCCTGTCTTGTCATTTCCTGTTACGCGTTTTGTAATATTCCTACACTCCCTAGCCAGCTGAAGTATATGTGCAAAGCTCTCTACCAAGCTACCAGATGTCACTGGCTGTACAAATAGTATTAATTGTACACAGTATATTATGTACACCAAACATCACTAGCTGCAAAATAGTATATTAAATAATATAGACTGTGCATTGTGTACACTAGACAGCATACTAGCTGTGCAGAGTATACAATATACAGCAATTAATTTATGTTTTAGATTAGCAGGAATAAAGTGTAAAGATGCAACTTTTAAGCAGAAGCTGCCACCTGCACCAGCAACCCCTACTGTAGTTAATTACTATTCCTGCACAAGGTTTCCTCAGCAACAAAATAGTCTCTGCAGAAAGGGCAGCTGAAATGTACCATCCTCACAATGCTCCCTAGATAAATGCTGTCCCTTATTTGGTACCATTAAGTTGTACAAAATCCCTCCGTGCAATCCCCACCTCAGAGTTACAAAAAATAACAACCCTAAATTACCATTAAAATGTTCTTATCTAAAGTTTGGTTGCATTCTACAATCTCTTCTGGACAGTGCTAACAGGTCCTTTTCATCTTCACCCTTGTTGTGTCTTCTTGATTTTTAGGGGTTCCTTTTCCTAAAAATAATTCCCATTCCATATGGTTTAGTCTAGTTAACCAATAAAGAGAAACATCAGGACATTGTTGGGCTGAGAATTGTTTTTTGTTTTTTTACTGCAGATTCCAGTGGATGACCATTAACTGGATTTTGCACTCAAGGGTATCATGACTTGGGTTGTGGATGCTAAAGAGTAGGAGATTAAATGGGCAGTCTAGTCAAAAATACATTTTTATGATTAAGAAAGGACTTTTAATGTTAAACAACTTTCCATATTACTTTTATCATAAATTTTGCATTGTTCCTCTGGTATTCTTAGTTGAAAGCTAAACCTAAGAGGCTCATATGCAAATTTCTTATCCCTTGAATGCCAACTCTTATCTGAATGCATTTTGAAAAATGTTCACAACCAGCTGGCGTTAGTTCATGTGTGCCATATAGATAACATTGTGTTCATGCCCATGGAGTTACCTAGGTAATCACAAAGGTAAAAAGTATATTAAAGGGATGCTAAACCCAAATACATTTTTCCTTTCATGATTCAGATAGAGCATGCAATTTTAAGCAACTTTCTAATTGACTCCTATTATCAATTATTCTTTGTTCTATTTCTATCTTTATTTAAAAAGCAGAAATGTAAAGCTTAGGAGCCGGCCCATTTTAGCTTCAGCACCCTGGATAGAGCTTGCTTATTGGTGGCTACATTTGGCTGACCAATAAGCAAGCGTAACCCAGGTTCTGAACCAAAAATGGGCCGGCTCCTAAGCTTTACATTCCTGCTTTTTAAATAAAGATAGCAAGAGAACGAAGAAAAATTGATAATAGGAGTAAACTAGAAAGTTGCTTAAAATTGCATGCTCTATCTGAATCATTAAAGAAAACATTTGGGTTTAGTATCCCTTTAATATAACTGTGTTGGTTATGCAAAACTGAGCAATTGGTAATAAAGGAATTATCTATCTTTTTTAAAAAAAATATATATATATATACTGTAGACTATCCCTTTAATATGTTATAATATTGCCAGTTAATGGGGTTATTTTCAAAGGGAATTGTTTTTGTGTGTGGAATACCAGCAGACAGAAACTTGTTAGATAGAGGGGAGATATGGTGGCCTATTCTGGCATTAACTAGTTAGAGAGAACATTGGTGCTAAGCGGGAGCTAACATCAGTGTGCTTATGATACTGGCAACTATCTCCCATACTGCTTTCTTACTGTTCTAATACTTATATAGGCTTTTACTAATATTATATATATTCTCCAATAAATATTGCTGATCATATCAAAAGTTCCACTGGGCACAAAGGAGATTGGAATACTGGTTTAAGTTTAAAGCTATTTCATCTAGTTCTGATATATGATATAACATGTATCTAAAAATGTGAAAATTCAAACATGTAGAGTGATCTAGGAAACCGATTCTAAATATTTTTACTTATTTTACTTCACAGCCTGAAACTCCCACATTGATGCAGACAATATATATTTTAAAAATAAATTGTCCTTGAATGATGTGTATATATATATATATATATATATATATATATAGATACACATATATTAAATTATATATTAAATTAACATTACATTACCTAAACTGTATATATGACCATTATTTTGTTCTAAATTAGGTTACAGCAATGTTTAAAAAAAATCTTCAAAATATTGTGATTTAGCAACTCAATGCAGAATACAAAAGTTTGCTTTTTTAATAGTTTATCTAACATCCAAAAAGTCTGAAATCATTCCATTCTAATGTGTGTAAAATAACATAACTATTAAAAAAAAAACAGTAATATGATATATTTCATACATTGTCTGTGCTCCCTCCCGTCTTGTTTAAGAAATATAGAAAACTACTGCACAATACAGATAACGGGAATATGATGTCATTAGGGGAGCATATGTTTATTTTTTAAGACCCAAAAGGGATTATTCCATGTGTGGAACAGCTCAGACTTAACCTTGTTTCATTCATTTGCCTTCTTGTGAACCATAAAACAGGTTTCAGTTGTCTCAAGTGTTACTTGTAGCAATATGTATCATTTAGATCAGAAAACGGTTACACATCCTATATTCTAAGCATAGCCCAATAAGCAGTCTCTTATATTTCATTTGTTAAGCCATATTAAATTACTTTGTAAGCTGGAGTCTTTTGGGAACTCTTTTCATTCAGCTTAGGACCATAACTTAGCTGAAGGCAAAATGAGTAATTTTCATGTTGTTTCAAGAATAATTTGGATTTTCTGTACTTTTAAAGTGTTGAGTTAACCATGTTCTGTTTATTTGTGGAATATTTCTTGACACCTATTCTCAATTAATCTACATTTTTAACTGTGGTCTTAGTCTTAATTTGGGAACCATGCCCATGTAAGTCTGTACAATATTCCATTATATATTTTATTTTGACAAATGTCCCACTGTGTAAATTGCACATAACTTTTTGGTTTGTATATGTTCCACACCCACCAGGGAAGAAAATCCAATTCCATTTAAAGGAATAGTCTAGATAAAATTAAACTTTCATGATTCAGATAGAGCATGCAATTTTGAGCAACTTTCTAATTCACTACTATTAACAATTTTCTTCATTCTCTTGGTATCTTTATTTGAAAAAGTAGAAATGTAAATATAGGAACCGGACCATTTTTGGTTCAGCACCTGGGTAGCGTTTTCTGAGTGGTGTCCAAATGTAGCCACCAATCAGCAAACGCTACCCAGGTTCTTAACAAAAAATGGGCCGGTCCCTAAGCTTACATTCAAATAAAGATACCAAGAGAACAAAGAAAAATTGATAATAGGAGTAAATGATAAAGTTGCTTAAAATTGCATGCTCTATCTGAATCATGAAAGTTTCATTTTGACTAGACTATTCCTTTAAAAACATATCTTATTTAATGTTCAGTAGTTCACTCATTTAAAAAAAATAGACAAAGTAATATTAAAGGGTACAAGGGGTCACTACTATCATCTCTATGAAATATTAATTAGAAAATGATTTTATGTGCAACATGGCTAACAAAAAATACCTTTATTAACCCCTTCAGTGCTTGACCCACAGCTGTAGCGGATCATGCATACGTTGTCAGCATTTATCATTGCACAAGCATTTCTAGTGAAATGCTTGTGCAATGCCGCCCCTGCACATTTGCGGCCAATTGGCCGATAGCAGGGGGTGTCAATCAACCCGATTGTATCCGATCGGGCGGATGTCTGTCCTGAAGGCTCACGTGGAAACAGGTGCATACGGGGCATGATAAATCGGCCCCTAACACTCTATCTCTTTCCATTTAAACAGTCATATTACTTTTCGTGGCTGTTACCAAATCTTTTTTTTCCAGCAGACATGGATGTTTAGAGGACAACAATAGTTGATCAATGTATTCTTAAATGGCTGAAAAGAACACTAAAGGTCCAATTTAATACCTAGCAGGCAGACAGTGTTTCCAGACAGCCAGGGAGTCTGTCTGTCCATGCTATGCATAGCATTCAAAGACCACAGGTATTATTGCACTAGACTTGTGCAGACCTGAGCCCATTCTCTCATGCATATGATCCGGGCTTGCCAATCATCCTGCAAAGATCAGACTTGAATGTTTTAAAGGGCCATTATAGTGTTATGTAATGATGTGCTCTAAATCTATAGAGAATGTAATTGTATCAGTAGTGATCCCAATCTGTGACCACCACTGCTGATTGGGTCACTGGTCATTTCTGCTTGCGACCAGCTCCTGAGTGGTCTTTTAACTATGCACTTAACCCATTTGTTGGGCTTAAACACATAGAGTTGCAGAGTTGTTAGTAACACATTCGAGCACATCATTTTTACACTATAATTGACTTAAATCTGCCACCTTGAAAGTGGCTACAACTTCTGTTTTTTATCTTATCTTATCTTTTTCAAGCTTGCATGAGTCTACATTGTCGGACTCCAATGCTTTTTCTGCAGCTTAATAAATGGAGTGTCAGTGGAGAGCGCAGAAGAAAGAAAACTAACACCCATCACTCACACAGTAACCCGACAGGAGATAAGTAAATGTCATATTTCAATGTTCTTCACATACAGAACAATGTAATTTTTATTATCTGATAATGTTAATGTAAAATACATATCTATACATATATATCTATAGAACTGTTTGGGTTCAAATCATCCTCAAAACCCCTTTTTTCTTGAATATAATATTCTTTACAGAACTATGTGATACACCTACAAATTCAACAAATGTTTTTTGCCTTCAACTGGCCGACAGTTTGATAGACTTTTCTTAGCAAGTCACTTTGTTTACCCATCTGTAAAAACATATACATTTGTTAACTTACCAAATATTTTAGTATTACATCAAATTACATGTAAATATGTCCTGCAGATGTTGCCAATATAATATGGAAAAAGAAATGGTTACAAAACTAAAAAAAAAATCAACACTACCAAGAATAAATATGAAATTAATATCAACATTACGATTTTTACCAATGGTACTAATAATTTGGCAAATTACTGTATATATATATATACGTTGATTGGAGTAGCCGTGTTAGTCCAGTGATTTAGATATATATAAGTTGACAAGCTTTCGGAAGAGTTACTTCCTTGATAAAGGAAGGAACTCTTCCGAAAGCTTGTCAATTATAAATGTATAGTTAGTCCAATAAAAAAGTATCATTGCTCAATGCAATACTCTTGTTATTTTGATATATATATATATATATATATATATATATATATATATATATATATATATATATATAAGCAAAAAGAGTCAGTTGCACTCTCACAAACAGTTCTCCAAGGGCCAGGGTGCTAGAGTAGGTGAAATGTAGCAAATAGGAAACAGCACTCTCTGGACTTAAGTTTTAAACAAATAGTTTAATCGGTAACGTTTCGGGGAATGCTCCCCTTCATCAGACCAACAACATACAAGTGAGTCAAACATTTAAATATACATAAACCCCTCCCCTTTATGCAAAAAACGCAAAAAATCGGTTGCCATGGCAACCAAACATACAGTACAAAGTAAATAATGTGAACAAAGCAACAATCACATCAAAGAACCCAATTAAGAATCTATTCATGATCAATTATCAGATAACCACCTAACCACAACATTTAGTTCATATACTGTATACCAGAGCATCCAGTCAAATACCTAGTAGCAATGTATCATATACAGAGCATAGAATGAAAAACATGAAAAGAATACTAAAAACCCTGAAAAAAATTGTAAAAGCGAAAATCCGCAACTGGCTACTAAGGGATGCACTTACTAACGTAATCTGTGCAAGGGCCATTTAAAGCATGTTATCTAAGTATTTCATTGTGATATATCGTCTGCACCATCTATAGATATACCAACTGTCAAAATCACATAAATTAGGGACAACCTTGTGCGCCTACTGTTATAGTCCTAATTAACAACTGAGGACTTAATCTCCTAATGCAGCGATCCTCAATATAAATGTGTATACCACAGGCTAAGTTTGAAATGACCCATAGGACGTGTATGTAACTCAGGAGTATTAATGTAGAGGCCTACTAGAGACGTGTCCTACCGTGTGTTTGTGTCCGGCCCCGGACCGCATTGGCGCTTACAGCATACAGTGTCCTCAACGTAATATCATGGACTGTGCGCATGCGTATCAGCCCGGAGCGGTCCGCCCCCATTGTAAACAGCGAGGATTCTAATAGACTGTAAGAGACAAGCCCCTATATAGGTGTCGGTGATGTTGCAACAAATGTGTCGAAAAAATTATAAATACTGGGCTATACGGTGCGTTGATGGACAAGGCAGAGACCCTGGACAGGTTGATGGACAAGGCAGAGACCCTGTGTCCATAACCAAAGCATATATCAGAGCATCTAGAGGAGTGGGCAACAGGCAAATATTACGAAACCATAGCGGGGACAGTGAGCCTAATGTGTGCGGCCAGACATTTGAACACCCACTTGTTAAACTGCAAAAAGCACTATATATAACCCACTATCGTAATCTAGGACCCATAAGCTTAAGTGCAGGTCTATAGCTCAGATCACCAGGTGACCCAACGTATAGCAGTCAGATATAAACTACCCAAAAACATTGGTTGCTATGTAAGTGGGGAGTGTGCTCAGCCTCAGTAGATGAATTTGATTGGCCCAATAGGGCAGGCCCCACTATAAATATGTGTTGTACATAAAAGTATCAAGATAGTGCCCAATGATTCTAAAACTAAGTCACAAAAGGGTGGATCAATCACTCATATTGTTAACATCTCATACAAGAGACAACTAATAGAATAAAATACAGACCAGATCTACAGAGCCACAACATCCAAAAAAATCAAAAGAAAAGGTGGTCATGCTGATACAGGCCAGGCTAATATAATTAGACCACAGACCACTACTGAGTGTATTGTCTGTAAAAAAAAGACACTATGTGGCAAATAACAGGGAGAGAACGATGGAAAACATATGTTATAGGTATCTAGGCCAGGTAACCAAGCACTATATATAGACAGCAATGTACCACTGGTGACCCAAGGATAGATCACCCCTAGAAACTCCACATAGAGGGTAAACGCGGGATAGATGCATGTATAAGAAAAGTAAATGGTGTTAACATATACGTAAACATCAACATCAAAAGATGGAATACATAGTACATTCAGGGAAATTAATAAAATACAATCAAATCAAATCATAAAAAACAATGCCAGTCTATTCCCATATTCAAACCTCTGGGGTGTATAGTGTCCAGTTTGAAGATCCACTCAGCCTCTTTCTGCAGGAGACGAGTGTCCCTATCGCCTCCCCTAGGAAGTGGGGGTACGTGGTCAATGAGCTTGAATCTTAGGTCCGCCACAGAGTGACCCTTCTCCATGAAATGTCTGGCCACCGGCTGATCACTCTTTCCTTTATCAATTGCCGTCCGAATGGCACTCCTGTTGTTAGCCATCCTTTTCTTGATGTCATCTGAGGTTTTACCTATGTAAAATAGGCCACAGCTGCAATTCAGCATGTATACCACGAACTTTGTGGTACACGTAAGGTAGTGCTTAATCTTGTAGCTTGTATTGTTGTGTGGATGTCTGAACTGTTTGCATTGCAGCATAGAGTTGCACGTTACACAGCTTGGACATTTGTAGGAACCTCTTTTAGTAGTTGGTGTGACCTTGTTATAGCTGTCAGTCGGATCTGTTTTCATTAGAATGTCTTTTAGGTTTCTTCCTCTCCATAGCTCTGGTAAGGCAATGATGGGTCTGTCTGAACAATATCCCATTTTTCTTTTAGAGTTACCCCCAGTGCCCTTGTGCTAGGAGTGTATGCTGTAATGAAATTCATCCTCTTCTGGTGGTCTCTTTTGGTCATCTCCATGCCCACCTTGCGTCCCTTATAATGCTGCCATTATATCCTCTGTTGTAGAATCTTGATTCCATTTCTTTTAATTGTAACTCCTGGTTCTCGTCCGATGTATTGTTGCGGAAGACTCTCAGCATATGTGCCTTAGGGATTGCTTTTGTGAGTGACCTGGGATGGTAACTAGAAGCGTGCAACAGTGTATTCCTATCGGTAGTCTTCTTGAATAAAGTAGTGCCAAGCCTGTTGCCTACCTTATAGATTCTTAAATCAAGGAAATCCACTTCATTGTAACTGGAGACTTCTTTGAGTTGAACCTGTCCCCCTATTTCATTCACGGATTTGACCCACTCACCAAAGGACTCAATCATTCCTCGCCAGACTACGATATCATCAATGTAGCGCTTGTAAAACTGTACTTGTTGGTTGTCATACACCTTGAATACGTTTTCTTCAACATGTTCCATGAAAAGATTTGCAAATGCAGGTGCCATATTCGAGCCCATGGCTGTTCCCATGAGCTGAAGATAAAATCTTCTCTCGAATTTAAAATAGTTAAGTTTAAGACATAAGGATAGAAGTTCAACAATAAAGCTGGTAGGGGGACCCACATAGGGGCATCTCTCAAGGCAGTTGGTGATTATCTCCATCCCCATTTCATGCGGTATAATAGTGTACAAGCTTGTGACATCAAGGCTGGCAAGCACATCACCAGGTTGTATGTCAGTCATTTCAGTAAGATATGTGATAAGTGCAGAGGAATCACGTAGATAAGACCGCATGTTCACAACCAATGGTTGTAGCATAGAATCGACAAACTTGGCCAAGGGTTGTAAAAGTGACCCCCGGGCTGAAACTATGGGGCGTCCCGGTGGGTGTACCAGTTGCTTGTGAATCTTAGGTAATGTATATAGTATTGGCCTGACTGGATTATCTGTAGTCAACAATTCTTTAGTTGTTGAGTCTATCCAATTCATTTGCGCTGCATGTTCAATAACAGAGTCAATCTGTGCCTTATAGGTAATTGTGGGATCACATGGTAGGGATTTGTAGGTAGAACAGTCCGCCAGTTGCCTGTCTATTTCAGTTTTGTAGTCCTGATAATCCTGCAGGACCACCGCACCACCCTTGTCCGCTGGACGTATGACTATCGTAGAGTCATTTCTAAGGGATTGTACAGCTTCCCAGTCCGTTGCTGTCATATTATTTCTAGTGGGGACATGTTCCCTCTGTCTTAATCTTTGTTGGATAATGCGAGTGTACGTTTTAATACTCGGATTGGTCGTGGGAGGTTCGAACGTACTGGGTTTCTTGAAAGGGTGTCTGTTTTCTTTCATCACTTTTCCCTGGAAAAAGTCACCCAATTTTAATTGCCTCTGGAAACGCATTGTGTCAATATATGAAGCAAAGTCATCAGATTTAGTAGTGGGTACAAATGAGAAGCCCTTCATGAGCACTCGCCTTTTGTTATCATTCAGAACATGATGGCTGAGGTTGACCGTCACATCCTCCTACTCCTGCAGGGTAACGGGGGTCTTCTTCCAAAATCCGCCCCTGCGTGTGTGTGGTCTTCACTTCTTCCCCTGGAGCGGGTGGTAATGCCTAAAAAAGGCTGTGTACTGTGCTGATTCTCAGTCTCCTGTAGCCGGTCACTCGTGTAATCCGTGTCAGAGCCAGAGCTTGAGTCCACTGTGTTTAGTTGCCGGTGTGCATATGTTCTAAACCTCCTTTGTCTCCTTGGTTGGTACTGGGCTCTTTCAACAGGCCCAAGTGTCCACCAGTACACTTTCTTATCCTTGTAATCCTCCATAGCATAACCAAGTTTTTTATTTTTAAAGGCAATTAAGGCATTATTATATTCACGTAATTGGGTATTAATTTTGTCCATCCAATTCTCTGTTTTGTCCTGCATCAGTATATGCCCTTTAACCTCCTCCAAATTGCTGATGTCATCCTTGGCCTTTTGCATCTGACTTCTGACTTCCTCGACCACTAGCAAGATCAAGTCCAGGGAGCATTTATTCAATATTGCCACCCATTTCCTGCAAAAGTCAAGAGTTTTGTCTGCCTATGGTGGGCACATTATTGATTCTAAAGCCCCTGGGTATCAGTCTTTTTCTATGATACTCAGAAAGGTAGATGCCATGAAGTTTAAGATCCACCTCTCTTTTTTTCAATTTGATGAGTTGATTGTACACAGTCACTGCATTTTCTGCAGGGTCTTCAGGTAGAATGGTGTCGAACAGTATCCTTGCTGTATCCAAGTCACTCATGGATAGTGTCTCAGCACCCTATCCTGCTATATACATATACACATAAATACACATGTATATAAATAAATTCAACTATAAACATATATTTATATATACAGATGCAATATCTGCTGAAATCAAGATGTTTTTACCTGTTTTGATTCTCCGCAATAAAAGTTTATCTTAAAGTGCCTTGAGATTCACTGGTTTCTTTGCGGCTGATGGTATACTTTTATATATATATATATTTAGACACATATATTATGGCCCTTTCCAGTCAAATACCTTCTCATATATAGCTTTTAAATCTTAAATTTTTTTACATAAATATTATACATTTTTTATATCAGAAAGTGTATATATCTTTATTTTAACAGTTTATTTTAATTTACTTATGTTGTGTTTGCTGAACCTTTTTTTATAATCCTTGCACTATGCTAGGTCTACACTCACGCTAACCAGCCGACCGCACCCATTTACTTTTAACTTGTAATATGCGTGCTAGTAGGAGTGATTGTGATATTGCTTATTGCATCCTGAGGAAACATAATTGCACCACTTCAGGCTTATTTTTGCAATTGAAATAGCTGTTTTTCCTTATTAAAACCATAACCTAAAAGGAAAAGGTCAGTACCTAAATATTGTGTATAGAGAATATAGTAAGATAATATAAAATGGTCTGGGCTTCCTGCTGGCTCAAGCCATGTGGAAGGACAATTTCTTGACAAAAATAAAATTTTTCAAATTTAAATATAAACCTAAAGGAGAATTTCCCAGTACATTAAAAGGGACATGAAAAACATTATTTTAAAAATTCAGACAAAGTTTACAGTTTTGTTTTTTTTAAGTTTCTAATCTACTTATCAAATTTGCTTAATTATCATGGTATTTTTTGTTGAAGCGATGCCTAGGAATGTAGCATGCACACTTCTGAGCTTTTCATCAAAAGATACCAAGACAACAAATACAATTTGATAATAGAATTATATTGTAACATAGTAACATAGTAGAGGAGGTTGAAAGAAGAAAGACATTTATCAAGTTAAACCTATACAGATCTTACTTGATTTACAATAAAGTAGACATGTGCACGGCTAAAAAATTCGGTTCGTTTTCGGTTCGGATCGATTCGGACTTTTCAAATTTCGTTTCGGATCGAATCGGATTCGGCAAAATTTGAATAAATTCGTTTCGGATTTATTCGGATCCGAATAAATTCGTTTCGGATTTATTCTGATTCGGCTGAATTCGGTTCTATTCCGTTCCGAAATTCGGTATGTTTTAGTACACTAACACCCATTTAGTACACTAAGTCACTAACACCCATAAACTACCTATGAATCACTAAACCGAGGCCCCCCCACATCGCAAACCCTATAATAACATTATTTAACCCCTAATCTGCCGATCGGATATCGCCGCAACCTACATTATAGCTATTAACCCCTAATCTGCTGTCCCTAACACCGCCGACCCCTACATTATAGTTATTAACCCCTAATCTGCCTCCCCCAACGTCGCCGCAATCTAACTACAAGTATTAACCCCTAATCTGCCGACCCGATATCGCCGCCGCCTACATTATAGCTATTAACCCCTAATCTGCTGTCCCTAACACCGCCGACCCCTACATTATAGTTATTAACCCCTAATCTGCCTCCCCCAACGTCGCCGCAATCTAACTACAAGTATTAACCCCTAATCTGCCGACCCGATATCGCCGCCGCCTACATTATAGCTATTAACCCCTAATCTGCTGTCCCTAACACCGCCGACCCCTACATTATAGTTATTAACCCCTAATCTGCCTCCCCCAACGTCGCCGCAATCTAACTACAAGTATTAACCCCTAATCTGCCGACCCGATATCGCCGCCGCCTACATTATAGCTATTAACCCCTAATCTGGTGTCCCTAACACCGCCGACCCCTACATTATAGTTATTAACCCCTAATCTGCCCCCCCCCCAACGTCGCCGCCACCTACCTACAATTATTAACCCCTAATCTCCCGCCCCCAACGTCGCCGCTACTATAATAAGGTTATTAACCCCTAAACCTAAGTCTAACCCTAACACTAACACCCCCTAACTTAAATATAATTTAAATAAAACGAAATAAATTTACTATAGTTAAATAAATGAATCCTATTTAAAACTAAAGACTTACCTGTAAAATAAACCCTAAGATAGCTGCAATATAACTAATAGTTACATTGTAGCTATTTTAGGATTTATTTTTATTTTACAGGCAACTTTGTATTTATTTTAACTAGGTACAATAGCTATTAAATAGTTATTGACTAATTAATAGCTACCTAGTTAAAATAATTACAAATTTACCTGTAAAATAAATCCTAACCTAAGTTACAATTACACCTAACACTACACTATCATTAAATAAATGAATCATATTTAAAACAAAATACTTACCTGTAAAATAAACCCTAAGATAGCTACAATATAACTAATAGTTACATTGTAGCTATTTTACCATTTATATTTATTTTACAGGCAACTTTGTATTTATTATAACTAGGTACAAAAGCTATTAAATAGTTATTGACTAATTAATAACTACCTAGTTAAAATAATTACAAAATTACCTGTAAAATAAATCCTAACCTAAGTTACAATTAAACCTAACACTACACTGTCATTAAATAAATTAACTACAAGTACCTACAATTATCTACAATTAAATAAACTAAAGTACAAAAACCCCCCACTAAATTACAAAAAAAACAAACACTAAATTACAAAAAATAAAAAAATATTACAAGAATTTTAAACTAATTACACCTAATCTAAGCCCCCTAATAAAATAACAAAGCCCCCCAAAATAAAAAAAATGCCCTACCCTATACTAAATTACAAAAGTTAACAGCTCTATTACCTTACCAGCCCTGAACAGGGCCCTTTGCGGGGCATGCCCCAAAGAAAACAGCTCTTTTGCCTGTAAAAAAAAAACACAATCTCCCCCCCCCACATTACAACCCACCACCCACATACCCCTACTCTAACCCAAACCCCCCTTAAATAAACCTAACACTACCCCCCTGAAGATCTCCCTACCTTGAGTCGTGTTCACCCAGCCGGGCCGAAGTCTTCATCCGATGGGGCAGAAGAGTACATCCAGACCGGCAGAAGGTTTCATCCAAGCGGGGCAAGAAGAGGTCTTCCATCCATCATACAAGTACCAAAATACAAACAAACACTAAATTACCAAAAATAATAAAATATTACAATAATTTTAAACTAATTACACCTAATCTAAGCCCCCTACTAGCTATTAATATAGCTTCAATATAACTAATAGTTACATTGTAGCTATTTTAGGATTTATATGTATTTTACAGGCAACTTTGTATTTATTTTAACTAGGTACAATAGTTATTAAATAGTTAATAACTATTTAATAACTACCTAGCTAAAATAAATACAAATTTACCTGTAAAATAAATCATCACCTAAGTTACAATTACACCTAACACTACACTATCATTAAATTAACTAAATAAATGAATCCTATATAAAACTAAAGACTTACCTGTAAAATAAACCCTAATATAGCTGCAATATAACTAATAGTTACATTGTAGCTATTTTAGCATTTATATTTATTGTACAGGCAACTTTGTATTTATTTTAACTAGGTTCAATAGCTATTAAATAGATATTGACTATTTAATAGCTACCTAGTTAAAATAATTACAAAATTACCTGTAAAATAAATCCTAACCTAAGTTACAATTAAACCTAACACTACACTATCATTAAATAAATTAACTACAAGTACCTACAATTAAATACAATTAAAAAAACTAAACTAAAGTACAAACCCCCCCCCACTAAATTACAAAAAATAAAAAAATATTACAAGAATTTTAAACTAATTACACCTAATCTAAGCCCCCTAATAAAATAACAAAGCCCCCCAAAATAAAAAAAAATGCCCTACCCTATACTAAATTACAAAAGTTAACAGCTCTATTACCTTACCAGCCCTGAACAGGGCCCTTTGCGGGGCATGCCCCAAAGAAAACAGCTCTTTTGCCTGTTAAAAAAAAACACAATACCCCCCCCCCCACATTACAACCCACCACCCACATACCCCTACTCTAACCCAAACCCCCCTTAAATAAACCTAACACTACCCCCCTGAAGATCTCCCTACCTTGAGTCGTGTTCACCCAGCCGGGCCGAAGTCTTCATCCGATGGGGCAGAAGAGGACATCCAGACCAGCAGAAGTCTTCATCCAAGCGGGGCAAGAAGAGGTCTTCCATCCATCAGAAAAGTACAAAAAAATAAACAAACACTAAATTAGCAAGAATAATAAAATATTACAATAATTTTAAACTAATTACACCTAATCTAAGCCCCCTACTAGCTATTAATATAGCTACAATATAACTAATAGTTACATTGTAGCTATTTTAGGATTTATATTTATTTTACAGGCAACTTTGTATTTATTTTAACTTGGTACAATAGCTATTAAATAGTTAATAACTATTTAATAACTACCTAGCTAAAATAAATACAAATTTACCTGTAAAATAAACCCTAACCTAAGTTACAATTACACCTAACACTACACTGTCATTAAATTAACTAAATAAATGAATCATATTTAAAACAAAATACTTACCTGTAAAATAAACCCTAATATAGCTTCAATATAACTAATAGTTACATTGTAGCTACCTTAGGATTTATATTTATTTTACAGGCAACTTTGTATTTATTTTAACTAGGTACAATAGCTATTAAATAGATATTTACTGTTTAATAGCTACCTAGTTAAAATAATTACAAAATTACCTGTAAAATAAATCCTAACCTAAGTTACTATTAAACCTAACACTACACTATCATTAAATAAATTAACTACAAGTACCTACAATTAAATACAATGAAATAAACTAAACTAAAGTCCAAAAAAAATAAACACTAAATTACAAAAAATAAAAAAAATTACAAGAATTTTAAACTAATTACACCTAATCTAAGCCCCCTAATAAAATAACAAAGCCCCCCAAAATAAAAAAATGCCCTACCCTATACTAAATTACAAAAGTAATCAGCTCTATTACCTTACCAGCCCTGAACAGGGCCTTTTGCGGGGCATGCCCCAAAGAAAACAGCTCTTTTGCCTGTAAAAAAAAACACAATACCCCCCCCCACATTACAACCCACCACCCACATACCCCTACTCTAACCCAAACCCCCCTTAAATAAACCTAACACTACCCCCCTGAAGATCTCTCTACCGTGTCTTCACCCAGCGGGCCGAAGTCTTCATCCGATCGGGCAGAAGAGGACATCCAGACCGGCAGAAGTCTTCATCAAAGCGGGGCAAGAAGAGGTCTTCCATCCATCAGAAGTCTTGATCCAGGCGGCATCTTCTCTGTTTATCCATCGGGAGCGGAGCGGCAGCATCCTGAAGACATCCCACGCAGAGCATCCTCTTCTTTCTTGATCCGACGACTAGGTGACTGTACCTTTAAGTGACGTCATCCAAGATGGCGTCCCTTGAATTCCGATTGGCTGATAGGATTCTATCAGCCAATCGGAATTAAGGTAGGAAAAATCTGATTGGCTGATTCAATCAGCCAATCAGATTCAAGTTCAATCCGATTGGCTGATGGAATCAGCCAATCAGATTGAGCTCGCATTCTATTGGCTGATCGGAACAGCCAATAGAATGCGAGGTCAATCTGATTGGCTGATTCCATCAGCCAATCGGATTGAACATGAATCTGATTGGCTGATTGAATCAGCCAATCAGATTTTTCCTACCTTAATTCCGATTGGCTGATAGAATCCTATCAGCCAATCGGAATTCAAGGGACGCCATCTTGGATGACGTCACTTAAAGGTACAGTCACCTAGTCGTCGGATCAAGAAAGAAGAGGATGCTCTGCGTGGGATGTCTTCAGGATGTTGCCGCTCCGCTCCCGATGGATGAACAGAGAAGATGCCGCCTGGATCAAGACTTCTGATGGATGGAAGACCTCTTCTTGCCCCGCTTGGATGAAGACCTGCCGGTCTGGATGTCCTCTTCTGCCCCATCGGATGAAGACTTCGGCCCGCTGGGTGAAGACACGGTAGAGAGATCTTCAGGGGGGTAGTGTTAGGTTTATTTAAGGGGGGTTTGGGTTAGAGTAGGGGTATGTGGGTGGTGGGTTGTAATGTGGGGGGGGTATTGTGTTTTTTTTTACAGGCAAAAGAGCTGTTTTCTTTGGGGCATGCCCCGCAAAAGGCCCTGTTCAGGGCTGGTAAGGTAATAGAGCTGATTACTTTTGTAATTTAGTATAGGGTAGGGCATTTTTTTTATTTTGGGGGGCTTTGTTATTTTATTAGGGGGCTTAGATTAGGTGTAATTAGTTTAAAATTCTTGTAATTTTTTTTATTTTTTGTAATTTAGTGTTTGGTTTTTTTGTACTTTAGTTTAGTTTATTTCATTGTATTTAATTGTAGGTACTTGTAGTTAATTTATTTAATGATAGTGTAGTGTTAGGTTTAATAGTAACTTAGGTTAGGATTTATTTTACAGGTAATTTTGTAATTATTTTAACTAGGTAGCTATTAAACAGTAAATATCTATTTAATAGCTATTGTACCTAGTTAAAATAAATACAAAGTTGCCTGTAAAATAAATATAAATGCTAAAATAGCTACAATGTAACTATTAGTTATATTGTAGCTATATTAGGGTTTATTTTACAGGTAAGTATTTAGTTTTATATAGGATTAATTTATTTAGTTAATTTAATGACAGTGTAGTGTTAGGTGTAATTGTAACTTAGGTTAGGGTTTATTTTACAGGTAAATTTGTATTTATTTTAGCTAGGTAGTTATTAAATAGTTATTAACTATTTAATAGCTATTGTACCTAGTTAAAATAAATACAAAGTTGCCTGTAAAATAAATATAAATCCTAAAATAGCTACAATGTAACTATTAGTTATATTGTAGCTATATTAATAGCTAGTAGGGGGCTTAGATTAGGTGTAATTAGTTTAAAATTATTGTAATATTTTATTATTTTTGCTAATTTAGTGTTTCTTTGTTTTTTTGTACTTTTCTGATGGATGGAAGACCTCTTCTTGCCCCGCTTGGATGAAGACTTCTGCCGGTCTGGATGCCCTCTTCTGCCCCATCGGATGAAGACTTCGGCCCGGCTGGGTGAACACGACTCAAGGTAGGGAGATCTTCAGGGGGGTAGTGTTAGGTTTATTTAAGGGGGGTTTGGGTTAGAGTAGGGGTATGTGGGTGGTGGGTTGTAATGTGGGGGGGGGGGGAGATTGTGTTTTTTTTTTACAGGCAAAAGAGCTGTTTTCTTTGGGGCATGCCCCGCAAAGGGCCCTGTTCAGGGCTGGTAAGGTAATAGAGCTGATTACTTTTGTAATTTAGTATAGGGTAGGGCATTTTTTTATTTTGGGGGGCTTTGTTATTTTATTAGGGGGCTTAGATTAGGTGTAATTAGTTTAAAATTCTTGTAATATTTTTTTATTTTTTGTAATTTAGTGGGGGGGGGTTTTGTACTTTAGTTTAGTTTTTTTAATTGTATTTAATTGTAGGTACTTGTAGTTAATTTATTTAATGATAGTGTAGTGTTAGGTTTAATTGTAACTTAGGTTAGGATTTATTTTACAGGTAATTTTGTAATTATTTTAACTAGGTAGCTATTAAATAGTCAATATCTATTTAACCTAGTTAAAATGAATACAAAGTTGCCTGTACAATAAATATAAATGCTAAAATAGCTACAATGTAACTATTAGTTATATTGCAGCTATATTAGGGTTTATTTTACAGGTAAGTCTTTAGTTTTATATAGGATTCATTTATTTAGTTAATTTAATGATAGTGTAGTGTTAGGTGTAATTGTAACTTAGGTTATGATTTATTTTACAGGTAAATTTGTATTTATTTTAGCTAGGTAGTTATTAAATAGTTATTAACTATTTAATAACTATTGTACCTAGTTAAAATAAATACAAAGTTGCCTGTAAAATACATATAAATCCTAAAATAGCTACAATGTAACTATTAGTTATATTGAAGCTATATTAATAGCTAGAAGGGGGCTTAGATTAGGTGTAATTAGTTTAAAATTATTGTAATATTTTATTATTTTTGGTAATTTAGTGTTTGTTTGTATTTTGGTACTTGTATGATGGATGGAAGACCTCTTCTTGCCCCGCTTGGATGAAGACTTCTGCCGGTCTGGATGTCCTCTTCTGCCCCATCGGATGAAGACTTCGGCCCGGCTGGGTGAACACGACTCAAGGTAGGGAGATCTTCAGGGGGGTAGTGTTAGGTTTATTTAAAGGGGGTTTGGGTTAGAGTAGGGGTATGTGGGTGGTGGGTTGTAATGTGGGGGGGGGATTGTGTTTTCTTTTTAAAGGCAAAAGAGCTGTTTTCTTTGGGGCATGCCCCGCAAAGGGCCCTGTTCAGGGCTGGTAAGGTAATAGAGCTGTTAACTTTTGTAATTTAGTATAGGGTAGGGCATTTTTTTTATTTTGGGGGGCTTTGTTATTTTATTAGGGGGCTTAGATTAGGTGTAATTAGTTTAAAATTCTTGTAATATTTTTTTATTTTTTGTAATTTAGTGGTTTTTTATTTTTTGTAATTTAGTGGGGGGGTTTTGTACTTTAGTTTATTTAATTGTAGATAATTGTAGGTACTTGTAGTTAATTTATTTAATGACAGTGTAGTGTTAGGTTTTATTGTAACTTAGGTTAGGATTTATTTTACAGGTAATTTTGTAATTATTTTAACTAGTTAGCTATTAATTAGTCAATAACTATTTAATAGCTATTGTACCTAGTTAAAATAAATACAAAGTTGCCTGTAAAATAAATATAAATGCTAAAATAGCTACAATTTAACTATTAGTTATATTGTAGCTATATTAGGGTTTATTTTACAGGTAAGTATTTAGTTTTAAATATGATTCATTTATTTAATGATAGTGTAGTGTTAGGTGTAATTGTAACTTAGGTTAGGATTTATTTTACAGGTAAATTTGTATTTATTTTAACTAGGTAGCTATTAATTAGTCAATAACTATTTAATAGCTATTGTACCTAGTTAAAATAAATACAAAGTTGCCTGTAAAATAAATATAAATGCTAAAATAGCTACAATGTAACTATTAGTTATATTGCAGCTATATTAGGGTTTATTTTACAGGTAAGTATTTAGTTTTAAATAGGATTCATTTATTTAACTATAGTAAATTTATTTCGTTTTATTTAAATTATATTTAAGTTAGGGGGTGTTAGTGTTAGGGTTAGACTTAGGTTTAGGGGTTAATAACCTTATTATAGTAGCGGCGACGTTGGGGGCGGGAGGTTAGGGGTTAATAATTGTAGGTAGGTGGCGGCGATGTTAGGGAGGGCAGATTAGGGGTTAATAAAATGTATTATAGTGTTTGCGAGGCGGGAGTGCGGCGGTTTAGGGGTTAATACATTTATTATAGTTGCAGCGATTTGCGGTCGGCAGATTAGGGGTTAATACTTGTAGTTAGATTGCGGCGACGTTGGGGGGGGGGCAGATTAGGGGTTAATAACTATAATGTAGGGGTCGGCGGTGTTAGGGACAGCAGATTAGGGGTTAATAGCTATAATGTAGGCGGCGGCGATATCGGGTCGGCAGATTAGGGGTTAATACTTGTAGTTAGATTGCGGCGACGTTGGGGGAGGCAGATTAGGGGTTAATAACTATAATGTAGGGGTCGGCGGTGTTAGGGACAGCAGATTAGGGGTTAATATCTATAATGTAGGCGGCGGCGATATCGGGTCGGCAGATTAGGGGTTAATACTTGTAGTTAGATTGCGGCGACGTTGGGGGGGGCAGATTAGGGGTTAATAACTATAATGTAGGGGTCGGCGGTGTTAGGGACAGCAGATTAGGGGTTAATAGTTATAATGTAGGTGGCGGCGATATTCGGTCGGCAGATTAGGGGTTAATAAAATAATGCAGGTGTCAGCGATAGCGGAGGCAGCAGATTAGGGGTTAATAAGTGTCAGATTAGGGGTGTTTAGAGACTCGGGGTACATGTTAGGGTGTTAGGTGCAGACTTAGTGTTTCCCCATAGGAAACAATGGGGCTGCGGTGTTAGTTTTTTTTCAGCCGAAACTCCCATTGTTTCCTATGGGGAAATGCCGAATTTTACCGAGCTAATTCGGATTTATTCGGAGATACGGCAGCTATTTCGGATTCATTCGGTAGATTCGGAAGTATTTTAATTCGGAAATCCGAATCGATCCGAATCTCCGAATTTACCGAATTTACCGAATTTCCGAATAAATCCGAAACGAACCGCACATGTCTACAATAAAGAAGCTCAAATTGAGCTTAAATGTATTCCATTAAAAAGGTTACCAATTTAACACAATCATATCCCTGTATTCTGTTTCTAGCTAGAAGTTAGTTCATGTCAGCCTTATAAATAACATTGTGCTCATACCCGTGGGTTCTAACAACACAACACTAATTGGCTTAAATGCAAGTCAATAGATAATAAATAAAAAGTCATGTGATCAGGGGGCTGTCAGAAGAGGCTTAGATACAAGGTAATCACAGAGATAACAAAAAGTGTATTAATATAACCATGTTTTCTGTGCAAAACTGGGGAATGGGTAATAATAATAAAAAAGGGATTATCTATCTTTTTAAACAATAAAAAAAATTGAGTTGACTGTCCCTTTAAGGGGAAAACAGTGCCCTTTTTAAGGTAGCATTACTGGTTATTTTCCATTGTATCTTCTAGCCTCCTTCCCTATTGTTTCTTAACATTGTTATCATTTCATGTTCACTACTTAAAGGGACATTGTACACTAGAATTTTCTTTGCATACATGTTTTTGTAGATGATCCATTTATATAGCCCGTCTGGAAAAGTTATTTTGTAAAAATGTATAGTTTTGCTTATTTTTAAATAACTTTGTGCTGATTTTCAGACTCCCAACCAAGCCCCGTTTCAGATGTATATTTATGCAGGAGAGGGAGAAGTGTCTGCCCTTCCTGCTTTTCCAGCCCCTTTCAGTGGGTGTCCCAGCCTAACCTCAACAACAGTGCTAAATTGAGAGCTTCTAGGTAAGTTTTTAAAAGGTTTTATACTGGATTTTTAGATAAGCATCTGTGCAAATTCTTCTTTGTTGTAGTGTCTATTACATGAAGTTGTATGAAAATTGGTGTTTACTGTCCCTTTCGAATTAGACACTTATTTGTATTAGTAAAGTTTCCTTTATGTTCCCCATTCCACTCGTTTCCATTTCTTTCTGCTCTTCCCATTTTATTATTTTGTTCCTATATTAATCAAATTTCAGCCCTTGTATTTTCCTTTTTCGAGGTATGTCTTTCTCTTCCCATATTAATTATTTTCTAATTTTCAACGTGTCACATTTTATTTTCTATAAAAGAGGGGTATTTTTATTTTGTGTTGTCCGTACCATTTATAGTTCTTTTCTTAATTGGCACGGTCACACTTTATCTTCATCTATTTAGATTTTTTTAAAAAAGTTTATCCAGTCAGTCTCTTCTATTTTTTATTTTTTATTTTCCTTATTTATTTTTATGGAAAATATTTTTTTACTTCTTTGCTTTATCTTTATTTTCCTATTATTCCATATAAAGAGTAAATCGGTCTTCCTATAAACTAATTAACTAAATAACTACATAACTAACTAACTACATAACTAACTTACTACATAACTAACTACATAGCTAACTAACTACAAAACTAACTACATAGCTAACTAACTACATAACTAACTACATTACTAATTACATACCTAACTACATAACTAACCACATAACTAATTACATAACTTACTACATAAATAACTAATTAACTAACTACATTACTAATTACATACCTAACTAACTACATAACTAATTACATAACTAACTAACTACATAACTAACTAACTACATAACTAACTACATAACTAACTACATAACTACCTAACAAACTAACGGCTAGATTTAGAGTTTGGCGGCCAAAGGGGTGCGTTAGCTATGCGTGCTTTTTTCCCCGCAAACCTTTTAAATACCGTTGGTATTTAGAGTTCACAGAATGGCTGGGTTTTCAGTGCTTTAGGCTCCAAAAAGGGAGTGTAGAGCATAATTTAACGCCACTGCAACTCTCGATACCAGCGGTGCTTACGGACGCGGCCAGCTTCAAAAACGTGCTCGTGCACGATTCCCCCATAGAAAACAATGGGGCTGTTTGAGCTGAAAAAAAACCTAACACCTGCAAAAAAGCCGCGTTCAGCTCCTAACACAGCCCCATTGTTTCCTATGGGGAAACACTTCCTACGTCTGCACCTAACACTCTAAAATGTACCCGGAGTCTAAACACCCCTAACCTTACACTTATTAACCCCTAATCTGCCGCCCCCGCTATCGCTGACCCCTGCATATTATTTTTAACCCCTAATCTGCTGCTCCATACACCCCCGCCACCTACATTATCGCTATGTACCCCTAATCTGCTGCCCTAACATCGCCGACCCCTATATTATATTTATTAACCCCTAATCTGCCGCCCCCAACGTCGCCTCCACCTAACTACACTTATTAACCCCTAATCTGCCGACCGGACCTGAGCGCTACTATAATAAATGTATTAACCCCTAATCCACCTCACTCCCGCCTCAATAACCCTATAATAAATAGTATTAACCCCTAATCTGCCCTCCCTAACATTGCCGACACCTAACTTCAAGTATTAACCCCTAATCTGCCGACAGGAGCTCACCGCTACTCTAATAAATTTATTAACTCCTAAAGCTAAGTCTAACTTTAACCCTAACACCCCCCTAAATTAAATATAATTTAAATCTAACGAAATAAATTAACTCTTATTAAATAAATTATTCCTATTTAAAGCTAAATACTTACCTGTAAAATAAACCCTAATATAGCTACAATATAAATTATAATTATATTGTAGCTATTTTAGGATTAATATTTATTTTACAGGCAACTTTGTAATTATTTTAACCAGGTACAATAGCTATTAAATAGTTAATAACTATTTAATAGTTACCTAGTTAAAATAATTACAAAATTACCTGTAAAATAAATCCTAACCTAAGTTACAATTAAACCTAACACTACACTATCAATAAATTAATTAAATACAATACCTACAATTATCTACAATTAAACCTAACACTACACTATCAATAAATAAATTAAATACAATTCCTACAAATAAATACAATTAAATAAACTAACTAAAGTACAAAAAATAAAAAAGAACTAAGTTACAAAAAATAAAAAATTATTTACAAACATTTGAAAAAAATTACAACAATTTTAAACTTATTACACCTACTCTAAGCCCCCTAATATAATAACAAAGCCCCCCAAAATAAAAAAATGCCCTACCCTATTCTAAATTACAAAAGTTCAAAGCTCTTTTACCTTACCAGCCCTTAAAAGGGCCCTTTGCAGGGCATGCCCCAAAGAATTCAGCTCTTTTGCTTGTAAAAAAAACCCATACAATACCCCCCCACACATTACAACCCACCACCCACATACCCCTAATCTAACCCAAACCCCCCCTTAAATAAACCTAACACTAAGCCCCTGAAGATCTCCCTACCTTGTCTTCACCATGCCAGGTTCCAAGCGGCTGCTGAAGAAATCCATCATCGGGCTGAAGTCTTGATCCAAGCGGGCACTGAAGAAGTCCATCATCGGGATGAAGTCTTCTATGAAGCAGCATCTTCAATCTTCTTTCTTCCGGAGCCATCATCTTCCAGCCGACGCGGAACATCCTCTTCTACCGACGCCTACTTGCCGAATGACAGTTCCTTTAAATGACGTCATCCAAGATGGCGTCCGTCGAATTCCGATTGGCTGATAGGATTCTATCAGCCAATCGGAATTAAGGTAGGAAAATTCTGATTGGCTGATGGAATCAGCCAATCAGATTCAAGTTCAATCCGATTGGCTGATCCGATCAGCCAATCAGATTGAGCTTGCATTCTATTGGCTGTTCCGATCAGCGAATATAATGCAAGCTCAATCTGATTGGCTGATTGGATCAGCCAATCCGATTGAACTTGAATCTGATTGGCTGATTCAATCAGCCAATCAGATTTTTCCTACCTTAATTCTGATTGGCTGATAGAATCCTATCAGCCAATCGGAATTCGAGGGACGCCATCTTGGATGACGTCATTTAAAGGAACCTTCATTCGGACTTAGGACGTCATTAGAAGAGGATGGATCCGCGTCGGCTGCTTCAAGATGGTCCCACTCCGCGCCGGATGGAAGAAGATAGAAGATGCCGCCTGGATGAAGATGTCTACTGGTCCGGATGCCCTCTTTTTGCAGGATAGGATGAAGACTTCGGACCCTCTTCTGGACCTCTTCTTGCCGGAAAGGATGAAGACTTCGGACCCTCTTCTGCACGGATCGGTGATACCCGGCGTGGTGAAGATAAGGTAGGAAGATCTTCAGGGGCTTAGTGTTAGGTTTTTTAAGGGGGCTTTGGTTTAGATTAGGGGTATGTGGGTGGTGGGTTGTAATGTTGGGGGGGGTATTGTATGTTTATTTAAATGCAAAAGAGCTGTTTTCTTTGGGGCATGCCCCGCAAAAGGCCCTTTTAAGGGCTGGTAAGGTAAAAGAGCTGTTAAATTTTTATTTTAGAATAGGGTAGGGCATTTTTTTATTTTGGGGGGCTTTGTTTTTTTTTAGGGGGCTTAGAGTAGGTGTAATTAGTTTAAAATTCTTGTAATCTTTTTTTATTTTTTGTAATTCAGTGTTTGTTTGTTTTTGTAATTTAGTTTAGTTGATTTAATTGTAGATAATTGTAGGTAGTTTATTTAATTAATTTATTGATAGTGTAGTATTAGGTTTAATTGTAACTTAGGTTAGGATTTATTTTACAGGTAATTTTGTAATTATTTTAACTAGGTAACTATTAAATAGTTATTAACTATTTAATAGCTATTGTACCTGGTTAAAATAAATAGAAAGTTGCCTGTAAAATAAATATTAATCCTAAAATAGCTACAATATAATTATTAGTTATATTGTAGCTATATTAGGGTTTATTTTACAGGTAAGTATTTAGCTTTAAATAGGATTAATTTATTTAATAAGATTTATTTTATTTCGTTAGATTTAAATTATATCTAATTTAGGGGGTGTTAGTGTTAGGGTTAGACTTAGCTTTAGGGGTTAATACATTTATTAGAGTAGCGGTGTGAGGTCCGGTCAGCAGATTAGGGGTTAATAATTGTAGGTAGGTGGCGACGTTGGGGGCGGAAGATTAGGGGTTAATAAATATAATATAGGGGTCGGCGGTGTTAGGGGCAGCAGATTAGGGGTACATATGGATAACGTAGGTTGCGGCGGTGTACGGAGCGGCAGATTAGGGGTTAAAAATAATATGCAGGGGTCAGCGATAGCGGGGTCGGCAGATTAGGGGTTAATAAGTGTAAGGTTAGGGGTGTTTAGACTCGGGGTACATGTTAGGGTGTTAGGTGCAGACTTAGGAAGTGATTCCCCATAGGAAACAATGGGGCTGCGTTAAGAGCTGAACGCTGCTTTTTTTCAGGTGTTAGGTTTTTTTTCAGCTCAAACTGCCCCATTGTTTCCTATGGGGGAATTGTGCATGAGCACGTTTTTTAAGCTGGCCGCGTCCGTAAGCAACGCTGGTATTGAGAGTTGCAGTGGCGGTAAATATGCCTGTACGCTCCCTTTTTGGAACCTAACGCAGCCCTTCTGAGAACTCTAAATACCAGCGTTGTTTAAAAGGTGCGGGGGGGGAAAAACACGCGTAGCTAACGCACCCCACCTAACGCAAAACTCTAAATCTAGGCGTAAATTATTCCTATTTAAAACTAAATACTTACCTATAAAATAAACCCTAAGATAGCTACAATATAATTAATACTTACATTGTAGCTATTTTAGGGTTTATATTTATTTTACAGGTAACTATGTATTTATTTTAACTAGGTACAATAGCTATTAAATAGTTAATAACTATTTAATAGCTACCTAGTTAAAATAATTACCAAATTACCTGTAAAATAAATCCTAACCTAAGTTACCATTACACCTAACACTACACTATCAATAAATTAATTAAATAAACTAAAATTATCTAAACTAAAATACAATTAAATACACTAAACTATATTACAAAAAACAAACAAACACTAAATTACAAAAAATAAAAAAAGATTACAAGAATTTTAAGCTAATTATACCTTATCTAAGCCCCCTAATGAAAAAAAATTGTTAACATTATTAACATCGGATGAAGTGAACACGACTCAAGGTAGGGAGATCTTCAGGGGGTAGTGTTAGGTTTATTTAAGGGGGGTTTGAGTTAGAGTAGGGGTATGTGGGTGGTGGTTTGTAATGTTGGGGGGTGGTATTGTGGTTTTTTTTTACAGGCAAAAGAGCTGATTACTTTGGGGCATGCCCCACAAAAAGCCCTTTTAAGGGCTTGTAAAAGAGCTGGTTACTTTTTAATTTAGAATACGGTAGGGACCTTTATTATTTTGGGGGGCTTTTTTATTTTATTAGGGGGCTTAGAGTAGGTGTAATTAGCCTAATATTCTTGTAATCTTTTTTTATTTTTTGTAATTTAGTGTTTGTTTTTTGTAATTTAGTTTAGTTTATTTAATTGTATGTAATTGTAGGTAATTTAATTGATTTAATGATAGTGTAGTGTTAGGTGTATTTGTAACTTAGGTTAGGATTTATTTTACAGATAATTTTGTAGCTATTTTAACTAGGTAGCTATTAAATAGTTAATAACTATTTAATAGCTATTGTACCAAGTTAAAATAAATACAAAGTTGCCTGTAAAATAAATATAAATCCTAAAATAGTTACAATATAATTATTCGTTATATTGTAGCTATATTAGGGTTCATTTTACAGGTAAGTATTTAGCTTTAAATAGGAATACTTTAGTTAATAAGATTTAATTTATTTTGTTAGATTAAAATTATATTTAACTTAGGGGGGTGTTAGGGTTATGGTTAGACTTAGCTTTAGGGGTTAATACATTTATTAGAATAGCGGCGAGGTCCGGTCGGCAGATTAGGGGTTAATACTTGAAGTCAAATAAGTGTGTATCCTGCAGCACCACAATAAACAACCATACAAGCTATACCTCAAAAGGCGGATTCCGATGGATCAGTAAAATAAAATGCCAAGATACAGCGCTACAATACCCCTGATGGGGGGTATGTGGCTTAAGATGGTGTCCACGATCAGTTATAAATAAAATGGATTACTAGTATATCCTATAATACATTAAGTTATATCCAAACGTAAAATTCAATCAGTACATAGTGTGAATAAAGTATAACATTTAATAAGATTAAAATATAACAATAAGTTAAAATACAAAATAAATTTACAATAAAAGAGTGTGTAAAAAGATAAATATATATACAGGGAGTGCAGAATTATTAGGCAAGTTGTATTTTTGAGGATTAATTTTATTATTGAACAACAACCATGTTCTCAATGAACCCAAAAAACTCATTAATATCAAAGCTGAATAGTTTTGGAAGTAGTTTTTAGTTTGTTTTTAGTTATAGCTATTTTAGGGGGATATCTGTGTGTGCAGGTGACTATTACTGTGCATAATTATTAGGCAACTTAACAAAAAACAAATATATACCCATTTCAATTATTTATTTTTACCAGTGAAACCAATATAACATCTCAACATTCACAAATATACATTTCTGACATTCAAAAACAAAACAAAAACAAATCAGTGACCAATATAGCCACCTTTCTTTGCAAGGACACTCAAAAGCCTGCCATCCATGGATTCTGTCAGTGTTTTGATCTGTTCACCATCAACATTGCGTGCAGCAGCAACCACAGCCTCCCAGACACTGTTCAGAGAGGTGTACTGTTTTCCCTCCTTGTAAATCTCACATTTGATGATGGACCACAGGTTCTCAATGGGGTTCAGATCAGGTGAACAAGGAGGCCAGGTCATTAGATTTTCTTCTTTTATACCCTTTCTTGCCAGCCACGCTGTGGAGTACTTGGACGCGTGTGATGGAGCATTGTCCTGCATGAAAATCATGTTTTTCTTGAAGGATGCAGACTTCTTCCTGTACCACTGCTTGAAGAAGGTGTTTTCCAGAAACTGGCAGTAGGACTGGGAGTTGAGCTTGACTCCATCCTCAACCCGAAAAGGCCCCACAAGCTCATCTTTGATGATACCAGCCCAAACCAGTACTCCACCTCCACCTTGCTGGCGTCTGAGTCGGACTGGAGCTCTCTGCCCTTTACCAATCCAGCCACGGGCCCATCCATCTGGCCCATCAAGACTCACTCTCATTTCATCAGTCCATAAAACCTTAGAAAAATCAGTCTTGAGATATTTCTTGGCCCAGTCTTGACGTTTCAGCTTGTGTGTCTTGTTCAGTGGTGGTCGTCTTTCAGCCTTTCTTACCTTGGCCATGTCTCTGAGTATTGCACACCTTGTGCTTTTGGGCACTCCAGTGATGTTGCAGCTCTGAAATATGGCCAAACTGGTGGCAAGTGGCATCTTGGCAGCTGCACGCTTGACTTTTCTCAGTTCATGGGCAGTTATTTTGCGCCTTTGTTTTTCCACACACTTCTTGCGACCCTGTTGACTATTTTGAATGAAACGCTTGATTGTTCGATGATCACGCTTCAGAAGCTTTGCAATTTTAAGAGTGCTGCATCCCTCTGCAAGATATCTCACTATTTTTGACTTTTCTGAGCCTGTCAAGTCCTTCTTTTGACCCATTTTGCAAGGAAAGGAAGTTGCCTAATAATTATGCACACCTGATATAGGGTGTTGATGTCATTAGACCACACCCCTTCTCATTACAGAGATGCACATCACCTAATATGCTTAATTGGTAGTAGGCTTTCGAGCCTATACAGCTTGGAGTAAGACAACATGCATAAAGAGGATGATGTGGTCAAAATACTCATTTGCCTAATAATTCTGCACTCCCTGTATATATATACATATATATATATATATAGAACAGAGGAATGTATATATATATATATATATATATATATATGGAAAAGCTATTGGATAGATAACTATAGGCGAAACTCTATAGTGGGTATTCTGCAGATGCTATATTGCTAGTATGAATATTCAACTGATAGGCAATGTAAACAATTTAGATGTTATAGTCCTATTAGATGTCCAAATTAAGATGTGGATATGTGATGATCCAAAAGGTGCCCAATCTTACTCGGGCTGGTTAAATGTCCAATTCTATTTCGGATAGTTCAGTGTAAAGCGTAGATGTGGAGGTGATTCAAAAATTCAAAAATTAAATTTCCATATGAACTCCAAAAATGGTGAGAAAATAATAAAGTGATCAAAAATATAGTGATCAAAAAAATAAAATATAAAAAACTATAAAAATAAAAAGAAATGAATGTGTGTAAAACATAGTGATCAGCAATTCAAATCAACAATAAAAACGAGAAAAAAAGGAATAAAAAATGAAAATATATATATATATATGAGGTGTACACCTAAAAAATGTGCCCTGAAAAAATGTCCTTGCAAATTATCCTTAAAGTAAGTCCTTAGTGATAACCAAATACAATGTTCCAAAAATTAGTGTAGTTTATGAATAACCCAAAATTAAGTGATCCAGAAATTGGTGTAGTTAGATTTTTTAGATGATGGTCCTCTTCCCAAAAGGTATATCAGTAATTTATGATGCCATCATGAACCTATAAGAATATACAAAAAACGGACATAGTGCAATAAAGCTACTATAAAATAGAGGTACTATAAAATAGAGGTTCTACTCACCAGATAAGAGCCTGAGCCATAATACCAGTATATAGCCAACGCGTTTTCGCCTTTCTCAAGACTGTTAACGGCCAATTTTATAGTAGCTTTATTGCACTATGTCCGTTTTTTGTATATTCTTATAGGTTCATGATGGCTGTATCTTGGCATTTTATTTTACGGGTTAATACTTGAAGTTAGGTGGCGGCGATGTTAGGGAGGGCAGATTAGGGGTTAATACAATTTATTATAGTGTTTGTGAGGCGGGAGTGCGGCGGTTTAGGGGTAAATACATTTATTATAGTGGCGGCGAGTTCAGGTCGGCAGATTAGGGGTTAATAAGTGTAGTTAGGTAGCGGCAACATGGGGGGGGCAGATTAGGGGTTACTAAATATTATGTAGGTGTCGGCGATGTTAGGGGCAGCAGATTAGGGGTTCATAGGGATAATGTAGGTGGCGGCGGTGTACGGTCGGCAGATTAGGGGTTAAACATTTTTATTATAGTGGCGGCGATGTGGGGGGACCTCAGTTTAGGGGTACATAGGTAGTTTATGGGTGTTAGTGTACTTTTGAGCACAGTAGTTAAGGGCTTTATAAACCGGCGTTAGCCCATAAAGCTCTTAACTACTGACTTTTTTTGGCGTTTGGAGTCTTGTCGGTAGAGGCTCTACCAATCCCTTCAGCCAAGACTCTAAATACCAGCGTTAGGAAGATCCCATTGAAAAGATAGGATACGCAATTGGCGTAAGGGGATCTGCAGTACGGAAAAGTCGCGGCTTGAAAGTGAGCGGTACACCTTTACCTACATGACTCTAAATACCTGCGGGCAGCCAAAAGCAGCGTTAGGACCCCTTAACGCTGCTTTTGACAGCTACTGCAGAACTCTAAATCTAGATGTATATATTTTTTAGAAACTACACCCCAGCTGCTTGCAAATGAAGTCTTATTTGTATTTGTGTCTTATATCTGAAGTGTGCAACAAATAAGTGAATATCACACTTGTAAAAAAACAAAATAAAATTAAATAAAGCGACATGTTCATTTATATTTTGCACACTCCAAATTTGTGCTAGCAATACATGCAGCCCCTCATTTGATGCACCAAGGGGTGTACTTTCCAAAACTGTGTACCTTGTATACTGTATCTCTAATTCCCAGGTGGCTACAGCTGTTAAACTGCAGGCATGGCTACCTTGAAACACTTTAAATGTATAAGGGTTATATATGCAATTAAACAGTTTAATCTACCTCATTAATTAACTAACCTAATTCTAAATGATTTTATTTTATGTTTAAAGCCACGTCAAGGCTTCAACCCTTGCTACTGACCATTAACACACCTTTCATGTCTGATTCACTCACAGAAGCACCCACCCCTACATACATCAAGACTGTCATCCCTACTACTGACCATACACACACCTTTTGTATCTTTATTCACTCACAGAAACACAACCCCTTCCACTGGCCAGTCACACACCTTTCATATCTCCCTTCATACATGCTAGGGGCAAGTCAATCACTGGGCTAGTCAGGCGTAAGCCTCAACCGGGGAACTGGGCTGGTCAGGCGTAAGCCTCAACCAGCGCACTGGGCTGGTCAGGCATAAGCTTCAACCAGGGCACTTTGCTGGTCAGGCGTAAGCCTCAACCAGGGACATGTATCTGCATTTCAGAGCCTCCTGGGGTTGTGAGGGTATGCAGCTAGTATGTTTCCATAGTATAATACGGACGCATTCTGGCATGCATAGCCCTAGTCTAGAGGGGCAGTCTGGACAGTAGTAACGGGTGTCTTTACAACGTCCATGCTGACTGCACACTCTACACCTTCTACTAGGGAAAGTTTTTTTTCTCAGTAGCTGGTATATACGCAGCAAAGTGACGGCCATGCCACCTTGCATTCTCCTCACTTGGCCCAGTTACTGGAATATCCTCTGAGGAGAGAAGGCTTTTTAATAACAGATTCCTGAAATTTGAGGAAACGTAGCCCTCTTCCTTGGGTAGCCTGATACAGGACAAATGCATTAAGCATTGACAATTGTATCAAGTGGACTGCCAGTTTCCATGTATATGCTTTGCGAGAAGCAGAGTATGGTTCAAGCATCTGGTCAGTCTTATCTACTCCTCCCATACACACATATGGGTTTCATAGTTGGCGTGTTCTGCCCCCTGACACAAACAGGTTATGTTCTCTCATCATGTATAATTGTGAGAAGATGCACATCCTTCTTGTCTGTGAATTTCACAGCTAGCATCTCATCAGAGCGCAAAGCTGAGGTCTCTCCTCTCTTTTGCTTTCTGAATATGTGAGTCGGAAAACCTTTGCGATTGGCACGGATTGTGTCGCAAGCAACAGTACCCTTGCTATATAGCAATTCTAATAATGGCACACCAGTGTAAAAGTTATCCACATATACATGGCAACCTTTATTAAATATTGGGTGGAGTAAGTCCCACTTTATCTTTTCACTGGCAGCAAGAGAGGAGGGACAGCCAGATGGTGCTAGAACAGATTCCTTGCCAGTGTATACCCTAAAACGATAGGTGTATCCACTAGAGCTCTCACACACCTTATACAGCTTGATCCCATAGCGAGCTTTCTTAGAAGGAATGTATTGTTTAAAAACAATACGCCCCTTATATAAGATTAAGGATTCATTGACCGATATGTTTTGGCCTGGAGTATAGCACTCTTGAAATCTTGCCAATAAATGGTCAAGAACAGGCCTTATTTTAAAAAATCGGTCATGTCAACTGCAGATATTGTTGCAACATCCCTATGTTGTTGCCATCCCTCTGCCACGGGAACTGACAGCTCTGAACTGTCTGTGCCATGCCGTGGCTCAGTTGGTTCATCTGTCTTACTTAAACTGTTACTATATGATGACAGCTCAGGGAAAAAGTCGCTGTCAGAATCTTCTGCAGCAGATGTGTCATCAGAGAAGGAATCAGAGTCTAAGTTCATAAGAATCTCAGCTGCTTCCTCAGCACTCATCAGACGCTTAGCCATAATTCTCTTTACAAACATAAAGATATTTTCAAAGAAATTATGCTGCTAGAAATAAAAGATATAAATTTTAGTGCAAAAACTAACAGCTAGATTATGAGTTTTTTGTTTTGAGCTGTGCGGTGCTAACGAGCAGTTTATGCTCACCGCTCACTTACAGACAGCGTTGGTATTACGGGTTTTTACAACCCAGACAAGAAGTGAGCATTGAGCAAAAAATTGATTCCTATGGGGAAATACATTTTATGTCTACACCTAGCACCCTAACATGAACCCGAGTCTAAACACCCCTAATCTTACACTTATTAACCCCTAATCTGCCGCCCCCGATATCACCGCAACCTACATTATATTATTAACCCCTAATCTGCCACTCCGGACAACGTCGCCACCTACATTATACTTATGAACCCCTAATCTGCTGCCCCCAACATCGCCGACACCTACATACTATTTATTAACCCATAATCTGCCGCCCCCTATGTCGCTGCCACCTACCTACATTTATTAACCCCTAATCTGCTGCCCCCAACGTCGCCGCCACTATAATAAACATATTAACCCCTAAACCGCCGCACTCCAGCCTCGCAAACATTAGTTAAATATTATTAACCCCTAATCTGCCGGCCCTAACATCAACGCCACCTACCTACATTTATTAACCCCTAATCTGCCGCCCCCAATGTCGCCGCCACTATATTAAAGTTATTAAGCCCTAAAGTCTAACCCTAAACCTAACACCCCCTAACTTAAATATAATTAAAGAAATCTAAATAAAATTACTATAATTAACTAAATTATTCCAATTTAAAACTAAATACTTACCTGTAAAATAAACCCTAAGCTAGCTACAATATAACTAATAGTTACATTGTAGCTATCTTAGGGTTTATTTTTATTGTACAGGCAAGTTTGTATTTATTTTAACTAGGTACAATAGTTATTAAATAGTTATTAACTATTTAATAACTACCTAGCTAAAATAAATACAAAGTTACCTGTAAAAAAAAACCTAACCTAAGTTACAATTACACCTAACACTACACTATAATTAAATTAATTCGCTAAATTAAATACAATTAAATACAATTAAATAAAATTATCTAAAGTACAAAAACAAACACTAAATTACAGAAAATAATAAACAAATTACAAGATTTTTAAACTAATTACACCTAATCTAATCCCCCTAACAAAATAAAAAAGCCCCCCCAAATAAAAAAAGCCCTACCCTACACTAAATTACAAATAGCCCTTAAAAGTGCCTTTTGCGGGGCATTGTCCCAAAGTAATCAGCTCTTTTACCTGTAAAAAAAATTACAAATCCCCCCCAACATTAAAACCCACCACCCACACAACCAACCCTACTCTAAAACCCACCCAATACCCCCTTAAAAAAACCTAACACTAACCCCTTGAAGATCACCTTACCGGGAGAAGTCTTCATCCAACCGGGCCGAAGTCCTCAACGAAGCCGGGAGAAGTCTTCATCCAAGCTGGGCGAAGTGGTCCTCCAGATGGGCAGAAGTCTTCATCCAGACGGCATCTTCTATCTTCATCCATCCGGCGCGGAGCGGGTCCATCTTCAAGACATCCGACGCGGAGCATCCTTTTCAATCGACAGCTAACACAGAATGAAGGTACCTTTAAGTGACGTCATCCAAGATGGCGTCCCTTCAATTCCGATTGGCTGATAGAATTCTAAGTTAGAAAAAATCCTATTGGCTGATGCAATCAGCCAATAGGATTGAAGTTCAATCCTGGTTAGCCCTCGTTAGCACCCAAGGGGTTAAATATGATCGCATTTGGTTGTGAAATGGTGGCATGCAATATATCAACATGGACCTAGATCAATACCTTGGGTTAACTAACATATATAATGTTGATAGGTAAAAAAAAAATTAAAAAAGCACAATTTGTGTTTAAATGGTGTGATAGCAAAAATGCTAAAAATTATCTGGCACTTTGGGCAAGTTAGTCTCTAAAATTCCTGGTCTTTAAGGTGTTTACTTTCTCTTTAAACTGAAAAAGACAGAAGATAACCTGCAAAGTTAGTGAATTGCCTTTTTTGTGGAATCTGTTAATGCTCTACAAATAAATAATAATAACTTCAAACAGATCTGCAGAATTTGTTGGTGCTCTACAAATAATTGATAATAATACACTTCAATCAGTCATTTTGCAGATGGTGCTGTTAAGTTCATAGTGATGCCAAAATAATAAAAAAGCAAGACCCAGGCTCATTAATAAATAACAGCACTGCTTCAGAAAGAAGCCATGTGTCAAATGAAAAATTTGCTATCTAGCTAATAGCATTAGGGTCAGGAAAACAGAGATAGATTGAATGCTAAAGTGTTGGTTGGCTACAAAAAAAAAGTACACAGTCTTGCTGAATAATACTAATTGGGAGTGGACACAGAAGATCTAGCCAGAATCTGCTACAACACAACTGAGATAAAAGTTACTACATCTCAGACCTCGTCTCCAGATACTCTCCCTCCCGTCCCCTTCGCTCTGCTCATGACCTCCTACTCTCCTCTCTTGTCACCTCATCACACTCCCGTTTACAGGACTTCTCTAGACTGGCTCCCATCTTGTGGAACTCTCTGCCTCGCTCCACAAGACTCTCTTCTAGTTTTAAAAGCTTCAAGTGCTCCCTAAAGACTCTACTGTTCAGGGATGCATACAACCTACGCTAATCTTTCTTTATACCAGTTCCTCTCCTCCATTGCTATCCCCTGAACCCCCTTAGCATGTAAGCCTAAAAGTCCAGCTGTTTGTAGATCACCTTCTTAAGAGCTGACTACAACAGTGCAACTCTTGGCAGGGTCCTCTACCCATTTGATCCCTATAATTGTTTTGTTTTACCCCCCCTTTGCTTATAGCGCTGCTGAATCTGTTGGCGCTCTACAAATAACCGATAATAATAAAAAAAAAAGCAGTTGTCTGGTATAAGACAGCAGATAAAGTGTACTGAGGTTGAAGCAGTGGTCTAGTAAACATAGCTGAGACAGCACACAGAAGCTGAAGTCTAGTACAAGAGTGCCAGGATACAGTCAGCCAAGTTCAGATTTCAGAAACAAAGTCTAAGGTTTTATCAGGAAAGTAGAAATGAACCACATGGTGGATCAGGTGGTATATACTACGCCGTATTGTCAGAGCATTTATAAATAGATGATTGAGCATTGAGTGTATTTCAAGAAGAGCCCAGCAGAGGTCCATGATCCTGGATAATTATGTCATTCTAAGAAGTGACTTTACAAAACAAACAAACAAAAAAACAACACAGATAGACTGCCACATGCTCTTTCTTACACATTAAATGCTGCACACATAAGTAGTCACACATATAGCATATCCCTATTACACACTCAACCTACTTCAATCACATTTGCTTAACTTACATACTCAGACTGCCTCATTCACGCACACACAACCTATGTCATTCTCACAAACACACTCAGCATGTCTCACAAATATAGATTTTCTCACTAACACTACAGACAAAAATACAGACAGACACACACACATAAAAAGATACCACACACACATACACAGACATAGACAGACACAAACACACATATACAAACATATACCCAGAAACAAACAAGAGTGCACACACTCACACAAGCATACACACAAACACACATACTGTACATACACACAGACATAAACAAGAGCATTCACTCACAAGAGCATTCACTCACACATAGACACACACACAAAAGCAAAGCTTCCTAAAGTCTTACAAAAATACACAAAAAACATTTTTAGAGAAGAACCTTGTTTTTTTTTATTTACCTGTCAAAAAAATAATTTTATATATATATATATTTTTTTTTTTTAAAAAAGACAACCCAAGGTTTGGATCTAGGCACATTTTGGTATATTTTATGCCACCATTGCACCACCAAATCCAATCATAGTGTTAACTTTTTTCACAAATGTTGTGTTTCTCACTGACAATATTTACATACCACATTGGCAATCATAGCATAAATGTTTGTAAAAGCTTCTCTAGGATCCTCTTTGTTCAGCAGACATGGATGCCATTGTTTTTTTTTTGTAATTTGAATGCTGCTAATTGCTGCTGTGCTCTACACTTCTATCATTCCCGGCAGTGAAGGGGTTAATGAGGTAGCTAAAGTTAAATTTAGCTTTAGTGTAGAGATTACCCTCACACAGTGGCAGCTCGTGGGTTATTCAAATGGGGGTTCACAATACATAAACAAGGGGTTTCACGTGAATTACTGACACCCACTGCTCTAAACTTCTGAAAACTTTGCAAAATTAAACCTATACAACACTTTGTTTACATCATCATCAATCCTCCCTATAGCTGGCAGTAGAACATGATAATTGAATCCTAACAGAAAATGTAACCATGTCCTGCACGCTTGACAGCTGGTTTAATCATTGAGACAATCCATTTCTTTTTTTTTTTAATTAATAATTTTTTTCTTTTTATTTAATTCCAGCAAAATATAACAAAAACCAAATCAACAGGTGAAAACAAAAACATAAATTAAAACTTTCCAATATTATCTTTTGCACCACGCAGGGTCAAAACATTTTTGTATCATACAATATTATGTTAACAAAAAGACAGGGTTCCAGACTAAAATTTAATAATTTCCTCAAGAATCAATTTCGCTGCTGGATTTTAAATTCTTCCTTCCCCCAGAAAGGGGAAGAAAATACAGGTACAAAGGAATAAAAAAACAGATACCAAAGAGGAAGAAAGAGAGAGAAAAAAAGATAAAAAAAAAAAAAAAAAAAGAAATGGAAAAAAACCCCAACCCCCCCATCCCCACCCCCTGCCACCCAACCAGCACACCTTTATCAAAGACCCTCAATCCATGAGTGAGGAAACACATTTAATATTGTCAATTCAGCAAAACTAATTGACTGCAAGTATGGATAAAGAATCCGTTTTTGGAGTGGTCTTGAATAAGTTAAAATAACTGGGGCCCACTTCCATAAGAAGTTCTTAATCCTAATTTCTGACGCATTCTTAAGATGATAAGATTCATAAACTATTTGTTCCTGAATAGCTTTGAATATCACAGTTAGCCCTGGTACATGATTAGCCATCCCGTTTTTAAGCAGGCAGCCTCTAACCAGGAGTATAATAGTGTTAAGACTATTTCTAGTACTATTGCTAAGAGCATTTTGTGAGGAAGCCAAGGGCAAGACTTCCTCTAAGGAAAGTCCTATCGAGACTTTATATAATTTATTAAACCAAAAAATTATCTTTAGCCAAAGCTGTCTCACTCTGGGGCAGCACCAGAACATATGACCTATATCCGCTGAATTAAAATAACAGCGTGGACATATGCTAGTCCTTGTTATATAAAACTTAGATAACCTAAGTGTCGATAGATAGAAATTATTGATCAACTTCATGTGGGATTCCTTTATAGCCATTGGTACTTTACATTTATGGAGAGAGTAAAAACTCTGTTTTATTTTTTTATGATCCAATGTAGGCATTAGTGAGGACCAAACATTACAGATATTATCCAGATATAGCAAGCTTTGTTTATTCAACATAATGTCGTATAGCAGTGAGATCGATTAATCTCCTGCCAGCAATTTTTTAATGGAAAGTCTAATATCTGACCATGCAATTGATAAGGGAAACAGCCAATTTTGTGAGAAAACAAAATGGCGTAATTGAAAATATGCAAATAGGTTCGTCTTGGGCAGCTCATATTTATTAAACAAAGATCGACACGTATGTATTTGACCGTTTCCGTCTAATAATTGATTCACAAAAATTAGCCCTTTTTGAGCCCATTCTCTAAATACTTCCTGATACATCCCTGGTAAAAAATTAGGATTCCCAATAATCGGTAAGAATTCAGAGACTGTATAATCTATATCCAGGGATTTGCAGAACTTTTGCCAGGCAATAATTATATTTTTAACAGTAGAAAGTCCACAGATGTTCTGAGGTAACTTAAGTACCGGGAGATGCAGAATAGCCTTTAAAGAAAATGGCGTAATTAAAAAAGTTTCCAGATCACCTGAAGAGATAATATCAGTTCCTGCAAGCCAATCTACTGCTGTTTTAACCATAGCCACTATATTATATAGTTTGAGATTAGGGAGAGCCAGACCGGCCAATTCAACTTTTTGCATTGATCTAAGGAGCGAAATACGAGCGCCTAGATTTAGAGTTCTGCAGCCAAAGGGGTGCATAGCTAACGCTGGCTTTTTTCTGGCCGCACCTTTTAAATACCGCTGGTATTTAGAGTTCACAGAATGGCTGCGTTAGGCTCCAAAAAAGGAGCGTAGAGCATATTTAACGCAACTTCAACTCTCGATACCAGCGGTGCTTACGGACGCGGCCAGCTTCAAAAACGTGCTCGTGCACGATTCCCCCATAGAAAACAATGGGGCTATTTGAGCTGAAAAAAAAACTAACACCTGCAAAAAAGCCGCGTTCAGCTCCTAACGCAGCCCCATTGTTGTCTATGGGGAAACACGTCCTACGTCTGCACCTAACACTCTAACATGTACCCGAGTCTAAACACCCCTAACCTTACACTTATTAACCCCTATTCTGCCGCCCCCACTATCGCTGACCCCTGCATATTTTTTTAACCCCTAATCTGCTGCTCCGTAAACCGCTGCTACTTACATTATCCCTATGTACCCCTAATCTGCTGCCCCTAACACCGCCGACCCCTATATTATATTTATTAACCCCTAATCTGCCCCCACAACGTCGCCTCCACCTGCCTACACTTATTAACCCCTAATCTGCCGAGCGGACCGCACCGCTATTATAATAAAGTTATTAACCCCTAATCCACCTCACTAACCCTATAATAAATAGTATTAACCCCTAATCTGCCCTCCCTAACATCGCCGACACCTAACTTCAAACATTAACCCCTAATCTGCCGACTGGAGCTCACCGCTATTCTAATAAATGTATTAACCCCTAAAGCTAAGTCTAACCCTAACACTAACACCCCCCTAAGTTAAATATAATTTTTATCTAACGAAATAAATTAACTCTTATTAAATAACTTATTCCTATTTAAAGCTAAATACTTACCTGTAAAATAAATCCTAATATAGCTACAATATAAATTATAATTATATTATAGCTATTTTAGGATTTATATTTATTTTACAGGTAACTTTGTATTTATTTTAACCAGGTACAATAGCTATTAAATAGTTAAGAACTATTTAATAGCTAAAATAGTTAAAATAATTACAAAATTACCTGTAAAATAAATCCTAACCTAAGTTACAATTAAACCTAACACTACACTATCAATAAATAAATTAAATAAACTACCTACAATTATCTACAATTAAACCTAACACTACACTATCAATAAATTATTTAAATAAAATATCTACAAATAACTACAATGAAATAAACTAACTAAAGTACAAAAAATAAAAAAGAACTAAGTTACAAAAAATAAAAAAATATTTACAAACATTAGAAAAATATTACAACAATTTTAAACTAATTACACCTACTCTAAGCCCCCTAATAAAATAACAAAGCCCCCCAAAATAAAAAATGCCCTACCCTATTCTAAATTTAAAAAAGTTCAAAGCTCTTTTACCTTACCAGCCCTGAACAGGGCCCTTTGCGGGGCATGCCCCAAAGAATTCAGCTCTTTTGCCTGTAAAAAAACCCACATACAATACCCCCCCCAACATTACAACCCACCACCCACATACCCCTAATCTAACCCAAACCCCCCTTAAATAAACCTAACACTAAGCCCCTGAAGATCTCCCTACCTTGTCTTCACCTCACCGGGTCCCGATCTGTCCAGAAGAGTCTCCGATGTCTTGATCCAAGCCCAAGCGGGGGGCTGAAGAATGTCGGAACAGCCAATAGAATGCAAGCTCAATCTGATTGGCTGATTGGATCAGCCAATCGGATTGAACTTGATTCTGATTGGCTGATTTTCAGCCAATCAGAATATTCCTACCTTAATTCCGATTGGCTGATAGAATCCTATTGTACCTGGTTAAAATAAATACAAAGTTGCCTGTAAAATAAATATTAATCCTAAAATAGCTATAATATAATTATAATTTATGTTGTAGCTATATTAGGGTTTATTTTACAGGTAAGTATTTAGCTTTAAATAGGAATAATTTATTTAATAAGAGTTAATTTTTTTCGTTAGAATAAAATTATATTTAACTTAGGGGGGTGTTAGGGTTAGGGGTTAATAAGTGTAGGCAGGTGGAGGCGACATTGAGGGGGGCAGGTTAGGGGTTAATAAATATAATATAGGGGTCGGCGATGTTAGGGGCAGCAGATTAGGGGTACATAAGTATAACGTAAATAGCGGCACTTTGCAGTCAGCAGATTAGGGGTTAATTATTGTAGGTAGCTGGCGGCGACGTTGTGGGTGGCAGGTTAGGGGTTAATAAATATAATATAGGGGTCGGTGGTGTTAGGGGCAGAAGATTAGGGGTACATAAGTATAACGTAGGTGGCGGTCAGCAGATTAGGGGTTAAAAAAATTTAATCGAGTGGCGGCGATGTGGGGGGACCTCGGTTTAGGGGTACATAGGTAGTTTATGGGTGTTAGTGTACTTTAGAGTACAGTAGTTAGGAGCTTTATAAACCGGCGTTAGCCCAGAAAGCTCTTAACTACTGACTTTTTTCTGCGGCTGGAGTTTTGTCGTTAGATTTCTAACGCTCACTTCAGCTACGACTCTAAATACCGGAGTTAGAAAGATCCCATTAAAAAGATAGGATACGCAATTGACGTAAGGGGATCTGCGGTATGGAAAAGTCGTGGCTGAAAAGTGAGCGTTAGACCCTTTCCTGACTGACTCCAAATACCAGAGGGCAGTAAAAACCAGCGTTAGGAGCCTCTAACGCTGGTTTTGACGGCTACCGCCCAACTCTAAATCTAGGCCGAGGTTTTTTATTATTCCAGATAAATCTTGAAAACTGTGTATAGATCTTCTTTAGGTCTTTATTGAGAATAAATAAGGGAAGATTCTGGAGAGGATAAAGAAGACGAGGAAATATGATAGATTTTATTAAGTTAATCTTAGCTGTAATTGACAGTGGAAATACCGCCCATATCTGAAGATCTCTTTCGATTTTTTGGAATAAAGTTTCAAAGTTAGCTTTATACCACTGAGTCGGATTTTTGTGTAAAACTAAACCCAGGTACTTATAGTATCGACCACTTTAAACGGTATACTAGATGTAGCGGAAGCATTACTTAAGCACATTAACTCGCTTTTTTCTAAGTTGATCCTATACCCTGAAAAGGAACTAAAGTCATTGAGAGCTTGTAAAAGGACCGGTATAGATTGCTGGTAATCAGCTAAGAAGATCAGCACGTCATCAGCATAAAGTAACGTTTTGAGTTTCTGCGGGCCCATCTGGACTCCAATCAAGATATCTCTACAGAGAATAGCCAGAGGCTCAAGCGCAATATGAAATAACAATGGCGATAGAGGACAGCCCTGTCTGGTGCCTCTCTGCAGAACTATCCCGGGAGACAAATGACCATTAATAAGGAGAAAAGATATTGGTTTTGAATAGAGTTTAGAATAGAGTATGCCCTAAATAGATACTGCCATACAATTGAGTCAAATGCTTTGACTGCGTCCAATGATAAGATAGCAACATCTCGGAACAGGGGTTTCTTCCTGTTTTGATCTATATTCCAGGCATAATCTAGAAAATTTATAAGCTTGCAAATATTTTTTGTAGAATTTCTGGCAACCATAAATCCTGTCTGATCAGGATGAATAATTTTTTGAAGGCCCGTTGAAAGTCTAGAGGAAATAATGGTCATCAAGATCTTGTAGTCTGAATTGAGCACAGAGATTGGCCTATAAGATGCAGGGTCTTCCGCATTCTTACCTTTCTTTAATATCAAATAAATATTAGCTGCAGAAAAAAAACTCGAAATAGTACCCTTGGCCGAAAAATATTGATTAAACAATTTTTCCAAGATTAACAAGAGGTCTTCACCAAGACATTTATAAAACTCTGCTGGCAGTCCATCCGGCCCTGCCGCTTTATTTAATTTAAGATTATTTATAGCATTTCTTATTTCATCTATAGAGATGGGTGCGTAAATTGACATTAAATCATCAATATGCATTTGGGGCATCTTAATCTTGGTCCAAAATACTTCTTGATTCAACTCATTTGATTCTATTCTGGAATAAAGTTGTTGATAATAGGAAAAAAAAACCTCAGAGATTTCTCTAGATTCAGTAAAGCGATCATTACCTGTCTGAATAGCAAGAATCAGATTTTTGTTCTTTCTAATTTTAGTTAACCTAGCAAGATGTTTAGCTGAACAGCCATGGAAGCCTTTAAATTGTAAGCTAATTTTAGCTTCCTCCTCTAGTGTTCTTTTCTTTAAAAATAAGTCTCTTTCCTTCCTATTATCTAAATACTTCTTCCAATTAGTTTCTGTGCAATCTGAACAGAATTTTCTAAAAGAATTCCTCACTTTATTGGTGATCTGCACTTCCCATGCTCTATTTTTTCTCTTAACTAGACTTATATAGGCCTGGATCTCTCCTCTAATCACCGTTTTAAACACTTCCCAAAATATTTCAGGTTTTCCAAGATAATTCATATTATGTGAACAATATTCCTGCCAGACAGACTTCAATTTATTGATAAATCTAAGGTTAGAGCATAGATATCTGGGAAAAAAGAATCTAGGTATATGAGCCCTGCTTTCAGCTATTGGAAGAGATAGTGCAATGATCGCATGGTCAGATATTATAATTTCTCCAATTTCCGCATCTAATTTATGTACTGCTAGAATTTCAGATATTAAAAAAAAATCTATTCGAGAAAATGTTCTGTGAACTTTTGACTTGCATGAAAAAGCCTGTGTATCTGGGTTCTTGATTCTCCAAATATCAGCCAATTTTAACATTTGATAGAATTGTTTCAAGCATTTTGCATTTCTATTATATTGTGATCTATTTTTCTTAGTTAGCCTATCAAGTATCGGACATAATGTTGCATTAAAATCCCCTCCTAAAATAATAGCTTCTGATATAAAAGGAGTTAGCCGTACTCCTAGCTCCTCCCAAATTCAAAAAAATTTGAATTTGCATCAAAATAAACCTAGCGGTTGGGTCTATTTCTACATTAAGAACCTTATACTCTAGATCTTTATGTAAAAGAATCACTACCCCGCATTTTCTAGTACTCCCGGCTGTAGAGATAACTTCCCCCACCCATTTTATTCTCAGTTTAGTCGCTTCTTGTTCATTAATATGTGTCTCCTGAAGAAAGACAATATCAGGTTTATTTCTGGCTAACGTTTTGATAATCAGTTTACGCTTGCTAGGGGAGGAGATACCCCCTACGTTCCATGACAAAAATCTAATACCTTCAGTCATTAGAAATCTTCACCGGAAAAACTATGGCTAATATTATAAAAACAATTGTGTACTGGTACGGGTGCGCGGGGGGGGGGGGGGGAGAGGAGAGGGGGGGAAAAAAAAAGGGGGGGGGGGGGAAACACAACAAAATCAACCTAATACCGGCATACATATTAAGGATACTAATCTCTATGCAGATTAGATATAGCTTCACTAGAAGCTATTATCAACGACTATTCAGTACCAAGGTACTTCCTAATTTCAGTGACATCATTAAACATTAATTTAGTATCCCCTTCCTCGACTAAGATACGAGCCGGGTATAGCAGATGGGCTTTAATACCTTTTTTAATTAATTGTGTACAGTATGGGGCCATTAATCTCCTTTAAGAGGACGTCTCAGATGAGAAATCTTGAAATAATAAAACTTTGTTATTTCCAAAAACCGGAGGATCACTTTTTTTTATAAAATTTTAACAGTTCTATTTTGTCTTGGAATTTTAAAAATTTGACTATACACAATCTATTTTTTATAGTGCCATCTGGGCCTGATCTTTTAGGACCGAGCCTATGTGCTCTCTCAATTATAAGCGGTAGCATATCAGAGGGCATCCCTAATGTTTGAGGTAGGGTGTAGGAAATAAATTTTATTAAATCCTCATATTCAGCGTTTTCAGGGAGGCCAACTAACCTAACATTATTACGCCTGGAGCGGTCTTCGAGATCCTCCAGGCGCAACTGCATATTTTTAATTTTTGAATCTTGTTTATGTATGATAGATTCTTGTACATTCATTTGATCCTCTAAGTCAGAGATTCTGGTTTCAGCCTCAAGCAACCTAGTTGAAAACTGTCTGACTTCAGTGGATAATGTAGTTATTTCAATTGATATAGTACCTAGCTCCTTTTTAATGGACTCAAATTGTGGCGAGAATAAGTCAGTTAACTTAGAGAGCAACACTTGATGGTCTATTGAGACCCCAGTGGAATCATTTAGACTATCAGTACTGGAATCAGTTATTCTATTTTTTTTATCTTTAGCTTTCACTGGCATTTTGGGCGATTTACTTTTCGCCTGAGTGCAAAATTTTTCCATTAACAATCAAAAAAGAAAGAAAATAAAACGTGAGAAAAGAAAACAAGAAAAGAAAAATGAAAACCAAAAAACATAGGACAAGAAAAGACACACCTGTGAATAGTGTAAGAAGATAATTTAAATATATTCTAACATAAGGAAGCTTTTACTGCTTCAATATTACTCAAGGGAACCTCAATTTGTGCCCATCCAGGGCGTGAATGTGTTTTTTTTTTTTTTTTAAAGGTATAGTAAACAACACAAGAAAAGAGCCAGTGATCTCTAAATAAATAAGTCTGACCAGTTAATTAGTATAATACTAAAGTATATCTTATACTTACTAGTCTAAAATAACATCAATGTTAACTGAAAAACATTCTTCTCTAGGCAAAATACCCCAGATTCAATTAAGCTGTAAGTAGAATCATAATCTATGGGTCAATAGAAAATTCCTATACAAATATACATTTTAAATGTGTGGTTAGCATATAAAGATCTAACAGGATAATTCTCAAGATTAGTACAGCCTTAACTATACCAACACGGTTTTCACCAAGTTATGAGCCAGTAATAAGAAACAAAAAAAAAGGGCTAAACACACCCAGCAACATTTTTCTCTTTAAACAGCCTAGAGAATACCCCCTTCTAGTAAAAATGCAGCAAGATTGAGCAAAATAACTTGACAAGGCCAATAAGTGTCCCATTGACGCTTCAACAAGACCAAGAAATGACTTGCACAATGAGACAACGTCTACATTCCCTTCTTTCCCTTTTCCCAATGAGTGAGTCTCAATGTTGTCACACAAATCACATGCAGCAAGCAACCGCGAAGAAAGTCTCACACTGGGCAGCTGGGAGAGACAGCAGCTACCATTTTTAGATGCTTCTTCAAACTCGGAGCAGAATACAATTATACACTAGGGGGCATTATTACCCCACAACGGGTATTGTGAAGGGCCCTGTGTTACTCAGGGGATAAAAGGTACCTCACCGATAGACACCAATCTCAGCCACAGTACTACACCTGCTCCGTACTTCTCTTTCTGGTCAGCTCTCCACGCTGTGAAGTGTTGTAGCAGCAGGCAGTTCAAACAGGCAAGGCTCTCTTTCTGTTCTGGCGGAATGCCAGCTATTCGTTCCTGACCACAGAATTTTTATGCAGCTCTTGATTTCCAGGCAGCACCGTAGCCCTTCAGCTTTATCAAATGCGGCAAATTACTGCTCCCAGCACGGCACTGCTCCCAGCACGGCACTCACATATATCCACTCTGGAGGACAGCCTCTGTATGTTGCGCTATCCCGGCTGCTGAAAGGTATCCCAGCCGAGGCAGTATCTTGAAATGTCAGTTTAACAGCTTTGATAGGTTGCGGCTCTGGCGAACAAGCCGAAAGTTCAGCCTCTGTAGACTTCCACCTGCGCAGGCGATAGATTTAGCCCAGCTTCTTAGGGTGCAACGGCACCAACAGCGGTAGCGACGGCAGGGGGTTTAGTGAGGAAACAGGTTGCTGCTACTCCATCAAGCACGCCGTTCTCAGTGTGCTCTGGTCTCCACAGCTCCTCCCATCTGGAAGTCCTCTCCATCCATTTCTAATCCCTTTGCTGCTAAAAGGGTCTGAAACATGTTGCAGTCCACCGTGGCAAACATGAGGTTAAGAATCATCTATAATGTCTATGAAAACAATGAGAGCAATAAAATAAAGTTTTGCAGCTAATACTCCCTAACATACAGGGGCACCTGTCCTATGCCAGGCATAGAGCCTCAGGGAGGTAACAGCAGCAGGTACAGGCTGAGGCTTGTTACAAAGTCATCAGTAGATACTGCAAAACATCTTTACTGCTCTACCAACCTGAGCTCATATATTTTGGACCTAATGGATGTATGGTCCCATTCTCATTTGTATAACAGCTGTTTGCAATGCTGACTAAAAAAAATTAAAAGCCGTTTTATGTGTCAGGGTTACTTACCTTTCACACTCCTCCAACTCTGCTGCCATCCCTCTGTCGTCGTGACTCACAAACCCCCTCCTGATCCCAGCTGTAAATTAAGATGTGCAAGCTCTCTCCCAAACTGCCACCATAAATTGAAGTTCAATCAACAAATCAAAGAAACAAAGTATCAGCACTACTAGTATGGGGAGGTTAAAAAAGATATGAGCTATATTAAAGTTATAGACTGTATAGTGATATATTAGGGCTTATGTCCCAAAAATGTCACAGTATGAATCTGTTATGTGTCTTGCAAAATCCTGAAATGAGGAAATACTAAAACACACTAAGTCTGTGAGATACACAGTAAAACAGTAAAAAAAACAGTTTAGCAATAAAAATATTGTGATATAATACCTAAAATATAACACACTTTAAAAAATAAAATACAAATAAAAATCAATTTGGATAAAATGCACTGAAATACAATCTCCAGAGTATATTTAAAAAAGAAGAATAAAGAACAGAGGCGCCAACATGGCCTAGTATCGCCTAAACAAAAGAAAGTAACAGCACAAAGGATTGTGAATACTCACAAACATAAAGCACCCAAATTGGTGCTAGTAGAGCAGGCTGAAACTTCACAGTGGTCCAGCACACTGAATCCTTGGCGTAGAGACAGTCGGATAACCTCTGATGATCCAAAAAGGTTGTTGTTTTATTTTTCTCTGACATTTTAAACTGAAGCGCTTCAGTTTAAAATGTCAGAGAAAAATAAAACAACAACCTTTTTTTGGTAACAAAGTCTGCAGCTGAATATGTGAAAACCCATCTTCCTGAGGTGCTAAAACATCTTCAAGATTTTGAAAGAGATAAAGAGAACAGCGTGCTCTCCTACCAAACAATTCTGGAACAGCAGATTTTAGCAATAGACCGTGAAATGCTGGAAAAACTCACAGTGTCCTATGATGAAGCAGGCATTTGAACATTGGATCATCAGAGGATATCTGACTGTCTCTACGCCAAGGATTCAGTGTGCTGGACCACTGTGAAGTTTCAGCCTGCTCTACTAGCACCAATTTGGGTGCTTTATGTTTGTGAGTATTCACAATCCTTTGTGCTGTTACTTTCTTTTGTTTAGGCGATACTAGGCCATGTTGGCGCCTCTGTTTTTTATTCTTTTTTAGATTCCTAATATCAGGATAGCCATCCTTTGACAGAGTGCAGCCTCAACGTCTGAATTACCAACATTTTGGATGAACAGACAATCACAGTCTGTCTTTTGACTTTATTTTATTTTCACCATTTTTTATATCATTTGTCACAATACTAATATTGACAATACAACTGTAGTTTTTAATATTGTTTTGTTATATAATTTTATGATTTTACTGTTACCTTGTTGTACATCTATTGTCTTATGTTTGTGATAAGGTTGATAGCCTATTCCACTATAAGATCTTATATTCATCAGATAAACTTACGTATATACTTTATATATTTTTCAAGTTGATACTGAGGAAGCGCCCACTAAGGGCGTGGTGTGTTATAGTCTCTACACACCACTCTCTATATATATATATATACTCCAGAGTAGATTGCCAATGGTAGAGTCTCAAAATAAAAGTTTTATCTTACAATTAGTAGATATGTCAAGTCATTAGTCCCCACCAAACAAATTGGTGTGTGCTGCTCTTCTAAAGGTAAAAAATTGCAAAAAACCAGGCGAGTCTCCAGGCACTATAGAATAAAAGTTCAATGTTTATTGGAAACCAGATAAAAAAGTTTAAGACATAATAAACATAAAATAAGAAAGCTGAGCTGTCTTACGCGTTTCGGCTACAATTAGCCTTACTTGGTGTCTATGAGTAAGGCTAATTGTAGCCGAAACGCGTAAGACAGCTCAGCTTTCTTATTTTATGTTTATTATGTCTTAAACTTTTTTATCTGGTTTCCAATAAACATTGAACTTTTATTCTATAGTGCCTGGAGACTCGCCTGGTTTTTTGCAATTTTTTGTTTGGATATACACTGTTACCAGGCTCGAATCTCGGCACTCAGGTGGATAGTTGGTGTATGGGGCTACGATCGTGTAGCAGGGAATCCCATTGGCGTATGCAGACTATTACGTCATGAACCAGGAAATGCCGGATCACGCTCAGCCACAGCGTGCTTACAACAAAACACTACGGATGCTGTGAAGCGGTATGCCCTTTTGGACGGATATCGGAGCACAGGCTACAAGACCTCCAGGAGTGAGGAGCAAGTGAAAGCCAGCGGGGCAGGATATTACAAAGGCTCGCGGAGTAAGGCTAAAGCAGCAAGTTTGGTGAGTTATACACCACTCCGGTGTTTAGCCTTATTTAAACCTGCCACACCGCAGACAGAGCTCTTTTCATATTTCCACATACTGCATGATTTGCACGCACCAACAGCGTCTGGACAAGATTTATTTATTTCCCTCCCCATACACCAAATACCTTGAGCAACACTGGGAAGAGTTTCTTGCTTATATCAATTAAGCTCTTCTAAAGGTGTATCATTTGTAAATCCCTTAAGACAAGGCCAAAGCTGAAAAACAAGGAGCGAAGAGCGCAACCGGACTCAAGTGAAGAAAGTTTTTTATTTGTGACACGCTAAAACAATAAAACTATAGGTATTCTGCTTACCAGATGTATAAAAAACATGGGCATGTAAGACACAGTGTCTTGACAAAATAAGTTACCGCTTCACAGGGCACCTTTCAAAACAGTCGGGTGATATGTGTAGTTCTCAGCTGATCCTCTCGTGCAGAGTTTATGCGGCTAATCAGCTGCTAGTTACTGAAGAAAGCCGGTTTCGGTTTTTGCCGGAAGTCTGTGTCTGTCACTGCCGATGCATTGTATCATCTGTTTAGAAAATCCTCGACGGCCTCGAAAGTTCCTAACGTGGGAACTTTCTCAAGAGGTTGCTACTAATTGCAAGCAAGCTCCACTTCATATACACATTGCTAAAATTTCATTGGTTGACAGTAGTTATGCTTAAAAGTATCTTAAGGATTAAGATTTGTAAAATGATTAAATGTTAAAACCTAAATTGATTATAAATGGAATGTTTTAATCTAAACCCTATAGATAAAATTTATCACCTGTTTAAAAATTGATTACAAAGAACTGAATCTGTGTTAAAAATATTTTTAACCCAGTAAGGATAATGTTGCTATTAAAAGTCATAAAAATCAGGAGTTTGTAATATGAAATGTATTCTAACTAATAAATACATAGATAAACCGCATTATAATGAGCTGCCTAAATGTGACCCTATAATATACAGAAATTGGAGACAATTATATCTGAATAGAATAAAAAATTTAGTGTGTAGTTGCAATGAAAGATTGTTTCTATAAAATAAAGAATTTTCAGAGATTATAAACTAGGTATACCCTCACTAGTATATGTTGTAATTATAAAATACAATCTACTAAAAACTGAAATGGGGTAAAATGTATATTCAGGTATGCATTTGGTTCAGTTATATTTAATACTGAAAATATTATCATAAAAATTATAAAAAGTTAAGAAATTTGATGTATGGTATGTTAGAGTATAAGTGTGAATTAATGTGAAGACATATATAAACACTAAAACTGTCATTGTTCCATACTGCAATATTAAAATAAATATTTAATTCTAATCTCTTTAGACTAAGAATGCCTGAATGTCAAGGTCTATATTGAGACCTTCTGGATGTAAGCTTTTGAGAATATAGATCCAGAAGGTCTCCCTTTTTCTGAGTTTCAATAATCTATTGTGGTCTAATTTATTCGGTGCTATCCATTCTATAACCTTTACAGTAAGTCCTTCAGGGTTGCTATTATGGGCTATCCTCAAGTGTTCTAAAACACTGTGATTTTCGAACGAATTTTCAATGTTCCTAATATGTTCAGATACCCTATATTTCAGTTTTCTCTTTGTTCTACCAATATAGATTTTTCCACATTTGCATGTGATTTGATATACAACAAATGTGCTGTCACAAGTGCAACTATTTCTACATTTAAAAGATTTTGATTTATTAAAATTATAAAATAAATCCTCACTATTCACATATGGGCAAGTACTACAATCTTTCTTTTTACACCTAATTAGCCCTTTTTTTGGTGTTAACCACATGTTATTACTAATATGTATTGGACGATGTTCTCTTAATTTACTAGGGGCTAGTATGTTTTTCAGGTTACTTTTTCTTTTATAAACAAATTGAGGTTTCTCTTGTAAGGTGTATCCAGTCCACGGATCATAGATTACTTGTGGGGATATTCTCCTTCCCAACAGGAAACTGCAAGAGGATCACCCACAGCAGAGCTGTCTATATAGCTCCTCCCCTAACTGCCACTACCAGTCATTCTCTTGCAGCTCTCGACAAAGAAGGAAGTAGCTAGAGAGATGTGGTGTTTATTTAGTTTATCTTCAATCAAAAGTTTGTTATTTTCAAATGGTACCAGAGTTGCACTGTTTTAGCCTCAGGCAGAAAGTTGAAGAAGAGTCTGTCTGTGGTTTTTGATGATCTTAGCAGGTTGTAACTAAGATCCATTGCTGTTCTCACACATAACTGAAGAGATGAGGTAACTTCAGCTGGGGGAATGGCGTGCAGGGTCTCCTGCTATGAGGTATGTGCAGTTTAAATTTTTCTAGAGAAATGAATATGCTAGAAAATGCTGTTAATACCGGATTTATTTAAGGTAAGCCTGATAAAAGTGATTTAATAACGACTAGTATCATGCTTGCTGTAAAAGGTAATATTCTTATTACTTTCTCACATTACTGAAAAATAAAACGTTTGCTGGAAGTGTTTAAACGTTTTTTTCTACTAACTCACCCCACGTGTCAGAACCTTTGACTCCCGCTCAAGGGACTCCCGCTCAAGTGGCGCCAAGTACATCTAACGCGCCCATGGCGTTTACTTTACAAGACATGGCGGCAGTTATGAATCATACCCTTACAGCGGTATTGTCCAAACTACCAGGGTTACAAGGAAAGCGAGACAGCTCTGGGACTAGAAAAAATACAGAGCTCTCTGACGCTTTAGTAGCTATGTCTGATATCCCCTCACAATATGCAGAAGCTGAGGCAGGAGAGCTTCTTTCTGTGGGTGATTTTTCTGACTCAGGGAAGATGCTTCAACCTGATTCTGATATGTCTACATTTAAATTTAAGCTTGAACACCTCCGCGTGTTGCTCAAGGAGGTTTTAGCTACTCTGGATGACTGTGACACCATTATAGTGCCAGAGAAATTGTGTAGATTGGATAAATACTATGCAGTGCCTGTTTACACTGATGTTTTTGCAATACCTAAAAGGTTTTCAGAAATTGTTACTAAGGAATGGGATAGACCAGGTGTTCCGTTCACTCCCCCTCCTTTTTTTAAGAAAATGTTTCCAATAGATGCCACTACACGGGACTTATGGCAAATGGTCCCTAAGGTGAAGGGAGCAGTTTCTACCCTAGCTAAGCGTACAACTATTCCCGTCGAGGACAGTTGTGCTTTCCTAGATCCAATGGATAAAAAGTTAGAGGGCTACCTTAAGAAAATGTTTATTCAACAAGGTTTTATTCTCCAGCCTCTTGCATGCATTGCCCCGGTCACTGCTGCTGCGGCCTTCTGGTTTGAGTCTCTGGAAGAGGCTTTACAGGTAGAACCTCCATTGGATGATATACTTGACAAGCTTAAAGCGCTTAAGTTAGCCAATTCATTTGTTTCTGATGCTGTTATTCATTTAACCAAACTAACGGCTAAGAACTCAGGTTTAGCTATACAGGCGCGTAGGGCGCTATGGCTTAAATCCTGGTCAGCTGACGTTTCTTCAAAGTCTAAGCTTCTCAACATTCCCTTCAAGGGGCAGACCCTATTCGGGCCTGGACTGAAGGAGATCATTTCTGATATTACTGGAGGAAAAGGTCATGCCCTTCCTCAGTATAGGTCTAATAAATTAAGGACCAAACAAACTAATTTTCGTGCCTTTCGAAACTTTAAGACGAGTGCGGCATCAACTCCCTCTAATGTAAAACAAGAGGGAAATTTTGCCCAGTCCAAGTCGGTCTGGAGACCTAACCAGGCCTGGAACAAAGGTAAGCAGGCCAAGAAGCCTGCTGCTGCCTCTAAGACAGCATGAAAGATCAGCCCCCGATCCGGTAACGGATCTAGTAGGGGGCAGACTTCTCTCTTCGCCCAGGCTTGGGCAAGAGATGTCCAGGATCTCTGGGCGTTGGAAATTGTGTCCCAAGGATATCTTCTGGACTTCAAAGCTTCTTCCCCTAAAGGAAGATTTCACCTCTCACAATTATCTGCAGACCAGATAAAGAGAGAGGCATTCTTACATTGTGTTCAAGACCTCCTAGTTATGAGAGTGATCCACCCAGTTCCAAAGGAGGAACAGGGGCAAGGCTTCTATTCAAATCTCTTTGTGGTTCCCAAGAAAGAGGGAACCTTCAGACCAATCTTAGATCTCAAGATCCTAAACAAATTTCTCAGGGTCCCATCTTTCAAGATGGAGACTATTCGAACCATCCTACCTATGATCCAGGAGGGTCAATACATGACTACCGTGGACTTAAAGGATGCTTATCTTCACATTCCGATACACAAAGATCATCATCGGTTTCTCAGGTTCGCCTTCCTAGACAGGCATTACCAGTTTGTGGCTCTTCCCTTTGGGTTAGCTACGGCACCAAGAATCTTTATGAAGGTTCTGGGGTCACTTCTGGTGGTCCTAAGGCCGCGGGGCATAGCAGTAGCCCCTTACTTAGACGACATTCTGATACAGGCGTCAAATTTCCAAATTGCCAAGTCCCATACGGACATTGTTCTGGCATTCCTGAGGTCTCATGGGTGGAAAGTGAACGAAAAGAAGAGTTCTCTATCCCCTCTCACAAGAGTTTCCTGCCTGGGAACTCTGATAGATTCGGTAGAAATGAGGATTTACCTGACAGAGGACAGGTTGTCAAAACTTCTAAATTCCTGCCATGTTCCTTATTATACTTCTCGCCCTTCGGTGGCTCAGTGTATGGAAGTAATCGGCTTAATTGTAGCGGCAATGGACATAGTTCTGTTTGCCCGCCTACATCTCAGACCACTGCAACTTTGCATGCTCAATCAGTGGAATGGGGATTACACATATTTGTCCCCTCTACTAAATCTGGATCAAGAGACCAGGGATTCTCTTCTCTGGTGGCTATCTCGGGTCCATCTGTCCAAAGGTATGACCTTCCGCAGGCCAGATTGGACAATAGTAACAACAGATGCCAGCCTTTTGGGCTGGGGTGCAGTCTGGAACTCTCTGAAGGCTCAGGGGTCGTGGACTCAGGAGGAGGCACTCCTTCCAATAAACATTCTGGAACTAAGAGCAATATTCAATGCTCTTCAGGTTTCAAAGATAATTCAAAGGGCAGAGATTCACTCTTGCCATCTATCAGCTATCCATATCCCAGGAGTAGAGAACTGGGAGGCAGATTTTCTAAGTCGTCAGACTTTTCATACGGAGGAGTGGGAGCTCCATCCGGAGGTGTTTGCACAGTTGATTCAACGTTGGGGCAAACCAGAACGGGATCTCATGGCGTCTCGCCAGAACGCCAAGCTTCCTTGTTACGGATCCAGGTCCAGGGATCCCAAGGCAGCACTGATAGATGCTCTAGCAGCGCCTTGGTCCTTCAACCTGTCTTATGTGTTTCCACCGTTTCCTCTGCTCCCTCATCTGATTGCCAAGATCAAACAGGAGAGAGCATCAGTAATTTTTATAGCACCTGCGTAGCCACGCAGGACTTGGTATGCAGATCTGGTGGACATGTCATCCTTTCCACCATGGACTCTGCCTCTGAGGCAGGACCTTCTACTTCAGGGTCCTTTCAACCATCCAAATCTAATTTCTCTGCGGCTGACTGCTTGGAGATTGAACGCTTGATTTTATCAAAGAGTGGTTTCTCTGAGTCGGTCATTGATACCTTAATACAGGCGCGAAAGCCTGTCACCAGGAAAATCTATCATAAGATATGGTGTAAATATCTTCATTGGTGTGAATCCAAGGGTTACTCATGGAGTAAAGTCAGGATTCCTAGGATATTATTTTTTCTCCAAGAAGGATTGGAGAAGGGTTTGTCAGCTAGTTCCTTAAAAGGACAGATTTCTGCTCTGTCTATTCTTTGCACAAACGTCTGGCTGAGGTTCCAGACGTGCAGGCGTTTTGTCAGGCTTTAGTCAGAATCAAGCCTGTGTTTAAACCTGTTGCTCCGCCTTGGAGTTTAAATGTAGTTCTTAAGGTTCTTCAAGGGGTTCCGTTTGAACCTTTGCATTCCATAGATATTAAGCTCTTATCCTGGAAGGTTCTGTTTTTAGTAGCTATCTCCTCGGCTCGAAGAGTTTCGGAGATATCTGCTTTACAATGTGATTCCCCTTATCTCATTTTTCATGCAGATAAGGTAGTGTTACGTATCAAACCTGTTTTTTTACCTAAGGTGGTATCTTATAAAAATATCAATCAGGAGATTTTTGTACCGTCACTGTGTCCTAATCCTTCTTCAAAGAAGGAACGTCTTTTACACAATCTTGACGTGGTTCGTGCTTTAAAGTTTTATTTACAAGCTACTAAAGATTTTCGTCAAACATCTGCATTGTTTATTGTCTACTCTGGACAGAGGAGAGGCCAAAAGGCTTCGGCAACCTCTCTTTCTTTTTGGCTAAGGAGTATAATACGCTTAGCTTATGAGACTGCTGGCCAGCAGCCTCCTGAAAGGATTACAAGTCATTCTACTAGAGCGTAGCTTCTACATGGGCTTTTAAAAATGAGGCTTCTGTTGAACAGATTTGTAAGGCGGCAACTTGGTCTTCGCTTCATACTTTTTCAAAGTTCTATAAATTTGATACTTTTGCTTCTTCGGAGGATATTTTTGGGAGAAAGGTCTTGCAGGCCTTCCGTTTAAGCGCCTGCCTTGTCCCTCCCTTCATCCGTGTCCTATAGCTTTGGTATTGGTATCCCACAAGTAATGGATGATCCGTGGACTGGATACACCTTACAAGAGAAAACATAATTTATGCTTACATGATGAATTTATTTCTCTTCCAGTCCATGGCCCGCCCTGTCATTTTAAGGCAGGTGTTTTTTATTTTTAAACTACAGTCACCACTGCACCCTATAGTTTCTCCTTTCTCTTGCTTGTCTTCGGTTGAATGACTGGTAGTGGCAGTTAGGGGAGGAGCTATATAGACAGCTCTGCTGTGGGTGATCCTCTTGCAGCTTCCTGTTGGGAAGGAGAATATCCCCACAAGTAATGGATGATCCGTGGACTGGATACACCACAAGAGAAATACATTTATCAGGTAAGCATAAATTATGTTTTTTGGCCTACATGTGTACCTAAAACCGGATCTCTTAATATTATATTCCAATGTTTTTCTAAAAATGTTTTAATATCCTTGTGGTTTTCATTGTATGTAGTTATAAATCTAACATTAGGTTTTATCTGTTGTTTTATATGGGTATTAATGTTATTTTTCTTTTTATATTCTATCAAATCTTTTCTGTCCATCTTTAGTACCCTCTCATTGGTACTATTTACCAATTTCTCTGAATAGCCTTTTTGTATAAATTTATCAGTTAAGATTTTGGCTTCCTTTTTATAGTCTCTTAAATTGGAACAATTTCTCCTTAACCTCTGGAATTGTCCATAGGGTATGTTTTGTTTCGACAACTGTAAGTGGCCACTATCTGCCTTTAAAAAGCTATTTGTATCAGTAGGTTTTCTGTAGTTAGTTACTTTTATTTTTTCATTTTCAGAGAAGAGAATGAGGTCTAAAAATTCAATTTGTTTATCTGAGATTTTCCCTGTAAATGTGAGATTCATATTATTGTTGTTTAGGTGTTTGATGAAGTTGAAGTTCAACACAATGAGCTCTGCTCTCTCAATAGCTCCTCTCCACTCAATGGCTATCTCCACAATGAGATTTTCGCGCCGAACGCTGTTGAGGGGGAGGAGCCATGATGTATGTGGCGGTGTGGTCTGGTACAGCGTATCAGACAGAGGCAGAGCACAGGCTGTGGTCCCACTCGCACAGTTCAGCCTGTGTGATTAAAGCCTCTATAGGAAGCTGGGAGTGACGCCTAGTGCAGTGCTGCACAATAGATCACTGACTGACAGGCATAGGGCTCTCTACCGCACGTGCGGATGAGAAAAAAAATACACAATAATAGTTTTATCTTTTAAAAAAAAGCCTGGCTATCAATTTTTGGGGGTAAAAATAAAATATAATTTTTCAAATAGGGGGCTATTTGAAAAATTATATTTTATTCATCAAAAAGTATTTTTTCCTTTTCTGCCTGCTTGGGGGTTCACGTGCGGGAGTGCACAAATGAAGGAGCCTCCACTGCCCTCACACCTTACTTTTCCCACCCCTTGATCCTTCCAAAACAGCTCTCTTCCCTCCCTCACCCCCCCCACTGGTCATCACCATCTTAGCTACTGGCAGACAGTCTGCCAGTATGCAGTTTAGTTTTTTATTATTGTTATTATTATTATTTTCATATCTGTATGCGTGGATACTTATATTTTTTTATTTGTGTTTATTTTATTTTTTCCATTTTCTGTAGTGTAGTAGTCACCTTGCCCCCCCCAGGCGATAGTTAGCTAGGGGCCCCCCCACCTCAGCTTTTTTTCTGTAGTGAGCTCCCCATCCCTCCCTCTCCCTTCATTTCCTTTTCTGCAGTGTAGTGGCTCATCCTACTCCCTCCCCACCCACTCCCCCCCTACTCTAATGCTGGATCAACGCCCCCCACACCTTCCCTCCCACACATCCCGCCAGTAAGCAGCAGATGATCGTTACAGACGGTGAAACACACAGTGTCACAGTTTGTAATGATCTGGAATGTGCCTTCATATGGAACCAGAGCACTGATCATGCTCCAGTTCCACATGCAGGCAGATGCTTGGAGCCCAGGAACTCCAGCTCTTGGCTGTAACTTTACAGCTTAGACTGCTGGAGCTTCCTGCAGCTTGAATATTTATATACGTTGCATTAGGCAAAGTACCGCATAACGTATATATACGTTGCATTGGGCTAAGTGGTTAAAATGCTGGTAATTATCTGCATGTCAACAACTTTAGATGAGCCCTTTTCAATGTTGACATGATCACAATCAGACATTTACATTGTTTATCCGCAGCACTTTTTCACTTACATTTTTTACTTAATATTTTTACAGTAAAATAATTATCCTAAATCAATAACCCAACATATACTGTATGTGATAATGTCTCAGTTCAAATGACCTGAAATGACCTGAAAATACAAATACATATTTATGGTTTTAGAGCACAACATGCAACACACTAGCATCACTTCACACTATTTAAAGGGATTAATCAATATACAGACCCTTCAACATGTGATCTAATCACCACTAAAGGCAGATGATTTTGTGTTGTGTTTGGAAGATAACTATTTAGAGTTTCAAGGGTATTAATGTCAGAAACATTTTTTGAAAAACACACCAACAATACAACCAAAGGTCAGAAACTACTGAAAACATTAGCAAAATGGTAATCAACCACTTAAGTTAATTGCACAGAACCACATACAGACACCTCACATATATTATATTTCTTTTCTGCCTGATACAGCTTCAGACATCTATTAGGATCTTGTCAGTAGACTCAATTTTTTATTTTTTATAATTTTCTAGTTTCTATACTTTCCTAATATTGAGGTCTAATTTATTGTAAAGTAATTTTCACAGGGTGTTCAAATTTAAATCCACACTAATGTGTTAAAAAATCCTGCAATAACCTATTTAGTTATCACAAGATTTTTAAATGTATTTTCTGGAGTTATAACAACCCCTGTACCTTTCATACAGACCATTCTATATTAATATCCCAAGCCATTAGCAAACATTTTTCTACCATAATATTTTTTACGTTTGATATACTTGGGGGTAGATTTACCAAGCAGCGGATGCTGATATCTACCCCCGTACTTTCTGTCTCACTGGAAATGTAAGTTAAGAAGCAGCGGTCATAATTCAGCGGTCCTTAACTCGTCCGCCACCTCTGAGGTGGCGAACAGCAATCATCCCGATCGGATAATATTGGGTTGATTGACACCCTCTGCTAGCGGCCGATTGGCCAGGAATGTGCAGGGGGCGGCATTGCACAAGCATTTCACTAGAAATGCTTGTGCAATGATAAAAGCTGACAGTGTATGCTGTCGGCATTTATCGATGTGCGACGGATCATGTCCGCCAGCACATTGATAAATCTATACCCTAATCTCTTGAAACTTAAAGGGACATGAAACCCGCATTTTTTATTTCATGATTTAGAAAGAGCATGTAATTTTAAACAACTTTATAATTTACTTCTCTTATCTAATTTGCTTCATTCTCTTGTTATACTTTGCTGAAAAGCATATCTAGATATGCTCAGTAGCTGCTGATTGGTTGCTGCCCATAGATGCCTCGTGTGATTGGCTCACCTATATACATTGCTATTTCTTCAACAAAGGATAGCTAAATAATGAAGAAAATTAAATAATAGAATTAAATTGGAATGTTGTTTAAAATTATATTCTCTATCTGAATCATAAAAGAAAATGTTTGGGTTTAGTGTCCCTTTAATGTTGGCCTGTTTCGAGAGACATATGTTGGCTGTTAATGGTTTTTTTCACTTATTTAATTAAAGGGACACTGAACCCAAATTTGTTCTTTCATGATTCAGATAGAGCATGACATTTTAAGCAACTTTCTAATTTACTACTATTATCAATTTTTCTTCATTCTCTTGCTATCTTTTTTAAAAAGCAGGAATGTGATGCAAAGGAACCGACCGATTTTTGGTTAAGAACCTGGGTTATGCTTGCTAATTGGTGGGTAAATGTAAGCCTCCAATAAACAAGCGCTATCCATGGTGCTGAACCTAAAATGGGCTGGCTGCTAAGATTTACATTCCTGCTTTTAAAATAAAGATAGCAAGAGAATGAAAAAAAAAATATAATAGGAGTAAATTAGAAAGTTGCTTAAAATTTCATGCTCTATCTGAACCATGAAAGAAAAAATTTGGGTTCAGTGTCCCTTTAAGAGTTAATAAATACAATTATTTTTTGGTTTAACAAAAAGAAAAGAATGTTGTTTAAAACACAGTTTTGGGCTATGAACCTTTTACTAAAATTACAATTCAGAAGAGATTGTAATTGAACATTTTAAAAATGTTAAATATAAAATTACTCAAAAAACATTATTGCACATTGATGCACATGCGCATGTGATGGGGGACGAGCCAAAATAGAAAAAATATGCAAACGGATCATTATAAAAAGTGCAGCGATTGGCAGTTTTCAAATTTACAAGCAATTTGCCAAGCCCAGAAATAACAGAGGTTGAGATGGGGTGCTCTGAATACAAAATATAAAAGTAAGTTTATTTACATTATGATGATTTTTATTTGACAAAATGTTACATATATATTTGATTGAATAGTAATCTAATTTAAGTATAGAATGTAAAAACATTAGCAAAGGAATCAAAGTTTAGAGGTCTCTAAATAGTTACGTAGGGGACTCACTCAAATAAAAAGACATTAATAGAATATTTCACTTTGATATGTAGAAATCAAGCATGATACTTAAAATAAAAGTTAGGAAAACCTTTGACCTTTTGTTAACGCCACGTGGGGGAATTTGAAATAATTTAAGTTGTTTTAAAATTGCAGCAGTTACTTGGAATATTACTTAAGAAAATATGCGTTCCTGCTGACAGTCTATATTTCCCATTGTAATTATCATTTTGATCTACGTGACGGCTAGAACATGAAACTCAAAGTTGACTTACTTATTCTGTCACAGGGCACCAGATGTTGTAAAACATACAGAGCCACTCAGCCATAATTAAGTCAGGTCTAATATGCTTCTGTCAAAAGCTATTGACCTTCACTGGTGATGTTGGAATAAAAAGCTTTGATACTCTAGCAAACGTTTAAGGATTTTTGAAGGGAAAATGTCAAAGGTTTGCCTGTTCTGGCAGGATATTAGCTCTTCTGTTTCTAATGACAAATGTTTTGGGCTTAATCTAAAACAACAATGAAATGGTGATATTTCAGTTGGGATCCTTAATCCTTAGTATCACTTTACAGATGTGTGTCTAGCAATGAAATGAGGCATTGTAAAATTCCTATAGAATGCAAGGTGACATTATGCGAAGCTTTAGCAGCTGTAGAACTTAAAAATAGTATTCTGAGATGCAGCAGAAAATATACTTAAATATTAAAATAACTTGCAATTGTACTGAATTTATTTTACTCTACACCTACTGTCTATTAAACAATCACAAAATAAATATATTAATACTATTTACTACATTCTAAACAACATGAAAACAACTTTATTTTATATTTTTAGTTAATCAAAATGTATAATATGACTGTGATATATACAGTAGATAGGTAGATAGGTAGATAGATAGATAGATAGATAGATAGATAGATGATACATAGATAGATAGATAGATAGATAGATAGATAGATAGATAGATTGGCTGCACTATTCAGTATTTGTTTAGTCTTAAGCAAAACAAATACTAAATATACTTAGAACATTTACATTAGTTTTCATTAAATTAATGTAAATGTTCCAAAGCTACAGATGAAAGAGTTCCCTTGAAGCTTTATACTTACATTTAGGGCACTGGAGAGCCACGCTAACCCGCTCCGCTTCTTCACAGAGACACGGCCGCGCTCCTAGCATTCGGCTATTTTTTGCATTAGCTTCTAGAGCCTGTTTTATTTAACATATTTATCAGAGATATCAGCGAAAGGCTACAGGAGAAAGTATGTCTGTTTGAAAATGATAGAAACATTTGTTCCAGTGGGGTAGACAAAATAAGAAGTGATATACAACATTTGGAGGATAGGACACATGACTGGGATCTAAAGTTTAACACAGCAAATTGTAAAATTATGTATTTAGGGAAAGTAAATCCAAATGTTAATTCAGACTCAATGACACTTTACTGACTGAGACAAATGAGAAATGGGACTTGGGAATTATTATTTCAGATTATTTAAAATTTAGCAAACCATGTAGTACTGCAGCGAGTAAGGCCAGCAGAGCGCTTGGTTGTATTGGTAGAGGTATTTGCAACAGAAATAATAGGGTTCTTATGCCACATTGCAGATTATTAGTTAGGCCTCATCTTGAGTATTGTATGCAGTTCTAGATAAAAACAATCTGGAATTTGTGTAAAGGAGGGCTTCCAAAATGGTACATAGTCTAAAAAATATAACGTACCAGGAGAGGCTCAATGACCTAAATATGTATAGCTTAGAGGACAGAAGGGAAAGAGGTGATATAATAGCAACTTTCAAGTATATTAAAGTGCTTAGTAAAGCTGTGGCTGTAAGTATTTTACATAAAAGTGAAAAATCAAGAACAAAGGGTCATGATCTCAAGCTGAAGGGTAGTGTATTCAGGAGCAATTTGAGGAAACACTTCTTTACAGAAAGTGTGATTGATTCATGGAATGAACTTCCACAAGAGGTGGTAATGACAAACACTGTGGGAGACTTTAAGAATGCCTGAGATAAGCATAAGGCTATCCTATGAACTAGATACGTTTATACTTTTAGTAAATTTCAGGCAGACTTGCTGGGCCTATGGCTCTTATCTGCCATCAATATCTATGTTTCTGTATAATAGTGAAACAAACAAATATCTTTGCAAATATAGACTGCTACTACATAAATAATTCTGGTGCCAAAAATAGCTGAATGTCGATGCCTCTATTTAGTAATCAAATGCAGAATAAATCAATTCCGCCCTTTGCTATTTACATATAGTCATGCAAAACCTGATGCACCTTTATTGTGGCTGTTTGCGAGAACTAGGATAACATACTGGGGCATATTTATCAAAGTGCGAGCGGACATGATACAATGTAGCGTATCATGTCTGCTGCACATTGATAAATGCTGACAGCATACACTGTCAGCATTTATTATTGCACAAGCAGTTCACCAGAACTGCTTGTGCAATACCTTCCCCTGCAGATTTGCGGCCATTTGGCCGCTAGCAAGGGATGTCAATCAACCCAATCGTATTAGATCGGGTTGATTTCTGTCCGCCGCCTCAGAGCAGGTTGACAAGTTATGGAGCAGTGGTCTATTCATACCACACTGAATCATAGCAACCTATGTGATATCAGTACACACTAAAAACAGGTCTATCCCATGACACAAAACATATTTTTTATTCTAGTTAAAAGAGAGCATTTCAAAATGTATTCCAGAGCTTCATTTTTTTATAAATTGGATATTCAATTGTAGAAGCAAGTCATCCCTGTAAACCTATAAGCAAAAGATTCATATAGGTTTTAATATCAGATAATTAAAATGTATGGCCTTATCTTTTGATAATATTGTTAAGCCCTGGGTTTCATGGGAGATCTAAGATCTAGGTCAATAGGAATACCTTGATGTAAGTTCTAATTTTCCATGGAAGAAAATTCAGACACCAATCAATTAATTTTTGTTCCTGGACTAAGTGTATAGGAAATCCCCCCCAGAGCTTTGAAGGAACACATTAGCCATCTTGAAATGCTATCATTGGATCAGAATTCTATATTTTTATTATAAAAAAAAGCCATTGATATATAAAACTTGAATTTGTATTATAATATCCAGGGGACTCAGGGAGTGTAGGGAACGCAAAGGACATAAGATAACTCCTAACAATTGAAATATATAGAAAGCAGTGTCTATAAATGGACATTTTTGCATTTCTTTTTTGCAAAATACACTCAACTCCTGCAGCCCCCACAATGAAAACACATCCTTAAAAAACAGACCCCTCTGCACATATTGGACTCTTCAACTCCAGGGAAGCCCTTACCCATGTGATCCTCCTAACTATAACACATGCCACCTAATTGAACCCCAGCCAATGAACTAAGGGAGATAGCTTGGTATACCTGCAGAGGACCTCCAGTGTAACTATAGTGATTTGGCCACTATGACTACACAGTTTCTGAGGTTTTTTAGTAAAAAAAAAAAAAATCAACAGACATATTAGAATGCCAAAGCTTAGATCACTATTGGAACTATAATTTACAAAATTATTGAATGTCAAGCTTAATCATTGCAGAAGGAAAATTAAACATTCTCGGCTAGATTTAGAGTTCTGCGGCCAAAGGGGTGCGTTAGCTACGCGTTCTTTTTTTTCCCCGCACCTTTTAAATACCGCTGGTATTTAGAGTTCACAGAATGGCTGCGTTAGGCTCCAAAAAGGGAGCGTAGAGCATAATTTACCGCCACTGCAACTCTAAATACCAGCGTTGCTTACGGACGCGGCAAGCTTCAAAAACGTGCTCGTGCACGATTCCCCATAGAAAACAATGGGGCCATTTGAGTTGAAAAAAAACTTAACACCTGCAAAAAAGCAGCGTTCAGCTCCTAACGCAGCACCATTGTTTTCTATGGGGAAACACTTCCTATGTCTGCACCTAACACTCTAACATGTACCCCGAGTCTAAACACCCCTAACCTTACACTTCTTAACCCCTAATCTGCTGCGCCCGCTATCGCTGACACCTGCATATTTTTTTAACCCCTAATCTGCCGCTCCGTATACCGCCGCCAGCTACGTTATCCCTATGTACCCCTAATCTGCTGCCCCTAACATCGCCGACCACTATGTTATATTTATTAACCCCTAATCTGCCGCCCCAGCTATCGCTGACACCTGCATATTATTATTAACCCCTAATCTGCCGCTCCGTACACCGCCGCCAGCTACATTATACCTATGTACCCCTAATCTGCTGCCCCTAACACCGCCGACCCCTATATTATATTTATTAACCCCTAATCTGCCCCCCACAATGTCGCCTCCACCTACCTACAATAATTAACCCCTAATCTGCCGATCGGATCTCGCCGCTAGTCTAATAAATGGATTAACCCCTAAAGCTAAGTCTAATCCTAACACTAACACCCCCCTAAGGTAAATATAATTTAAATCTAAAGAAATAAATTAACTCTTATTATATAAATTATTCCTATTTAAAGCTAAATACTTACCTGTAAAATAAACCCTAATATAGCTACAATATAAATTATAATTATATTGTAGCTATTTTAGGATTAATATTTATTTTACAGGCAACTTTGTAATTATTTTAAACAGGTACAATAGCTATTAAATAGTTAAAAACTATTTAATAGTTACCTAGTTAAAATAATTACAAAATTACCTGTAAAATAAATCCTAACCTAAGTTACAATTAAACCTAATACTACACTATCAATAAATTAATTAAATAAAATACCTACAATTATCTACAATTAAACCTAACACTACACTATCAATAAATTAATTAAATACAATACCTACAAATAAATACAATTAAATAAACTAACTAAAGTACAAAAAATAAAAAAGAACTAAGTTACAAAAAATAAAAAAATATTTACAAACATTAGAAAAATATTACAACAATTTTAAACTAATTACACCTACTCTAAGCCCCCTAATAAAATAACAAAGACCCCCAAAATAAAAAAAATGCCCTACCCTATTCTAAATTAAAAAAGTTCAAAGCTCTTTTACCTTACCAGCCCTAAAAAGGGCCCTTTGCGGGGCATGCCCCAAAGAATTCAGCTCTTTTGCCTATAAAAAAAAACCATACAATATCCCCCCCAACATTACAACATTACAACCCACCACCCACATACCCCTAATCTAACCCAAACCCCAATCAGCCAATCAGATTCAAGTTCAATACGATTGGCTGATCCAATCAGCCAATCAGATTGAGCTTGCATTCTATTGGCTGAGCGTTAGACCCTTTCCTGACTGACTCCAAATACCAGAGGGCGGTAAAAACCAGCATTAGGAGCCTCTAACGCTGGTTTTGACGGCTACCGCCCAACTCTAAATCTAGCCGTCTATGAGTAGTTGAATATTAGACGAAGAAATGCACAATGCCCCAGATATAATTTCTGTGTCTCAACTAATATGAATAGATGATGAGCCTGGTACACTTTCATATTGGAAGATTTTTTTATATGCAGTTATCTCACACATGTACAAAACTGTAAGCTGTAGACTATATTTGCTGACAAGACCCTGGAGGCACAACCTGGGGTTTTGGAGGGATTAGCTGACATATATGCTATACAGACTGCAAGCAATGGGATAAGTAGATTGATGGTGCCTAGGAACATATTAGAGGGTGTACAACCAACATATGCTTAAAGGGACACTGAACCCAAATTTTCTTTCGTGATTGAGATAGAGCATGCAATTTTAAGCAACTTTCAAATTTATTCCTATTATCAAATTTTCTTCATTCTCTTGGTATCTTTGTTTGAAATGCAAGAATGCAAGTTTAGATGCCGGCCCATTTTTGGTGAATAACCTGGGTTATTGTTGCTGATTGGTGAATAAATTCATCCACCAATAAAAAAGTTCTGTCCAGAGTACTGAACAAAAAAAGAAGTTTAGATGCCTTCTTTTTCAAATAAAGATAGCAAGTTAACAAAGAAAAAATGATAATAGGAGTAAATTAGATAGTTGCTTAAAATTGCATGCTCCATCGAAATCACGAAAGAAAACATTTGGGATCAGTGTCCCTTTAAGACACCCTGATCTGGCCTGAACATTTTCTAAAGGGAAATTTTAGAAATCCAGGAATTATGAATAATCTTTCGTGAACATGGCAGGTGTTGGGTTATAGTCTTTATACTCTATGCTTTGCTTCATTTCTATGTTATATTATTGTCTACTGTTACAGGGTCATGTTATTGTTTTGCACTCCTATGTTGTTACATTTCTTTATCACTTGTTCTGCTTTATCTTTGTATTGCCAAATGATTTGTTCTGCTGACAACCACATATTACTAATCATATATTATATGCTGCTGAGAAGAATATAATGTTTTTTTTGCTTTTTGTAACTCTATAAAGACCTTTGTGTTGCTATAAATAAACAGAACTGCTAAGAAAATGTTCTGTGTTTGCGTCTTTCTTGGTGGTCTCTCCAGGGCTCTGTGAAGGAAGGTACCAACTAACTCTCAGTCAGGGACCCACCCGGCCGGAGGAAAGACCCCTACAAACTTGGTGGCAAGCGGTGGGATGGGATACGTGACCCCATGAGGTAAGTTGAATGGTGTTATTATTTTTTATATATATAATCCCTTCACTTATTCCGGGATCCACAAATATCCCATCCTACTTGAGTATAGGGGTAAAATAATTTGATGTTGTAGTCTAAGGTAGATTTGGTCTTTTGGTAAGACCCGTTGTTTTAAGGAATAAAAGTTTCTTGGGTAGAAACATAGAAAAATATGGAGTACTGACTGGGAGACTGGTAACCAGAATTCAGGCTTATTTTGTGTACATGGGGTGTGTCATTTTTTTATATGTTTACTGAGATGTCTGGTTGATACATTGCTTATATGTATATTTCTAATACTGTATACATAGTATTCACTGCCATATTTTACTGTACTAATCTGTCTCTATGTAACGTATAGAATAAAGTTATGAAATTTTCTGTGACGTTTCAAGATGGACTGAATGAAACTCGAAAGCAGGGTGGTTATTGAACAGAAGATAGATTAACTGTTATAAAAATTTACCCTTTTGCACAATTAAGCATCTATCCCAATATTTGGTTATGGTATCTTGTTGGAGCCTTCACGGTTCAGTACAGCCGAGCCAAATATATTTAGTTTTTTTGCAAAAGGATAGATTACTAACCTTGCTGTTGTCATTGTGTTGTTGCGTATGAAAGTGTTGTTACCTATACGATAAGTTAAGAGTTGATAAGTTAAGAGTTGAGAATGGGCAAATCTCAGTCTACGGACTTTCCATTACCTAGTCCCGGGGAAACTTGTAAAGATTATGTGGGAAGAGTGTCGCCTGAGGGATAAGAATATGTTGTTCGCTGGGTGGACAATATAGCAGGACGGACGGAGGCCATGAGAAGCTCCGACCCATTCCTAGAGATGGGGATAATGATACATTTCATATGAATATGATCAAATGGTTGTGTCTAGGTGATGAAGAGGCTTTTCCTTGGTATAAGGGTGATCCCAGCTGGGATATGGAATATATGAGGAAGGGTGGAGAGAATTGGTTAGCCGTTGCCCCACATTGGCAGTACACTAACACTAAAGGAAATAAAAAGGGGACCAAGAAAAATCATAGACAAATAGTGTATATACATCCCTCGGCCCCACCCCAGTCACAGCCTCCATTACCATCATATAATAAGTTATATCCTAGTTTAGTGACCCCCCCAGGTGATGAACTACAGACTATCGCAGTGGCATCCCCCCGACCGAGACACAATCAAAATTATTCCAGTACTTCAGTAATGTCCAATCCATCTGCTCCCTCTACCCTCCCATATCACCCCTCTACACCCCTAACGCCAATACCCTCAGGATCCTCTAGCCCAGTCCTTATCCCACCCCTTCCCTCTGATGATTCAAGTAGCTTGTCCCTCCTTTCATCACCAACTTTATCCGCCCTCACTCATGCCCTCTCACCTCGCACGATGCCCTTAACTAGAGGACAAGCCGAGGGTCTTCGGAAATTTGAAAAAAATTCAAAACGAAAGGCAGGGAGGGCATAGTAACATAAAACAGGAAGACAATGAGGTACCTTATCAAATGCCTTTCCTTACTGTGGGTGATCAGCTCATAATTAAACCTTTAACCCCAGTGAGTTACGCAAAATAACTAAAGGAGCACCTAACCCCAACAACACCCATCTGCATGCATTCAATACTTAAAGCACATGTTAGAAGGACAAAGCATGACACAGACAGATATACGTATTTTCATTGACACATTACTAGATCATGACACTGAATCAGGGTGGGACTGGGGAAAAGTTACATCCATTAATGATTTTGATAATGATACTTCTACAACTTATTCATTAAATAATCCTAAACAAAGGGCAGCTATGTGGGTAGAACTATCTGTAGAAATGCATAGAGTATGGAAAGATAAGCAAAGTATGTCAATTGCATTAGCTTGCAAACAGAATCAGAAGGAAACATTGGTTGAATTTGTTAAACATTTTTATAAATGTTGGAAGGAGGAGGCTGGGATGGAATCAGATGATGCAATGGGCTCTTTAAAGATTTAGAGTTGCATAGGTAATATGCAGCCTCAATTTTCTTTGTTGGTAATAAACAAATGTCCCCTGAACCTTTTGGGTTGGGATCTTATGGGTCCCCTGGGAGTAAAAGTAAATGTCACCAAAAAGGATGGGTTAGATGTAAGCATGGGATCCACTAATTTGAGTTTTTACAATGACTTGAGCAATGTCCCAGCTTCAGTGTGGGAATCCTCTAAGTCAGATGTTGGGTTGATTAAATGTACCCCATACAAGACTAGGTTAAAACCCGACACTACTCCAGTATACATAAAACAATACCCATTATCAAGGGAAAAAATAGAGGGTATCAAACCTATGATAGAGGAGTTCCTTGACAAAGGAATTCTTCGTCCAGTGGTTTCCCCCTATAATACCCCGATAAATCCAGTCCCAAAGAAAGATAATGAAAATAGATTGGTCCAAGATTTAAGGGCGATTAACGACATAGTGGTACCTATTGCCCCTATTGTCCCTGATGTTACAACCTTACTCACGGCCATTCCACATGATGCCCGTATATTTACAGTAATTGATTTAGCTAATGCATTTTTCTCGGTCCCATTGGACCCTGAGACACAACTACTTGTGGCTTTTTGTTATGGTGGGCGTCAACTAACGTGGGCCTGCCTTCCTCAAGGATACATCTCATCACCGTCAGTTTATTTGCTGGTGCTCCAACATACCTTGTGGTCATGGACACCCAGCCAAGGTTCTGTCCTCCTTCAGTACGTCGATGACCTACTGCTGTGTAGTCCTAATCAGGAGGCAAATACAGCAGACACTATTAGTCTGCTAAAACACCTCGCTGCTGAAGGTCACAAAATAGCTAAACACAAGTTACAAGTAGGAGTGAAAGAAGTAGAAAACTTGGGTTTTGTACTTTCCCAGGGTCACAGGTCCATTAGTTCTAAACGTATGCAAGCAATCCAAAGGGTCCCAAAACCTAACACTAGAAAAGACATGCTCACTTTTCTAGGCATGATAAACTATTGCAGACAATGGATTCATGAGTGCTCCCATCATGATTCCATACTAAGACAAGCCACAAAAGGCGATAGTCCAGAACGCATACAATGGACCACAGACATGACTAGATCCTACATTGCACATAAAACCAATATTATTAGTGCCCCTGCTTTAGGACTATCTTATTATTGTAAACCATTTAATTTGTATGTGAGGGACAATTGTAAAACCATGGCTGCTGTCTGTGCCCAAGAACATGGTGGAGGCAATATGCGTCCAGTAGCTTTCTTTTCCAAAGTAGTCCCAATACCGGTACAGGGGATGCCGGCGTGTCTCCGAGCATTGGCAGCATGCGCCATGGCTGTAGAGATGGTTGAAACAATCACACTAGGCCACCTGGTAGTACTACACACAAGTCACCAAGTTTTACATCTTGTAAAAAATGTTACCACGCAACACATGACTGCCCAGAGACTCTCTGGCTATGAGTGTATATTGTTAAATAACACTTATCTGACTATTAAATATAGCAATAACAACTCAGGTCCATCCCAGATTCTGAATGCCCTAATTTTAGGCTCACCAGACCTGGCAACCGACCATGACTGTTTAGAGGTAATACATCATATCACCACACCACGACCTGACTTAATGGACAAACCTTTTGACCATGCAGATATCGTATTTGTTGATGGCTACTGTTCCCGACCTAGCGACAGGATTTACAAGACAGGTTATGCCGTCATTCAGTTACCAGACATTGTACTAGACACAGGACCTATTGTTTATGTTTCTGCACAATCTGCAGAACTAATAGCACTCACAAAAGCATGTAAAATGTTTAAGGATAAATCTGTTAATATTTACACTGACTCTCGCTATGCTTTTGGGGTGGTGCATGATTTTGATTTGATATGGAAACAACGTGGGTTTGTTTCAGCAGATGGCAATACCATTTCTCATACCAATCTCATTCATGATCTTTTAGAGGCCATACAATTCCCAAAAGATAAAGCGATTATTCATTGCCATGCACACACACATAGGACCGATCCTATTTCTATGGGTAATGCGCTGGCAGATAGAATTGCTAAAAAGCTTATGCTTCACATACATCTGGACCACCCGTCCCGATATATGCTGTTTTAGCCCCACCTTCATGTCCCACAGACCACATGCTTCATGAACTCCAGGGACATGCCACCATGGGTGACATGTCTTTCTGGAAAACAAATGGGTTAACTTTTGATGAAAATGGTTTGTTTTCCAAAGAGGGGAAGGTAGGTATACCAGATTTGGTTGTCCACTCCAGATTAATTTGGATAACGGTCCCGCTTTAATTTGTAAAGTTACCCGAGAATTTGTACAATGGTTACAAATTAATTGGAACTTTCACATCCCATATCATCCTCAAAGTTCAGGAATAGTAGAAAGAATGAATCGTACTATTAAGGAAAAGCTTTTAAAGGCAACAGCAGGCACATGGGTTAAATGGCAACAGAATTTACCTGCAATTTTAGCAGAAATTCGTATGACCCCCAAATCAGACAACCAGGTTGTCCCCATTTGAGGTCCTAATAGGTAGACCATTCCCAACTCCATGGGTAAAAGGCCCGCTTATCATTAAGAATGGTGATTTAGATTGTATTAAGGAACAATATGTAAAGCAATTGATTGATAAGTTGAATAGCATCTATGGTGATGTATCCTCTCGCTTACCTCTCCCTGCACAGGAACCAACGCATCCTTTCAAGCCTGGAGATCTGGTCTGCATTCAACAGCTGAATAGATCTAAGAAAGGAGGTTTCCCTTCAGCAAACCCGTGACCGTGATCAGGTCGCAAGCTGTGACCAGGACTGCGGTACTGACTGACGACAGGGACATCTGGATACATGCTTCTCGAGTCAAACACTGTCCAAAGAGGGGAGAAGCGGGTGACAAGGTATCGGTCACCCCTCATAAAGACACAGAAGAAGAGTATGCCCAGGACTGGGCACGCCTCATAAAGATACAGACAACGGACACTGTGGACAGTATTCCAGATCCCCACATTCAGCATCCTGTTCCACCCACCCCAATACCAGATCTTTCAATGGTGGTATGTGCATTATGGGTAATAGAGGACATTGATAACACCCTGAACACCAAATAAGCTACCATCAACAGTGTGGACCGTGTTTCAACACCCTTTACTCAGCACTCCTCTAAGCATTTATAGTACCTCTGATTTGTATGATATTTTATATTGGTACCAATGTTAAGGGATTAGAGGTTGTCAATATGAAAGAAATGGGGGGAAGACACAAAATACACCACAAAGACACGCTTCTATATTGATTAAGTTGCTTAATGAGTCTCATTCCTTGACAAATAACATTACAAAACTGACTATTTCTTTCAATGAACTCTGAACCCTCCCCGACTACCTTACCTAATGAGCCTCAATCCCCTAGTTTGGCAGATTTTACTATCGTCCCCCACATATTTTCAGTCCCTAAAACCCCTCCCCTAGAGGCCCCAGTGCAACCTATAGTAGCCACTACTTCAGCTGCACTTACCAAGTGCCTATAAAATAGGAATAAGGAACAAAGAGGTTATCAAGCGCTGCTACAGAAAAGGATAGATGTAATTTGAATGTAGAGAGAGATAACCTTGGTGGTCACAGGGATTGTGGTAGACTAAGGGAACTCTTTACCCAGGCCCAATATAATAGTTGCATTTTAAAGGCACAAAGGGACTGGCTGCTACAGGAGTTGGGACAGGTCCAAGCCTTTAATAGAGCACTTATACAAAATTTGCAAGAACACTCTTTGATTTGTCCTCTATTCCAGTGTCCAGAACTCACCGCTCTTGATCTATCTCCATCCCGGCCGGTTGCCACAGTTGCCCCTACAATACCTGCTACTTCTAGTACTCCCACCTCTGCTGGCCATATTGACAGCGATTCTGTCCCACCAGCTACCATATCACCCATTTTATAGAGGGAATGGATTGTCACAAATCCTGCTGAGGAGGAGCTCAGACCTAAGGTACACAGAGAACAAAAGTCCCATTATAATCAACAATACCATTTTAGGCTGAAGGAAAAGACTGATCTGCTCCATCACAGTTGTTTAACTTTAGAGGAGAAAAGGGACTAATTAATAAAGGAGTTCGAAGAACTAAAAACCCTTAATATAACTATTCAGAAAACACTGGATGAACATATTTTGATTTGTCCTTTAGTGCAGCTTTCAGACTTTTCCTCACACCGTCCTTTAGCTCCGGTTGATCTAAAAAATTTTGATTTTACACCCACTTCCAACTCCCTGGATTATACTGATCTCTATGTCAAACCTAATGAGGCATATCCCCCTGGGACGTGGACCTATATCCACTCCTCCTCCCCCCTTCCATACAAAAGGTTCCTCTGCCTGACTCCTCTCTTCCACATACACCCCCACCCTTTGAAACTGATCATAGTTACCCCCTTCTCTCCTCTGTACAGGTGTCCCCCTTTGTAGTAGGACAGCATGGTTTAAAAGGAAGCAAAACATCTTCCTTTCCTCATAGACGTCATGACAAAATCCTTGCTACTACTGAGGAGGAGGTTAGATGACAGGAGCATAAGGAACGTAATAAACTAGCTGCTAGGAGAAGCAGAGATAAAAGGATAGTGGCCATCACACATGCATGGGAAATACAACAGCGCTTAGAAAGGCAGAATAATTATTTATGTAAACAATTAGCGTCACTGAAACACTTGTATGAATGTTTACAAACAGATATAACACATCACTTAACTCACTGCTCCTTGGCCACACCCACCCCATCATCAGAGGTTGTAATTAGATCCGACTGCGATACTTTCGGTCCTGAAATTACCGATATATACTAAACTTTTAAGGATGACCCCCATTGTAATGATGGACCACCCATGTAAAACTTTACTGATATTATTGTGCATACTTCTGTTTGCTTACATACCAGCCATAATATTTTCTTTTTATGAATACCCTGATGCTAGAGGAGTATTTGCACCAGAATGTGAGTTTTTGTTTGGTAACAGCAGTTATAACACTGTGGATCCTAATAATAGCCCATATAGAGTCTTGCACATAGTCACACAACTATCAGTACCTTGCACATCGTTAGAAAGATTAAAAAGGTCTATGCCATTACATAGGACACCCTGGGTATCTGTAAAATGTTATGATTTGTTCTCTTGGTATGGGTTTGCTACACATAGTTATGGTATACCCCTAGAAGGTAAGGATCCAAAATGGTGTAATACTTAATACTGGTCAGACGTGTGAAATATTTATTTTTGATTCGACATCCAAAAATTTATATTATAATAACATTTCAGATATATTGACCTTAACCCCACACGAGGATACACAACATTGTAGTGTGCAAGTTACTTCTTATGTTAACTATACAACCCATCTCTTGTCAGACCTTCCTCCCCGGTTTATTGGACTGCGGAATAGGTGGAGTTTCCAAATAATAAATAAATCAAGTTCAATTGCAGAGGAAAACAGAATATTTGGTGATATACAATATTTTATATTTTTCCTTAGACGTCACAATCTAACAAAACCTAACACAACCACCATACAATATGGTGAAAATCAAACTACTGTGATTACATGGCCCCAAAATACATACCTTGTACTTAAGAGTTCACAATATGTGCCTAACGCCAAGTGGTTTTATACAATTCTGTAATCCGTATACAACACCTACTATTATACCGGTACATACAATACCCCTTCCCAATACTTGTGTCAATACTACAATATTTTCCCACATGGTTCACAGGTCCTTGAATATATCGACCCCAGACGTTTCCCTATGTTGTCCTTCATGCAGACGACGTGAGTGGTATGATACCTTATTAGGGGGAACTGGTGTAACCTTAGGTGTTCTTAATGGTATTGATAGGGATGATATATGTAACAAACTATTAACTGCTGGTGCAGATATTTGATCAGCATTACATTTGGCAGGCCAATGGGCCCCCACTATATATGAACCCCAAAGGAAGAGTCTCCAACTTGAATCTAGTATGTACAAATATATGAATAATATGACCATGATTGTGGAGAATTTAATCTCTGATAGTAGTAGTTGGAGTCTTTGTGGTCTACGCTATGTATTCATGAGTCAACAACGTTTAGATTTTAAAAACATTCTTATGCTGCCTAAGAGTGATAAACTATGCAGATTGTTACTATTGGATAACCCAAAGGATAATGTATGGTTGAATATTGACACTTCTAGGGTACAGTGTGTAGAATGGGAACATAATGGCAAGGTTTCCAAACACTTGTCTGGTAACAATTACAGCTTACACACTTGATACTGTCAAACTGGCTTGCAGATTCTTTGTTTTACCTCATCCGGTTTTCAATGTTTTGCACTCCAATTGGACGTGGTGGAAACCTACATATCATGGTAAATATATAATCTCTGCCGACAATACCACCACATCCCTTGAACATTGTGATAAAACTGACCATGGTTTTGCTTGTAGACATGCTTCCCCAATCTTTGAACCCTGTCTATTGGCATCTGAAATTAATTTGTGTACATGGCAGATATATCCTGAGAATTTCTCTGTTATGCTAGAGATAGCCCCTCAAACTGTGTGTCTATCAACAAATGTTCGAGTTGGCATTCCTACTATTGACAGCCAGTTGCCATTCTCTGGGTGTGTGTGTAATGTTAGCTTCATGATATGGGATAGTAATAGTTATTACCTACAGCCCACACTGATTATAAATAAACATACTTTATTTGTGCCCCATGCCCTACCTATATCTTCTTATCAATTGCCGATATCTACTATACTGCAGTTAATAGAAGGTCAACATGACATGTTCACTCACTTAAAAGAACATGCAAAAGCTATATCTCATGGGGAAATACAGACCCATTTTGTTAAAAACTAATTAATTTCTGTTTCCTCAAAAATTCAACATGATCTTGCACATCACTGGTATGACTCGCTTACCGGATGGTCTCCTACAGGCACATGCTGCAGATGTCCTTTTATCCAATCCTCATAATATTGCTTACACTGTCATTATTAACCCTGTGGAATCTTTACCTCACATGCACCCTTCGGAGAAGAATTAAGTCCACTATTAAAAAACATACTGAGCATGAATATGAAAACTTGTTCAGAGGCACCCCTTCCCCATATGAGTCCCCAGAAACTCCTATATAGTTATGGTTTCTTTTCTTTGTGTGATCACGTTGTGATCAAAGAGGGGAATGTTGGGTTATAGTCTTTATACTCTATGCTTTGCTTCATTTCTATGTTATATTACTGCTACTGTTACAGGGTCATGTTATTGTTTTGCACTCCTATGTTACATTTCTTTATCAATTGTTCTGCTTTATCTTTGTATTGCCAAATGATTTCTTCTGCTGACAACCACATATTACTAACCATATATCATGTGCTGCTGAGAAGAATATATTGTTTACTGCTGACAATGATATTATGTATTGCTGACAAACTCACATGATATATCCAAAATGTGATACAACCATATATGGCAAAATCAGACTTACTTCTGCTTTTTGTAACACTATAAAGACCTTTGTGTTGCTACAAATAAACGGAGCTGCTAAGAAAATATTCTGTGTTTGCGTCTTTGTGGTCTCTCCAGGGCTCTGTGAAGGAAGGTACCAACTAACTCTCAGTCAGGGACCCCCCCACCCCGGCCGGAGGAAAGACCCCTACAGCAGGTTTATTAAAATAACAAAGAAATGCAGGTTGTGTTTTCTTTTTTTTAAATCATGGATCAGAGAGGATGGATACAAGCTGATAAATTATATATTCCTGACAACTACAGAGGAAAAAATAACAATAACAAACCAATAAAAATGCTTACAATAAATTCACTTATTTAACCATATAAATTATTTGGTTATAGTTCACCATAAAATTCCAAGACACTTGACATTAACGTTCATTAACATAATTCCACTGTTATAGGGACAGTCAATTCAAAATTAAACTTTCATGATTCAAATAGGGCCAGCAATTTTATCAGCTTTCCATTTTACTTTTATCTTAAAATTTTCTTTGTTCTCTTGGTATAATTTTTTAAAGCTAAACCTAAGTAGGCTCAAACAGATTTTTAAGTCATTGAAGACTGCCTTTTAGCTCAGTGCATGTTGACAGTTTTTTACAGTTAGACACTGCTAGTTCATGTGTGTCATATACAAAACTTTGCTAACTCCCATTTAGTTGGTAAGCACTGATTGGCTAAAATGCTATCTTATTAAACAATAAACATTTTCAAGTAGACTGTCCCTTTAATGATAAATTAAATATTGTAGGCATTGCCACAAGACATAATTAGGAGTCTGCCAAATATAATATTTTATCATTTAAGAGCACATCTTTTTCCTATTAAAGTATTACAAGTTATAAATGTGCTTCATTTTTAATATTTATTTGATCTATTTCTAGCACTAGGTGTCTATATTAGCTCAGCAATAACACTTTCGGAGAAAAGCACAACACGTGTCTTTCGATGAATCATCTTATTTTCCACTGAATACAAACAAGAAACATTGAAAGAATCTTTTCTTTATATTAGCTTGATTTTAATATTAGGAGTATTTAAATAATTAATCTACTATCCCTGGGAAATACTTATTGTAGAAATGGCAGAATGAAAAATAATTTATATCTATGTTTTAACAGTATCTAGTCTCTGTGTAGTAGCCAGGTGATTGACACCTTGTTGCAGTCAAAATTTTGCTAACAGACACCACCTCTATGCTAAAATCTCTTGACCATTGAGAGAGAAAGAGAGAAGTAGAAAGACAGGAATTGGGGGATAGATATTAGGGATTGCTTCCCCCATATTTTGGCAAGGGTGATATCCCATTTTTACAATAACACATATATGTGGAATTTAAAAAAAAAAAACAAGTACATTTTGGTGCTTTGACAATGAGTATATATAAATTAATATATTACTCTTAAAATTTTTTATAATAAAATAAGATAGGCAAAATGGGAACTTTAGAAATGAAAATGTTAGTGAACAGGGTAGCAGTAGGGAAATTATTTATAGATTAGAATTATGTTTAATTTGATTATATTTTTAAAGGACCATACAACTGTACACATATAATGTAATATGATGTATAGTAGTGTAAAAATGTGTATTGGTCAAAATAATTTACTTTTTTTCAATTATAATTCACTTTTAAGGTGACTGCAGTATCCTAATGTGAACATCATAACCACATCACAGACTGCCCTCCAGAATAATTGTGCCCCATTATTATGTATTCCACCAAACCACACACCTGCAGTTTGTATTTCCAATTAAGGCATGAGCCTAGCTGCAAAAGTTTATATTTTTATATAGAGCATCCACTACACTCAGCGTTATGTGTGTGCTCCCAGTGCCTTACCTAAGTAATCATCTGAAATAGGACTTGCATAATGAGCATTATGGAAGAATAAAAACATATATATATATATCTTCTACATCATACAGAAAGAAGAACATAGGAAATTGAAAATAATATATATTTTTATACATATTAAAGGACCATTAAATACATTAGAATTGCATAATCAACAAGTGCATAGTAAAAATACAATGCAATATTCTTTTTCTGACAAATTTCAAAATATGTCGTCCCCCTGTATTATGTGACAGCCATCAGAAACTCATATACACACACATTGTGAATTCTTCCACATCCTTATAAGTAGCTGGCGCCCCAATAAATTGTGCATATAAAAAGACTATGCATAATTTGATAATATAAGTAAATTGGAAAGTCTTTTAAAAGTGCATGTTCCATCTGAATGGTGATGTTTCATTTCAACTTTTTTACCCCAGTCCGGGCTGTCAGTAATTCACTGGACTTTCTATAGGGATTTAATATTTAATAGCACGGTCTTGCCGCTATTTACGGTGGCCAGCAGGGCAGAGGGAATGTATAATAGCGTGGTCATGGTGCTCGGGATCCGCACTATTTTACCCAAGAAAACAGGGTACGTCGTGGTCATTGAGGGGTTCAAATAAACTACATTTCATGTCCCTCACATGTCCCCAAACTTGCAATTCATAAATAGAGATTAAAATATATTTATTCCTATATGCGTGTAACTGTACTTGTAATGTTTTTTTGATGCGTTTTGTGACACTTTTTTGTTTTGCGAAACGGTTAACCAGAGTTCTGAGGTCGCGCTAACCGGTGACAACTACAGGATGAGTTGCTGTTATTTCAGTATGACTGTCACAACTACAGGATAAGTTGACATTATTTCAGGAAGGCTCTATGACAGCTAAAGGATGAGTTGATATTATTTCAGGATAACTCTATGACAACTAAAGGATGAGTAGGTATTATTTCAGGATGGCTTCATGACAAATACTGGATGGGTTGGTATTATTTCAGGATTGCTCTATGATAACTACAGGATGAGTTGGTATTATTTCAGGATGGCTCTATGACAACTATAGGATGAGTTTGGTATTTTGTTGGACGATACGTTTGTGACAACATCAGGATGAGTTGGTATTATTTCAGTATGGCTCTATGACAACTACAGGATGAGTTGGTATTATTTCAGGATGGCTCTATGACAACTACAGGATGAGTTGGTATTATTTCAGGATGGATTTATGACAACTACAGGATGTGTTGGTATTATTTCAGGATGGCTTTATGACAACTTATGATTAATTGGTATTATTTCAGGATGGCTTTATGACAACTACAGGATGAGTTGGTATTATTTCAGACTGACTCTATGACAACTACAGGATGAGTAGGTATTATATCAGGATGGCTCTATGACAACTACAGGATGAGTTGGTATTATTTGAGGATGGCTTTATGACAACTACAGGATGAGTTCGTATTATTTCAGGATGGCTCTATGACAACTACAGGATGGGTTGGTTTTATTTCAGGATGGCTCTATGACAACTACAGGATGGGTTGATATTATTTCAGGATAACTCTATGACAACTAAAGGATGAGTAGGTATTATTTCAGGATGGCTTCATGACAACTACTGGATGGGTTGTTATTATTTCAGGATTGCTCTATGACAACTACAGGATGAGTTGATATTATTTCAGGATGCTCTATGACAACTATAGGATAAGTTTGGTATTTTGTTGGACAATAGGTTTGTGACAACATCAGGATGAGTTGGTATTATTTCAGTATGGCTCTATGACAACTACAGGATGAGTTGGTATTATTTCAGGATGGCTCTATGACAACTACAGGATGAGTTGGTATTATTTCAGGATGGATCTATGACAACTACAGGATGTGTTGGTATTATTTCAGGATGGCTTTATGACAACTTATGATTAATTGGTATTATTTCAGGGTGGCTCTATGACAACTACAGGATGGGTTGGTATTATTTCAGGATGGCTCTATGACAACTACAGGATGAGTTGGTATTATTTCAGACTGACTCTATGACAACTACAGGATGAGTAGGTATTATATCAGGATGGCTCTATGACAACTACAGGATGAGTTGGTATTATTTGAGGATGGCTTTATGACAACTACAGGATGAGTTGGTATTAATTCAGGATGGCTCTATGACAACTACAGGATGGGTTGGTTTTATTTCAGGATGGCTCTATGACAACTACAGGATGGGTTGTATTATTTGAGGATCGCTTTTTGACAACTACATGATGAGTTGGTATTATATCAGGATGGCTCTATGACAACTACAGGATGGGTTGGTATTATTTCAGGATGGCTCTATGACAAATACAGGATGGGTTGGTATTATTTCAGGATGGCTCTATGACAACTACAGGATTGGTTGGTTTTATTTGAGAATGGCTTTATGACAACTACAGGATGAGTTGCTGTTATTTCCGGATGGCTTCATTAAAACTACAGGATGAGTTGGTATTATTTCAGGATGACTCTATGACAACTACAGGATGAGTTTGTTTTATTTCAGGATTTCTCTATGACAACTACATGATGAGTTGATATTATTTCAGGATGACTCTATGACAACTACAGGATGAGTTGGTATTATTTCAGGTTGGCTCTATGACAACTACAGGATGGGTTGGTATTATTTTTGGATGGATTTCTCAACAACAACATGATGGTTTGGCATTACTTTAGGATATTTCAATAGTAACTTCAGAATGGGTTGATCATTCTTCAGCATGGCTCTACGGCAACTCTAGGATGAGTGGGTATTGCTCCATGATGTTTAGTTACTAATTCAGCACAATTTACAATGAATGCATAAGCACTACATCATTTGCTTATATAGTATATAAACTAGTACATACTGAAATATTACACTCAACGTAGTTGAACAGTATTCTTTTTAATTAAGATTTGAATATGTGGTGTGCCAATGGGGTTAAAATTCTCTACTAAAAAAATCATTGAAAAGAGAAAAATAAGTCACATGCTAATTTTAAACAGACTTGAGCTAATGGGTAATAGGGAAGAGCATTCAAAATCACCCAAAAATCTAATAGGAAAAATATGCTTCAAGTAGGTTTTGAATTTCAGTAGTTAGAGAGTGAGAGCTTGCTAGGTGTATGCAGTTGCTTGTCAACATCAGACAAATACATTCACGGTATGGGTTTACAGAAAATAAAATAGCTCTTGATATCCATTAATTGTGAAAATGTTTAGCCTTCATCACGCAATAGATTAGATCATGCTCTGACAAGGTATCTCTTGCTAAACAGCAATAGATGTGCTAACACATGCTAATATTCATATGTATGTGGTGAAAGCCAGAGAACACCAGAACGATATTGAAAGTGGCACCACCATAGACTAGCAACATACCCTGTATGAAGGGGTTAATACAAAAAGTTAAAATGAACTAATTTGTAGCATGGATAAAAACATAATTTGTGCAAGAACTTACCTGATAAATTAATTTCTTTCATGGTGGCAAGAGTCCACGAGCTAGTTACTAATGGGATATACATTCCTACCAGGACCGGGCAAAGTTTCCCAAAACTCAAATGCCTATAAATACACCTCCCACCTCACTCATACCTCCATTTAATGTATAGCCAAGTTAGTGAGGTGTATAAGGAGTAAAAGCATAAAAAAGAGGATAAATAATGTGCTTTATAAAAATCATAACCCCCCAAAAATGGGTGGGTATAAAAAAAAATCATAACCCCTCAAAAATGGGAGGGTCTCGTGGACTCTCGCCACCATTAAATAAATTAATTTATCAAGTAAGTTCTTACATAAATTATGTTTTCTTTCATATAGGTGGCTAGAGTTAATGAGCGAGTTACTGATGGGATATAATACCCAAGATGTGGAAGTCCACGAGTAACTATGGAGGGAGGGTTAAAATAAAAACAGCTATTTCTGCTGAAAATTAAATCCAAAAAAATAATTATGTTTTCTTAAAAATTCAAAAAACCTTAATCATAGGCACTAGAATCAAACTGAGACAGCTGCCTGAAGAACATTTCTACCAAAAGCTGCTTCTTTCTGAAGAAGCAATAAAATTTAGTAAAGGTATGCAAAGAAGACCAAGTGGTTGCTTTGCAAATCTGATCAACTGAAGCTTCATTCTTGAAAGCTGAAGATGTGGCAAATGATCTTGTAGAATGAGCTGTTATTCTCTGAGGTGGAGACTGCCCCACCTCCAAATAAGCTTTGTGAATCAGAAGTTTCAACCAAGATGCCAAAGAAATGGCAGAGGCTTTCTGACCTTTTCTGGAACCAGAAAAAATTAACAAATAGACTAGAAGTCTTTCTGAAATCTTTAGTAGCATCAACATAATATTTCAAAGCTCTTACCACATCCAAAGAATGTAAAGATCTTTCAAGAGTATTCTTAGGATTAGGACACAAGGAAAGAACAATAATTTCCTTATCAAAGGGACACTGAACCCAATTTTTTTCTTTCATGATTCAGATAGAGCATGCAATTTTAAGCAACTTTCTAATTTACTCTTATTATCAATTTTTCTTCATTCTCTTGCTATCTTTATTTGAGAAAGAAGGCATCTAAGATTTCACTCTGGACAGCACTTTTTTTATTGGTGGATGAATTTATCCACCAATCAGCAAGGACAACCCAGGTTGTTCACCAAAAATGGTCCGGCATCTAAACTTACATTCTTGCATTTCAAATAAAGATAGCAAGAGAATGAAGACAATTTGATAATAGGAGTAAATTAGAAAGTTGCTTAAAATTGCATGCTCTGTCTGAATCACAAAAGAAAAAAATTGGGTTCAGTGTCCCTTTATTGTTAGAATTCACAACTTTTTAGGCAAAAAAGTCTGCAAAACAGCTTTATCTTGATGGAAAATCAGATAAGGAGACTCGCAAGATAGAACAGACAAATTAGAAACTCTTCTAGCAGAAGCGATAGCCAAGAGGAATAACACTTTCCAAGAAAGTAGTTTAATGTCCAAAGAATGCATAGGCTCAAAAGGTGGAGCCTGCAACGTCTTTAATACCAAATTTAGACTCCAAGGAGGAGAGATAGATTTAATAACAGGTTTGATATGAGTCAAAGCCTGTATGAAACAGTGAACATCAGGAAGATTAGCAATCTTTCTGTGAAATAAAACAGAAAGAGCAGAGATTTGTCCTTTCAAAGTATTGGCAGACAAATCTTTATCCAAACCATCCGGATAAAACTGTATAATCCTTGGAATTCTAAATAAATACCAAGAATAATCATGAGTGGAACACCATGAAATATAGGTTTTCCAAACCTTATGATATATTTTCCTTGAAACAGGCTTACGAGCCATATCATAGTGTTAATCACAGAGTCAGAGAAACCTCTATGACTAAGGACTAAGCGTTCAATTTCCATGCCTTCGAATTTAGAGATTTGAGATCTGGATGGAAAAAACGGGCCTTGAGACAGAAGGTCTGATCTTAAAGGAAGTGACTAAGGTTGGCAACTGGACATTCGGACTAGAACCTGTGAGGCCATGCTTATGTTATCAGAAACACATAAGATTGTTCCATTATGATCTTTAAGATCACTCTTGGAAGAAGAACCAGAGGTGGAAAAATGTAAGCAGATTGGTAAAAACCAAGGAACTGCTAGAGCATCCATAATTTTTGCCCGAGGATCTCTGGACCTATAGAGGTATCTGGGAAGTTTCTTGTTCAGGTGAGAGGCCATCAGATCTATGTCTGAAAGACCCCACATCTGCACAAGCTGATAGAATACATCTGGGTGGAGATATCACTCCCCCAGATGTAGAGTCTTATGGCTGAGATAATCCACTTCCCAATTGTCTACACCTGGTATATGAATCACAGTGATTAGACAAGAGTTGGATTCCACCCAAGAAAGTATTAGAGATACTTCTTTCATTGCAAGGGGACTGTGAGTCCCCCCTTGATGATTGAAATATGCCACTGTTGTGACATTGTTTGAAACCGAATATACAGTTCTCTTTTTAATAGAGGCCAAGCCTGAAGGGCTTTGAAAAAAGCATGGAGTTCCTTGTGCTGTCAGAGACCCCCAAACAACTCCCCAACCTGTGAGACTTGCATCTGTTGTGATTACAGTCCAGGTAGAATGAATAAAGGAGGCCCCTTGAACAATAAGCTGATGGATTAACCATAAATCAGAGACAGTTAAGTTTTGGGATATAAATATATCAGTTGTGATATCTGAGTATAATCCCTGCACAATTGGTGCAACATGCAAAGCTGTAGAGGCCTTGCAAAAATGAGCAAAATTGATTACGTCTGATGAGAATATTCTTGGTGCTGTTGCAAGGCCAAACGGAAGAGCACAAATTGGTAATGCTTGTTTAGAAAAGAGAATCTCAGAAATCGATAGTGATCTGGATGAATCGGAACGTGGAGGTAAGTGTCCTGTAAGTCTATTGTGGACATGAAGTGACCTAGCTGAACAAAAGGCAGAATAGTCCTTATAGTCACCATCTTGAAATTTGCTACTCTTACAAAACGATTTAAAGTTTTCAGATCCGAAATTAGTCTAAAAAGAATTTTACTTCTTTGTTACAATGAATAGATTTGAATAAAAACCTAATCCTTGTTCCTGCTGTGGAACTGGCACATTTACCCCTTAAAGTTCTAGATCTGAAACACATTTCAGAAAGAGCTTTGACTGGGTCTTTTGGTACATGGGTAAGAAAGAATCTTCCCAAGGGAGGTCTTATTCTGAATCCTATTCAATACCCCTAAGAAATTATATTCTGAATCCACTGATTTTGGACAGAGTCTGTCCAAACTCCTTGAAATAACCTCAGTCTGACCCTTACCAGAAGAACCGGTTTGAGGGCCACACCTTCATGTAGGTTTAGGGGCAGGATTTGGTTTCTTATAAGGCTTGAATTTATTCCAATTTGGAAATGGTCTCCAATTAGAGCCAGATGCTTTAGGGGAAGGAGGGGTTTTTTGGTCTTTATTCTGATAAAAGGAAAGAAAATGATTGGGAGCTTTAAATTTACACTTAGATTTCTTGTCTTGGCGCACAAAACTCCCTTACTCCCAATAACAGTGGAAATTATAGAATACAATTGTGAACCAAAAAGATTTTGAACCTTCAAAATAGAGAGATAATAATCTAGTTTTGGACACCATGTCAGCATTCCAAGATTTAAGCCATAAAGCACTTCTAGTTAGAATGGCTAAAGACATGGATTTGACATTGATCTTCATAACATCAAATATAGCATAAAAAATAAAATGATTTGCATGTTGAAGTAAAACAAAAATGTTAGATAATTCAGAATCTGAAGACAACTGCTGTGTTAAACTGTCCAACCTAAAAGTAGAAGCAGCAGCAACATCAGCCATATATATAACAGGTCTAAGAATATAGCCAGTATGTAAATATGCCCTTCTTGGATAAGATACAAGCTTCCTATATAAAGGATCCTTAAAAGAATTACTGTTCCGATGAGCCAATATAATGCAAGCTCTTACTGATTGGCTGATTGGATCAGCCAATCGGATTGAACTTGAATCTGATTGGCTGATTCCATCAGCCAATCAGAATTTTCCTACCTTAATTCCGATTGGCTGATAGAATCCTATCAGCCAATCGGAATTTGAGGGACGCCATCTTGGATGACGTCCCTTAAAGGAACCGTCATTCGTCGGGAAGTCGTCGGTGAAGATGGATGTTCCGCGTCGGCGGGATGAACTACATGGATCCGGAAGAAAGAATATTGAAGATGCCGCTTGATAGAAGACTTCAGTCGGATCATGGACCTCTTAAGCTCCCGCTTGGATGAAGACTTCAGCCGGATCATGGACATCTTCAGCCCCCCGCTTGGGCTTGGATCAAGACATCGGAGGCTCTTCTGGATCGATCGGTGAACCCGGCGTTGTGAAGACAAGGTAGGGAGATCTTCAGGGGCTTAGTGTTAGGTTTATTTAAGGGGGGTTTGGGTTAGATTAGGGGTATGTAGGTGGTGGGTTGTAATGTTGGGGGGGGTATTGTATGTTTTCTTTTTACAGGCAAAAGAGCTGAATTCTTTGGGGCATGCCCCGCAAAAGGCCCTTTTCAGGGCTGGTAAGGTAAAAGAGCTTTTCTATTTTAATTTTAGAATAGGGTAGGGCATTTTTTTATTTTGGGGGTCTTTGTTATTTTATTAGGGGGCTTAGAGTAGGTGTAATTAGTTTAAATTGTTGTAATATTTTTCTAATGTTTGTAAATATTTTTTTATTTTTTGTAACTTAGTTCTTTTTTATTTTCTGTACTTTAGTTAGTTTATTTCATTGTATTTATTTGTAGGTATTGTATTTAATTAATTTATTGATAGTGTAGTGTTAGGTTTAATTGTAGGTAATTGTAGGTATTTTATTTAATATTTTTATTGATAGTGTAGTGTTAGGTTTAATTGTAACTTAGGTTAGGATTTATTTTACAGGTAATTTTGTAATTATTTTAACTAGGTAACTATTAAATAGTTATTAACTATTTAATAGCTATTGTACCTGGTTAAAATAATTACAAAGTTGCCTGTAAAATAAATATTAATCCTAAAATAGCTACAATATAATTATAATTTATATTGTAGCTATATTAGGGTTTATTTTACAGGTAAGTATTTAGCTTTAAATAGGAATCATTTATTTAATAAGAGTTAATTTATTTTGTTAGATTTAAATTATATTTAAGTTAGGGGGGTGTTAGTGTTAGGGTTAGACTTAGCTTTATGGGTTAATACATTTATTATAGTAGCGGTGTGGTCCGGTCGGCAGATTAGGGGTTAATAAGTGTAGGCAGGTGGAGGCGACATTGGGGGCGGCAGATTAGGGGTTAATAAATATAATATAGGGGTAGGCGGTGTTAGGGGCAGCAGATTAGGGGTACATAGGTATAATGTAGGTTGCGGCGGTGTACGGAGCGGCAGATTAGGGGTTAAAAAAATTATGCAGGGGTCAGCGATAGCGGGGGCGGCAGATTAGGGGTTAATAAGTGTAAGGTTAGGGGTGTTTAGACTCGGGGTACATGTTAGGGTGTTAGTTGCAGACTTAGGAATTGTTTCCCCATAGGAAACAATGGGGCTGCGTTAGGAGCTGAACGCTGCTTTTTTTTTTTCAGCTCAAACTGCCCCATTGTCTCCTATGGGGATATCGTGCACCGCAGAACTCTAAATCTAGCCGACAGTTAGCTTTGGTAGATACATGTTCAGGCAGCTTAAATCATATGGTTTCATCAGAGGAAGGTTCAGTTTGAGATATAATTGCAAAATAAAAAAAAATTGAAAAAAATAAATTAATTCTGCAAATGTATATCTATGCTGCTATATATGATATATATATATATATATATATATATCACAGGCTTGAGAGAAAGGGAAACAGAGCTAATATTTATAAAAAAAGAAAACTGATTCATAAAATTTCTGAGAGCACTGAATGAGCTGGGGGTGGAGCTTATAAGGCCAAATTTGGCGGGAAAATCTTGGCACCAAAAAATTTGCAAAATGATGACACGTCACGTATGACATAATACACTTATCACTCTAAAAAGCAGGAAAGAATTTAGTTTGTATAAACAAAAAAAAGAAATGTACCTAAATAAAGCCTAACTGGATACTTCTATTATACTGCATAAAATGTGATTATCAACATTCCATGAGACGAATATAATACGTAGCATCCTAATTTATAAATAAATTACTAGCTCCAAAAAAGACCCTGTATGTTTCACAAACTCTACCAACCTTGATAAACATTTAGCCACTAATTAAAGTCGCTAAAAAAGAGCACCATTACTACTGACTCAAGGCATATATACAAACAATATATAGCAACTAAAAAGTGGCCAATCCATAGCTGAGAGTGTATATACTTACCATGTAAGACACCCATTCACATATAGCAGACAGCCAAACCAGTAATGAAACATATCAGCAGAGGTAATGTTACAAGAGTATATTGTCTATCTATAAAGGGAGGCAGCAGATGAATCCCTGCAACCGATTTACAGAGAGCCTTATGAAAAGCTGTCTCATAGGCGAAGAAATTGTATCATCAGGCAATACTCCCTTCCCATCCCTCAGACAAACACTGCACTTAGAGAGGAACTGGGCTTCAATATGCTTAGAAGTGCCTTTCACTGAAGAAATCATGCTTCACCACCTCCTAAGGAGGCAAAGTTTTTAAAACTGAGGTATGATTGAGGTGGGAGGTGTATTTACAGGCATTTGAGGTTTGGGAAACTTTGCCCCCTCCTGGTAGGAATGTATAGCCCATCAGTAACTAGCTCGTAGACTCTTGCCACCTCTATGAAAGAAAAGTACCTTACATTACAGAGAAGGTTCCATTATCTCCATGGTTCCCAGTGCACCCCTTTTCTTGAGAGCTCCTGCTGACATCTGGAGCCCCATTCACAGCATACATACAGTATATATAAGCAAAACAGTTTTTCTCTAAGCAGGTACACTGTGATTTAAATCCACTAAAATACGCACAGTTGCCTTAGTCATAAAAGCATACACGTTTATTAAATCATTAAAAATCAGGTACAAATGGAGTGCTACATCATCTGATTTCACGCCATACTGGCACTTTTTCAAAGATGTCCTTTTAATACAGATAGTGGAAATAAACATTGTAGCTGCATTACTGACTTAAAATATTTGACAGGGAGCTTGCAGCATTGAAATGGAAATCCCATTAACTAAAAGAAGGAAACCATACTCGAAAATGCTTGCAGTCTTAATAGAAATGGGTGAGATTAAGTTTTCCTTGACAGGGCAGGTTGTCAAAATGTTGCCATTACCACAGAGATTAATGCAATTTAGAAAAAAGAAAGAGTATTTGTAATAGAATATACTTTTATATTCATATTTTCATGTACTTTTGATCATTTGCATTATCCATCCTACCTTTTAACCACTCATTCACAGCCTTTATCATTGTCATCTGATACTTTAATTGCATTTGATCACTTGTAACACGGTAGGACAATCTGATAGATGAGTGAGAATCTTGTTAATGCTCAAGCTCACAATTTCCTTGAAACACTGCAAAATATAAATTGGGCATATAAATAAAAGCAATTTCTCAAGAATAAAAATAAATTTAGGAGCATGCCTCAATATGCAATGATAATGTTATATAATTTCCATATTGAAAGGAATAATGTTGGAGCAAGTCTTCCGAGACTGATGATTTCAGCAAAAAGATAAATGACAAATTAGAAAGGTCATCAACTGTTTATATTTTAATATATTAATATGTACATTTTATTCTTTTCTCACTAGTCAGACATGTAGTTTATACGCAACTGAACTTCAGACTCTTAGCAAAGGTGTTAAAAGCAGTACTGCACACACATTAATACCTTTTGGCCCTTAATGTTGTAAACAGTGTGGGTTACCTTTGGCCCTTAATGTTGTAAACAGTGTGGGTTACCTATAGATTTGATATTTCGTCTAGTTAAATAGCTTAAATATGGCATTTCTTGGTCATCAATATGTTTGGCTAAAAACTAGTTAAACAAACATAGTTATATGTAAACAAAAAAATTGTGAGCATCTTAATGACCTTCACACAGTTTTATCCAGGTTTTTCAGCAATACTTTACATAAGGAATTTTTAACCAACCAATGGCAAATGTTTAGGTATTACCAAAAAAATATAGTTCGAAAATGCATTTTGACACCATATATTCACTAGAATGTCCATTTTCTGCTCACATTCCTTCAGAACTGTAATCTTAATTCATTTTCAAGGTAGTCTTGTGTCTGTTCCAGACATTATTACAGTTTCTTGGAGTATTAGTCCCTAATAAGTCATTATAAAAATAAAAAATAAAAAAGCAGCAAAGAATTGTCTGAGGATTTGAGAACAAAACTTGTGGAAAAAGCATGGACAATCTCAAAATTGCAAGTCCATCTCCAGAGATCTTAGTGCTCCTATGTCCACTGTGCGCAACATTGTCAAGAATTTTACAGCCCATGGCACGGTAACTCATCTCCCTGGACATTAACGAAAAAGAGAAAAATTGATCAAAGATTGCAGAGAAGAATTGTTCAAATTTTGGATAAAGAACCTCAATCAACTTCTAGACAAATTCAAGCTGACCTTCAGGCACAGGGTACAAATGTGTCAGCTCACACTATACATCGCCATCTGAATAAAAAGGGATGCTATGGTACAAAACCAAGGAGGACCCTACTGCTGACACAGAAACATAAAAAAGCCAGGTTGAAGTTTGCCAAAACTCACCTGAGGAAGCCAAAATCCTTTTGGGAGATTGTGCTGTATACAGATGAAACAAAAATACAGCTTTTTGGTAAAGCCCATCATTCTACTGTTTTCAGAAAAAGAAATGAGGCTTTTAAAGAAAATAATACAGTTCCTACAGTCAAACATGGTGGAGGTTCACTGATGTTTTGGCATTGCTTTACTGCTTCAGGCACTGGATATCTTGACTGTGTGCATGGCATTATGAAATCTGAAGACTACCAAAGAATTCTGTGGTTCAATGTAGGGCCCCAGGGTCAGAAAGTTGGGTCTCTGTCAGAGGTCATGGGTCTTACAGCAGGGCAATGACCCAAAGCACACGTCAAAATGCACACAGAAATGGTTTAAGACAAAGTGCTGGAGAGTACTGAACTGGCCAGCAATGAGTCAGATCTCAATCCCATAGAGCACCTGTGGAGAGATCTAAAAACAGCAGTTGGGAAAAGGAACCCTTCCAATCTGAGAGACCTGGAGCAGTTGGCAAAAGACGAGTGGTCCAAAATTCCAGTAGAGAGGTGTAAGAAACTCATTGATGGAAGCTATTGATTTCAGTTACTTTTTCCAAGGGGTGTGCTACCAAATATTAAATTGAGGGTGCCAATAATTTTGCCCAGTCCATTTTTGGAGTTTGGCGTGGAATGTGTCAGATTTGGGGGGTTTTCTCTCCACTTTTTTGTATCATACAAATACAAACCAAAGAAATAAACATGAGAATGCCTAAACATTTGTAACCTCAAACTTCTACTCTTACATGTGAGATCACGACCCCCCTGTTTTGGTGGTGGTGTTTCGCTAAAAAAAAATGTTTCCTCATAAACTTTATGAAATCCCTTAATAGGGTGCCCTTTCAATATCGCTGGTTCACACTGTTAGCATGCAATCTGGTATAACAAGCCCATGGCAAAACAGTATTACTAGATAATGTTTAGCAAACCCAATACTTCAATGGATAATCACAGCCATGCTAATAATCACTCATATTACAAGTTGAAAGTTATGTGGGCAAAAATACATACATTTATAAACACATATACATACATGACTGCATGGCTGTCGTCCTAGATGGAAGCCTCTTCTAAACATGATACAAATGAAAGCCTGCAAACAGTTTGCTTAAGACAAGCAGACTAAGGACATGGATTACTGAAACCATGTCCTGTGGTCCGATGAGACCAAGATAAACTTATTTGGTTCAGATGGTGTCAAGCGTGTGCGGCGGCAACCGGGTGAGGAGTACAAAGACAAGTGTATCTTGCCTACAGTCAAGCATGGTGGTGGGAGTGTCATGGTCTGGGCCTGCATGAGTGCTGTCGGCACTGGGAGCTACAGTTCATTGAGGGAACCATGAATGCCAACATGTATTGTGACATACTGAAACAGAGCATGATGCCCTCCATTTGGAGACTGGGCCACAGGCCAGTATTCCAACATGATAATGACCCCAAACACATCTCCAAGATGACCACTGCCTTGCTAAAGAAGCTGAGGGTAAAGGTGATGGACTAGCCAAGCATGTCTCCAGACCTAAACCCTATTGAGCATCTGTGGGGCATCCTCAAATGGAAGGTGGGGGAGCGCAAGGTCTCTAACATCCACCAGCTCCGTGATGTCATCAGGTAGACGTGGAAGAGGACTCCATTGGCAACCTGTGAAGCTCTGATGAACTCCATGCCCAAGAGAGTTAAGGCAGTGCTGGAAAATAATGATGGCCACACAAAATATTGACACTTTGGGCCCAATTTGGACATTTCCACTTAGGGGTAGGGTGACCATATTGCTGCTTTAAAAAGGGACACATATGAAAAATACATATGTCAGGGTTCTTATACAAATCAGTTGTTTAAACAGCACTGAAAAAAGCCCTGACATATGTATTTTTCATATGTGTACCTTTTTAAAGCGGCAATATGGTCACCCTACTTAGGGGTGTACTCACTTTTGTTGCCAACGGTTTAGACATTATTGGCTGTGTGTTGAGTTATTTTGACATTACATTGTAGCAAAGTGTAATTTTTTCAGTGAAAAGATATAATAAAATATTTACAAAAATGTGAGGTGTGTACTCACTTTTGTGGGATACTGTATATAAACATATATATGCACCTTTGAGTCCTTCCCATCCAAACACCTTGACATGCAGCATATCCCTTTTAAAATAGTAAACATGTTTTTTGTTTTTATAATAGAAACGCTGTAAATGCCTTTGTTCTTCTTGTATATTTATATCTATCTAAATATCTATCTATCATCTACAGTATCTATACACATGCACGATATGCCTATAGCGATAGATATATATTTTAAACATATATGTACATAAAGATAGATAGATAGATAGATAGATAGATAGATAGATAGATAGATAGATAGATAGATAGATAGATAGATAGATAGATAGAGAGAGAGAGAGAGAGAGAGAGAGAGAGGGAGAGAGAGAGATAAATATATTTAAAAATAAAATAAAAATTTTCTAAGTGAAGAACAAAGGTATTTAAAGTATATCTTAGTCGGGGGCAGAGCCTGATCTCAATGCGGTAGGATGCGTCTCAGTGAAGCTCCTAAAGTTTAGAAGACTTTTTACTAGTTATATCTCTTTAAAACCGAATATCTCACGATTCTATGTAAGATTAATCAACTAGGAATTGATAGCAGCTAAGAGCTGATTAATTGATGGAGTTCCTGCCTATGCTCTTTGAGACAGCTATGTAGTCAGCTACCCCACAGGCCTGGTAGCCATCTTGTAGCCTGCAAGATGCAACAAGGAGCAGATCTTATAATTTCAGTTCTGTATGGGGAGTGTAACATAGGTTTGGGGCTGCCGCAAATTATCCCCCCCACAAACTCTGGGGTTACGATATCCAGTTAGGATAGAAACTGTTCACTATTTTGTTGGATACAACCACAACTTGAGTAAGATTTGGAACATGGAGACCGATACCGCTCATTAACTGAATATAGCCTATACTCCATTTTCTCTTGGGTTGTAAAGGTAGGAGTAGTGCTATAACAATGCAGTGCCTATGTAGTTAATTTTTCAATAACTTGATAACTAGCATGCTCTGTCGCCGGCCGAGACGGAGCTGCATACTTTAACTGTGTTGGCATTTTTATGCAGGAGTAAGTTAATACCATTAGGAGGGTTGGGAACAGTTATCCTGTAAATTGCAGAAGCTAAGTTTTAGTTCTCAGGTATGTGTATTCCCTCTTACTTCTATATAGAATGCCCAAGCCTCCCAATTGAGAAGGTAGAATAAAAAAGGCATATTTCTAAAATTACATATTTATTTTTTTGTGTACCATACTGCCCCTAAAGAGCTTAAAAGGTAGCGGGAAGTGATTCTCCAACATAAGGTACAAGACACTGTGAGGGCAACAAATAATAAATAAGTATTAGGAAAGCCTTTTGTTCCTAAACTTAATCTAAGAGATAATTTACTCTCAATCTGATTTTTATAAGCCCTGTTATATGGTCCATACCCCTTCGGGTACGGTTACAAAACTTATAATAGTCTGGTATTTATCACTTCTAAATTGTTCCCAATTTGTGTCTCTTGATAGATATGCTAGCACGGTGCTGTATTCTCATACATATATTAGAATATTTCTTTTATTTTGAGATTATGCTAGATTATATGTCTCACCATTGTAATGCACTTTGAAGGAATGGAACTACCTGAGTTTACATTTTATGTCATGATGGTAGGCTTAATACAGATACCACAACCAATTTACCACATTTAAAAACTAAGCTAGTGCTGCCCCATTAGAAAAGGTATAAGAGCAAACTCCACTCTCTATCATTTATACATAGTGCACTACTCTTTTATATATTAATTAATTTGTAACTATGTACCCCTTGGCTATGGCATCACTTTCTAGCTTGGTCCTCATTACAATGTCACCAATTGGATATCTCATACATACAAAATTTCCCTGTATGGGAACATCATCGAGTATGTAATGTCATGACTAAGATCTACATCTCAGTCATTAATTCTCTAATTAGTTCACAATCCTCTCTGCTAGTAGTACCTATATATGACACAAGGAGCTCCCCTTAGACCATCCCGCATGGGTATATGGCACATCTCCATTTTGAGCATCCACCCTAGTGCTATACCTTCTCCATTGGTTATGAATGGGTGTATAACTGTGGACTTATCCTACTGTTCTCCTTATCTTTATGCATTGTAGTCTGGTAACGGCTTTGCATTTGTTGGTGGCTTTATCCCTTTGCTGCCCTTTCACTGCTCCATGTCTCCACTTATGATTCCTAATGGTTGTAATGTTCAATATATCAATGGTCCATGAGTGACCACCCATAACATCAGAATTCCTCCTATATAGTGCTCAAAACTTAAGAGGGTCCATGAGTGGCCCCTTGTGTTACTGGATGAAATTACACTTGCTAAAAAGAGGTTCTAACTTTAATATGTACTATAACATTTATGCTGTTCTAAATTTTTTACTGTTAAGATATCTTCATAATGTAACAATCAGAAATATGTCACTTCTAATATTTGATGTACATGATTATATTATTGTACTTGTTAATAACCTCAATAAAAATATATAAAAAAAAAATAAAAAAAAATAAATAAAGTATATCTTAGTACACCTTTGGCTTTAGGCAGCACACCTTCAGGTAAAACCAGGAGAGGCTTTTGTAGCGCTAATAGTAGCAGTCTATGGAGAAATTGAGTCTCCTGGTGCGCCTCATAAAACAAGCATTGCTTAATAGCACTAATATTTTTGTGCTCCACTTGTAATCCTAAACATGCATAATTGAACAAAATTCTAAATAATGTATCCCTGCCACATTTTATGAAATGCAACTCCATGTGCCATATTTATGATTGTGCGAGCAGACATGATCGATATAGTGGATCATGTCCGCTGCACATCGATAAATGTATCATTGCACCAGCAGTTCTTGTGAACTGCTGGTGCAATGCCGCCCCTTGCAGATTCGTGGCCAATCGGCCGCTAGCAGGGGGTGTCAATCAACCCAATCGTATTCGATCGGGTTGATTTATGGCAATTTCTGTCCGCGGCCTCAGAGCAGGCGGACAGGTTATGGAGAAGCAGTCTTTAGACCGCTAATTCATAACTTCTGTTTCCGGCGAGCCTAAAGGCATCAAGCTCCATACAGAACTTAATAAATATGCCCCCATGTGTCTATTATAGTTTCTATATCAGCCAAAATAAAATATATTTGAAATATTTCATACAAAACTCACAACCTAAAAACACCAGTCACAGAAAATAGATAAGATTGCAAGCTATTTTAAGAGACAGTCTACATGAAAATTATTATTGTAAAGATAGATAATGCCTTTACTAGCCATTCCCCAGCTTTGCACAACCAAAAATGGTTTCAGTAAAAGTTATTAGTGTTTTTGAGCGGCATACACACATATGCTGTGAGGGCCTGTGCACCAGTATACAGACGCACAGGCCCTCACAGAACATGTGCATTTGCCGCTGAAAAACAGTAATATCCTTTACTAAAAGCATTTTTGCTAAAGGAAGTATACAGCAAAAATGCTTTTATTTACTATTTAAATGTATCCATGTACATTTAATTGTTGACCTTTTAATCCTATTAACTTCAAAACCCATTCACACAATGTTGGGACAGGTAAGTCTCCTCTCATAGGGACATGAAATCCAATAAAAAAAAATTCATGATTCAGACAGAGAAAACCATTTATGTTTCCAATTTACTTCTATTTTCTAATGTACTTCATTCTCATCTTATTCTTTGTTGAAGAGATATCTTCATAGGTAGCATCCACGTCTAGAGCACTACATGACAGGAAACAGTGCTGCCATCTAGTGCTCTTGTAATGTATAACATTATTGAAAAATGTATTTTCCAGTCTGAGGTTCAATCCTACTTAAAAAAAAAAAATCCTGACTGGTTACTATTATTAACCTTTTGGGACTGCAGAGCGTGGGGCTCACGGTCAAAATGTAGTCTTCCCACTTTTATTGATCTATGAGATCATGCACAGAACATTAAAGGGAAAGTTACAATTAAACTGTCATGATTCAGATAGATCATGCAATTTTTTTTTTTTTTTATTATTTTTTTATTTTTTTTTTAGAGAAGGCTGTACCGGCACAAGGTGCAGCCACAAAGACCAGGACAACAAGCAATCACCTTGAATAAATGAAATACCAATAAATATCATATAGTTGCAATTTAATCAAAAATTCATAAAGCAAGAAACAAACATCCTAAATAAATAAAAACACATAACATTGAGACATACAAAGAACATGGGCCCCTCATTCAGCTCCTAAAAAATGACCTAAGCCGGCAATGAAGTCCAGTTCCACAGCAGCACAAAGCACCATTCAAAGCCACAGCAGCTGCAAATCCACACACAAATGCAAATTAATGAAATGATGAACGAAAAGCGCCAATCACAACGAATGGCAATGATGATCAGCGAAGACAATGAATGTATGAAGTGGCACAGCAGCGACAACAACAAAGCAGTCATCAGTGAAGAGGAAAAGTGAACCACCCAGGCCAGCCCCGAGCACACAAACACACCCAGCACTCCTGCACCCACAAAAAATCCAGACGCCCAGTGTGGGGCACCCACACGAGAGAGCACGAGTGAAGGCGAGTGCAAAGGGCACCCAGACACCCACATGAAATGATCAACAGCCCACACCAAACCCAACAACCCCCGGACAACAACCACACAGGTGACCAACCCCAACACCACCCACCACTCCCCCACACCCCGGCCACCTGCACATTGAGCACGCGTCACGAAGCAGGCACTGCTGATCCAAAAGAGATGGGGGGATCCCACGGACAAGACACTTCACACCGACACGTCCTTCTGCGCGTTTCACTCCTTACTCACATCACAGAGCTTTTGCGCCTGCTTTATGACACGCACTCGACGCACAGATAGCCGAAGTGTGGAGGAGCAGCGAGCAGCACCGGGACTGGCCACCTGTGCAACCGCCATCCGGGGGTCACCGAGCCCGGCACGAACCATCGACCACCCCACATGGACGTCCGAACACCCCCCACACTCGCCCCCACCCACACACCCCCACGTGGACACCCCACACCAGGCGTCCAGATCCTCCATGAACACAGGAATGCCAAACATGCCCACGTGCTCCAAGCTGGCCCAAGCGACCCACCCTCCATCCCCACCGGTGACTGCCCCGTCACCACCACTGCTGTGCCGATTCACACACCCACCATCCCCACCAATCATCACCACCACTCACCACAATTGACGCCCTTCACTCACCACCCCACTCATCCACAACCACACGCGGATCCACAACTGCAGTGGCCCCGAACGGCACTCCACACTACTGCGAAACTGGACCTCATTGTCCTGGTCTCTGTGGCTGCACCCCACACCGGCACAGCCTTCTCTCTTTTCATAGTTTTTTTGCAGAATACTTTACCAGGTAGCATATCCCTATATAAGTTATAACATGATAGGTTGAGCTTTCTCATCTGTTCTCTTTGTGCTTTTTGTAGTTATTTAATATATTTTATAGAGAGCATTAGAACTACCATTTCAAATATATTGATTCAAGTTTTTCTAATTAAAATATTGCATAATTCCAATATTACATGTAAAGATAGCACTAGAAATTCTATTAAATTAAACAAATGTTATAATGCTGTACAAACATTCGAAACGAACAAACAAATGTGTTAACATTCATTTCATTTTTTTAATGTTGCAAAAAATGTGCCTTAAGTTATCATAGTTCAACACATTTCTATCATGCATATGAAAGAGCACAATTTAAACATAAAATATTTTTGAATGGAAAACATTTTTTTAAATGGGTCATTGGGATAAAAGCTCATTAGCTGATAAGGAAACTATCACAGCTCTACTGGGTATAACAAGACCTTACTGAGCATCAGGACAAAGGCTGTACAACCCTGTCACCATATTTGTAAAAGCAAATCCATCCAAGTGGGTGGAGCCAAGGCCCTCCTGTAGCAACAACACTACTGATTGGACAGGCAGATGTGCCCATAAATCTGTGGGCCCGGACTGATTGCCTTGGGCCCCCTAGATGTGTTTGCCTGGACTCAACTGAGACTTCTGAGACCCCTGTAATTAAAGGGACATTAAACCCCAATTTTTTGTTTCATGATTCAGATAGAGAATGCACTTTTAAACAACATTCCAATCCACTTCTCCTATCCAATTTGATTCATTCTTTAGATATCCATTGTTGAAGAAATATAAATGCACATGGGTGAGCCAATCACACAAGGAAACTATATGTAGCCACCAATCAGCAGCTAGAGACCATCTAGATATGCTTTTCAGCAAAGGATATCAAGAGAACGAAACAAACTAGAGAATATAAGCTCATAAGATCATGCAATTTTAAACAACTTTCCAATTTACTTATTTTATCTAGTTTGCTTCATTATATTTTTATTCTTTTTTTGAAAAGCATAACTAGGTAGGCACAGGCAGCAATGTATTACTGGGAGCTAGCTGCTAATTGCTGGTTGTCTTTTGCCATTGGCTCAGTTGATGTGTTTAGCTAGAACCCAGTTGTACATTGCTGTCCTTCAACATTGGATACCAAGAGAAATAAAGGGACAGTTTCCAGAATTGTTGTTGTTTAAAAAACATAATTTATGTAAGAACTTACCTGATAAATTCATTTCTTTCATATTGGCAAGAGTCCATGAGCTAGTGACATATGGGATATACAATCCTAACAGGAGGGGCAAAGTTTCCCAAACGTCAAAATGCCTATAAATACACCCCTCACCACAACCACAATTTGGTTTAATGAATAGCCAAGTAGTGGGGTGATAAAGAAAGGAGTAAAAAGCATCAGCAAAGGAATTTGATAATAATTGTGCTTTATACCAAAAATCATAACCACCATAAAAAGGGTGGGTCTCATGGACTCTTGCCAATATGAAAGAAATCGATTTATCAGCTAAGTTGTTACATAAATTATGTTTTCTTTCATGTAATTGGCAAGAGTCCATGAACTAGTGACGTATGGGATAGTAATACCCAAGATTACTAGAGAGGGAGGGATAAAATAATAACAGCAATTTTCCGCTGAAAAAAATAAATCCACAACCCAAAATATAAGTTTATTCTCATAATGAAAAGAAAAAACTCAAACATAAGCAGAGGAATCAAACTGAAACAGCTGCCTGAAAAACTTTTCTACCAAAAACTGCTTCTGAAAAAGCAAATACATCAAAACGGTAGAATTTAGTAAATGTATGCAAAGAAGACCAAGTTGCTGCTTTGCAAATCTGATCAACTGAAGCTTCATTCTTAAAAGCCCACAAAGTGGAGACTGATCTAGTAGAATATGCTGTAATTCTCTGAGGTGGGGCCTGACCCGACTCCAAATAAGCCTGATGAATCAAAAGCTTTAACCAAGATGCCAAGGAAATGGCAGAAACCTTCTGACCTTTCCTAGAACCAGAAAAGATAACAAATAGACTAGAAGTCTTCCTGAAATCTTTAGTAGCTTCAACATAATATTTCAAAGCTCCAAAGAATGTAAGGATCTCTCCAAAGAATTCTTAGGATTAGAACACAAAGAAGGGACAACAATTTCTCTATTAATGTTGTTAGAATTCACAACCTTAGATAGAAATTTAAATGAAGTCCGCAAAAACTGCCTTATCCTGATGAAAAATCAGAAAAGGAGATTCACAAGAAAGAGCAGATAATTCAGAAACTCTTCTAGCAGAAGAAATGGCCAAAAGGAACAACACTTTCCAAGAAAGTAGTTTAATGTCCAAAGAATGCATAGGCTCAAACGGAGGAGCCTGTAAAGCCTTCAAAACCAAATTAAGACTCCAAGGAGGAGAGATTGATTTAATGACAGGCTTGATATGGACCAAATCCTGTACAAAACAGTGAATATCAGGAACCTTAGCAATCTTTCTGTGAAATAAAACAGAAAGAGCAGAGATTTGTCCCTTCAAGGAACTTGCAGACAAACCCTTATCCAAACCATCCTGAAGAAACTGTAAAATTCTAGGAATTCTAAAATAATGCCAGGAGAATTTATGAGAAGAACACCATGAAATATAAGTCTTCCAAACTCGATAATAAATCTTCCTAGAAACAGATTTATGAGCCTGTAACATAGTAATAATCACTGAGTCAGAGAAACCTCTATGACTAAGCACTAGGCGTTCAATTTCCATACCTTCAAATTTAATGATTTGAGATCCTGATGGAAAAACAGACCTTGAGACAGAAGGTCTGGCCTTAATGGAAGTGGCCAGGATTGGCAACTGGACATCCGAACAAGATCCGCATACCAAAACCTGTGAGGCCATGCTGGAGCTACCAGCAACACAAACGATTGTTCCATGATGATCTTGGAAATCACTCTTGGAAGAAGAACCAGAGGCGGGAAGATATAATCAGGTTGGTAACACCAAGGAACTGCTAACGCATCCACTGCTTCTGCCTGAGGATCCCTGGACCTGTACAGGTACCTGGGAAGTTTCCTGTTTAGATGGGAAGCCATCAGATCTATTTCTGGAAGACCCCACACCTGAACAATCTGAGAAAACACATCTGGATGGAGTGACCACTCCCCCGGATGTAAAGTCTGACGGCTGAGATAATCCACTTCCCAATTGTCTATACCTGGGATATGAATTGCAGAAATTAGACAGGAATGGATTCCACTCAAGCAAGTATCCAAGATACTTCTTTCATAGCGTGGGGACTGTGAGTCCCACCCTGATGATTGACATATGCCACAGTTGTGATATTGTCTGTTAGAAAACAAATGAACAGTTCTCTCTTCAACAGAGGCCAAACCTGAAGAGCCCTGAAAATATCACGGAGTTCTAAAATATTGATTGGTAACCTCGCCTCTTGAGATTTCCAAACCCCTTGTGCTGTCAGAGATCCCCAGACAGCTCCCCAACCTGAAAGACTTGCATCTGTTGTGATCCCAGTCCAGGTTGGACGAACAAAAGAGGCCCCTTGAACTATACCATGGTGATCTAACCACCAAGTCAGAGAGAGTCGAACATTGGGATTTAAGGATATTAATTGTGATATATTTGTAAAATCCCTGCACCATTGGTTCAGCATACAAAGCTGGAGAGGTCTCATATGAAAATAAGCAAAGGGGATCACGCCCGATGTTACAGTCATGAGACTTCCATGCACATAGCTACTGAAGGGAATGACTGAGACTGAAGGTTCCGACAAGCTGAATCTATCTGAAAAACTAAAAAGGTGACCCTTGTCTGAGGAATCAAAGAACTTTTTGGTAAATTGATCCTCCAACCATGTCTTTGAAGAAATAACAATTAGCTTTGGTAGATCCTGTCTCAGGGTTCCAACAGTGGTTTCTGAGACAGGATCAGATTGAGACATCTTACAAATGTAAGAGAAAAAACAACATATAAAGCAAAATTATCAATTTTCTTATATAACAGTTTCAGGAATAGGAAAAAAATGCAAACAGCATAGCCCTCTGATAAAGGAAAAGGCAAGAGGCATATAGGAATTGGGGTTTTAAATAATGACGCACAATGCAAACTGAATTTTTTTTGGCGCTACCAACATCCGGAAATGACACACTCGCGTCATTGTAGACGCAACCTTGTGCAAGGAACTCAGCGTCAACTAGGATGCCGGAAATGACGAATTTGCGTCATCGGACGTACCTTTGCACCAAAAAAATTCTTGCGCTGAAAATGACGCAATAAACTTTGGCATTTTGCGTCCTCAAGAGCCTAATTTTTCCCGCAAAATTTTATGAAATAGCCAGTCAATTGAAAAAAAACTATACCACAGGGAAGAAAAATATTTTCCTAAATATGTTTTTATCCCAAATATGAAACTGATAGTCGGCAAAAGGAAATATACATAAACCTGACTCATGGCAAATATAAGTACAATACATATATTTAGAACTTTATATTAATGCATTAAGTGTCAAACCATAGGTGAGAGTGTTTTAAGTAATGAAAACATACTTACCGAAAGACACCCATCCACATATAGCAGATAGCCAAACCAGTACTGAAACAGTTATCAGTAGAGGTAATGGAATATGAGAGTATATCGTCAATATGAATAAGGGAGGTAGGAGATGAATCTCTACGACCGATAACAGAGAACCTATGAAATAGATCTCCCGTGAGGAAAACCATTGGATTCAATAGGTGATACTCCCTTCACATCCCTCTTACATTCGCTGTACTCCGAGAGGAATCGGGCTTCAAAATGCTGAGAAGCGCATATCAACGTAGAAATCTTAGCACAAACTTACTTCACCACCTCCATAGGAGGCAAAGTTTGTAAAACTGAATTGTGGGTGTGGTGAGGGGTGTATTTATAGGCATTTTGAGGTTTGGGAAACTTTGCTCCTCCTGGTAGGATTGTATATCCCATACGTCACTAGCTCATGGACTCTTGCCAATTACATGAAAGAAAGATTGATTATCACTTTATTACCCATTCCTCAGTTTTGCATAAACAACACTGTTATATTAAACATTTTACCTCTTTGGTTACCTTGTATCTAAACTTCTGCAGACTGTCCCCTTATTTCAGTTTTTTGACAGACTTGCATTTTAGCCAATCAGTGCCCTCTCATAAGTAACTCCAAGGGTTTGAGCATAATGTTATTTATATGGCACACATGAACTAAGGCCTAGATTTAGAGTTCGGCGTTATCCGTAAAAACCAGCGTTAGAGGCTCCTAACGCGGGTTTCTTACGCACTCCGGTATTTAGAGTTTATTTACCGCCACTCAAAATACACCTAACGCTCACCTTTCTACCGCCACCTCAGACCCAGTAGTAAACATATACCGCCAAAAAAAACATCCACGAATCACAAAACAAATATTACACAAAGTACACTTACACTCATACAAACACAACACTATCTTTATTTTTCTTCTTATTTTTTTTTTCGTTAAAATACAAAGGATTAAAGTTGCGAGATCTCGGGTGTTTGAAAAAAATCCACACAAATCCATTTTCCCATTGACTTACATGGACATACGGGAAAAGACCCTCATATACCTTCATCTAACGAATAACATTATCACAAACATACACTCATCGATGCATACAAACAATATACACCACATGACATACACAAAATATTTATTTATTACAAAAAGAACACGATTTATTTACTTTTTCACACAAGATCATGACGTCACTCACTTTACGAGGAAAACCAGTCTTAGAAAAAAAAAATAGAAATCTTTGGAGCCTCCATTGACTTCTATTGGGAAGACGTGCTCGTGCACGCGAAACCCTCATTTCCCTAACGCACGCAAATAGCGTAGACTGAAAAACTCCAAATACCAGCGCTAGAAAATACATGATTTCATGCGTTAGACCTAGCGATGATAAATAGATCAAGAAATGACTATTTCCCTATGGTGGACTTATGGTTTTTAATATTAAATATTCACCACACCATAAATATTTTTAACACTTTTAGATTACATCAACTACAAATCCCCATCACTAGTAACACATTATTATTTCAATAAAATTACATTTACAATTAAAATAAAATTCAATACACATTTCTGGATTCACAAACACTACACAATGGGAAACATCTCTCATTTACCTTTATTATTGCATTTCAGTTATTCAACTCATATGCTTGCAGCAACTGCATATCTACATAGGCTTAACACATAATCACTCATGGATGCACATACATTACGTTTAACATTCACTCATACATGTGCATTCAAATGATGGGGGAAAAACACATTACATTCTCTCTAGGAATCACAAAACACAACATATGGATTTTACTGTACTTTTAACATCATGATTCCATCACCAGAAACCATTAGGAATTACGTACAACACGAACATCATTACACCAGATTACAGATGTCACTTTATGGGAAGGAACAACAATGCCAGACCGCTATATAGAAGTCAGCATATGTGGGACACAATCACAATATATACGTACATGTACATAACACGCATCACCCATCACGCAACCACAAAGCACACATTTATATTTTATTCAGCACACAATAACAATGTAGCACAATACAACAACACAATGAGGATTTCACAACTACATAGGCAGGTTAATAATATCATGACGTCATTACAAGATTCAACCATACACATCACAGATTCACCACTGTACCGCCCCTTTAGGAACTTTAACACTCAATACTACAATACAACATATACGTAAACCACACTTTTGAACAGCATTATTATGGAGATTTCAATGGGACAATTAAGAAATATTGTCAGATCGCAAATCAATTATATATACAATACTACAGATGACAGCCGGAAGTTATTCAGTATTCGTGCAATTTTTATGGGACGCATACAATATTGTCAGATATAAAATCACTTATATATACAATACTACAGATGACAGCCGGAAGTTATTCAGTATTAGTGCCATTTGAATGGGACGCATACAATATTGACAGCTCGGCAATCACTTATATATACAATACTACAGATGACAGCCGGAAGTTCTTCAGTATTAGTGCGATTTGAATGGGACGCATACAATATTGACATCTCGGCAATCACTTATATATACAATACTACAGATGGCAGACGGGAAGTTCGGAATTATTATTGCGATTTGAAAGGGACGCATACAATATTGACAGCTCGGCAATCACTTATATATACAATACTACAGATGACAGCCGGAAGTTATTCAGTATTAGTGCCATTTTAATGGGACGCATACAATATTGACAGCTCGGCAATCACTTATATATACAATACTACAGATGACAGCCGGAAGTTATTCAGTATTAGTGCGATTTGAATGGGACGCATACAATATTGACTGCTCGGCAATCACTTATATATACAATACTACAAATGACAGCCGGAAGTTCTTCAGTATTAGTGCGATTTGAATGGGACGCATACAATATTGACAGCTCGGCAATCACTTATATATACAATACTACAGATGGCAGACGGGAAGTTCGGAATTATTAGTGCGATTTGAAAGGGACGCATACAATATTGACAGCTCGGCAATCACTTATATATACAATACTACAGATGGCAGACGGGAAGTTCTGAATTATTATTGCGATTTTAAAGGGACGCGTACAATATTGACAGCTCGGCAATCACTTATATATACAATACTACAGATGGCAGATGTTACTTTATCGTTTACAAACAATATTGCATCAACATTGATCGATGACATTCGATGCACATTATACACAACTATGCACTTTCATTCATGTTAGCCTGGACGTGTGCTTGTTACTATAAGATCGCGTTTAAGAAATATTGATTACGCATATGATCAAACATTACAAACATGCACTGTATGTGTGATATTTGACACTTTCACATTGAGATTCATTGGGGGAAAACAACATTTCAGCAAACAACAAAAAAACGCCCACTGTGAAAGCATTCGCGCCGCTCACATACAAACAGGTGAATACAATCAGCAATCATTACAAACTCACTACCATTGGACTAATTGTACTATAAATCCCCCAAACAACATGGCCAAAGCATCACTTGTGATCCACATCAGATCAAGTGCTTACCTTGTTACGCTGTTTTGAAAGATGGATGACGATGACATGGTAGACGCTGCTGGTGGTGCTATTGGCGAACTAGCTGTTGGTCGAATCAGGCAGCCTCGGCGGCTCAGACCGAGACGAAGGGGTCGTCTGGTTCGAGGTCCTCGTGTCTACAGGGTGAGACCCACCTTGGAAAACATGAGCGACTTTGAGGTATTTGATAAGTATCGGCTCGATCGCGAACAGCTCATTGGCCTTTACGAGCTTCTTAAACCTCATTTGGAGCCACGTATACAAATAAGGACTGCTGTTCCCCCCATGAGTAAGATGCTAAGCTGTCTATACGTCCTGGCCTCCGGGAGTTTTCAATCCGGAGAACTGTACATGCATGGCCTGGCTCAAGGTACATTCTCTGGGGTGTTTGATAACTTTCTGAACGCCATGGTACGTATCAGTAAGCAATACATAGGATTCCCACAGAATGACGGTGATTGGAGGCGCCTGAAGCGGGAATTCTTTGATATTGCTCAATTGCCCAATGTCTTGGGAGCCATTGATTGTACCCACATTGCGCTGCGTGCTCCAATTGATGACTTGCCCTTCAGAAATCGCAAACATTTTCATAGCCTCAACGTGCAGTATGTTTGTGACGCACGGATGAGGATTATGCATGTGTATGCGAATTTTGGAGGGGCTTGTCATGATGCCCGCATCCTCTCTCTGTCGTCCCTGTGGAGACAGTTTGAGGAAAGACAAATGCCCCCTGGTTATCTCGTTGGTGAGTATTTGTGCTCAACATGGTTAATTATTTTGACAATTGCCCCTGTATTTTTTAACTGTTAGCGTCATGTTCAGCTATAGGATTAAATTTAACCATTTGTTATTTACCGACGCTAATGTCTAGTTTTATTGAAAAGCAGATATGTAGCATGTCTTACCTTAAGTGTTCAGATAGAGAATGCAATGTAACCATGTAGTTAGCATTTTACACAAGGTTTGGTTTAGGAGAAATACGCATATGTAGCATGTCTTAGATGAAATGGCAAGATATTATCTCATGCAATTTAACCCTGTCATTGTCTTTTTCCGCTAATGTCTAGTTTTATTGAAATGCAGATATGTAGCATGTCTTACCTTAAGTGTTCAGATAGAGAATGCAATGTAACCATGTAGTTAGCATTTTACACAAGGTTTGGTTTAGGAGAAATACGCATATGTAGCATGTCTTAGATGAAATGGCAAGATATTATCTCATGCAATTTAACCCTGTCATTGTCTTTTTCCGCTAATGTCTAGTTTTATTGAAATGCAGATATGTAGCATGTCTTACCTTAAGTGTTCAGATAGAGAATGCAATGTAACCATGTAGTTAGCATTTTACACAAGGTTTGGTTTAGGAGAAATACGCATATGTAGCATGTCTTAGATGAAAAGGCAAGATATTATCTCATGCAATTTAACCCTGTCATTGTCTTTTTCTGCTAATGTCTAGTTTTATTGAAATGCAGATATGTAGCATGTCTTACCTTAAGTGTTCAGATAGAGAATGCAATGTAACCATGTAGTTAGCATTTTACACAAGGTTTGGTTTAGGAGAAATACGCATATGTAGCATGTCTTAGATGAAATGGCAAGATATTATCTCATGCAATTTAACCCTGTCATTGTCTTTTTCCGCTAATGTCTAGTTTTATTGAAATGCAGATATGTAGCATGTCTTACCTTAAGTGTTCAGATAGAGAATGCAATGTAACCATGTAGTTAGCATTTTACACAAGGTTTGGTTTAGGAGAAATACGCATATGTAGCATGTCTTAGATGAAATGGCAAGATACAGAATTATATATAAATTTATTTATTTTCTTTTATGTTTCTGACAACTTTTAATATGGATTATGGTTTTAAAAAAATATATTTATACAACAATATACTAGTTTAAGTATTCTGTTTGAATTATGTTCTGTTCTAAATTTATAGGTGATTCTGGGTACATGAGCCGGCCTTGGCTCATTACCCCCTTGCGTAGCCCAACTGATGTGTCTGAGGAGCGCTACAATAGGGCTCATAAGAGAACCAGGGCGGTGGTTGAAAGGATGTTCGGGCTCCTGAAGATGAGATTCAGGTGCCTGGACCGTTCTGGAGGAGCACTCCAGTACAACCCAAAGAAGGTGGCTAAGATCATTGTAGCCTGTAGCGTCCTGCATAATATTGCACAGCGGGCTGGGATGCTGCAGGCCGTCCCGGTGGACAGAGACCTCCTCAGAGATGAGGAGGATGATCCTGTTCTAGAGGGGGAATTCCAGGACGAGGGACTTGATGTCAGAGCAGACGTCATCAACCGCCACTTTAGACGGTAAATAATAGAAGTTACACTGGAGTATTTTCAATAGATGTGAACTCTAGGGAAATGACAAGTAGAGAATTGTGCAAACATGTTAGTATTGATCAAATGTTAGAATAATCTTTATTTCTCATAATATAGGTGATGCTCTGGGCATTGGGTCCTATAGCGAGTCTTTGCCACCTGGTTTTTAAAGAGGACATCAGATGGTAAGTAGAAATGTATGGACTGTTGCTGGCATGATTTGTACACAAATACATCATATGGCATACATTTTAAAAAATATAACTTTGTTTACACATTACTTAAAATGTACATAATCAGAAAGGGATACTCTAGAATGACTATGGTTCAATGTCACACAGAGGTTTGTTCTGCTCAATATGACTCATCTTCACACTTGATAGAAAATAACACAGGTTCATACACAGGCTTAGTAAGCTAGTGATAGATATTTATTATGAAATGGGGGGTGGGAGAGGGGTACAGAACTGATTCACACACTTGTATGAAATCTTTATATATAATTTCTTACATTAGGGAGATGACTTAATCTAAAGACTGAAAGGGAACAATTTGAAGCCTGACAGTGAAGATTTCCAAGACTGACAGTGGGGAAAAAGCCAAGATTGAAATTGAAGTATACCAATGGGATCATGTCTGGCATTATATTTCAATTCTGCTGACCTTGAAAACCATACAAATACATGTTCACATGGTAAGTGCAAACTATTTGATAGAATAAGGCTGTGGAGACATCCTATTGGAGACACTTAGATGATTTTCTATTTTGTAGATGGTATTTCCCAGTCCTCTATTTAATGAACTGATGAATAATACACCTATTGAAGATCAACTGTTTACCCCTGAATTGACTTTCAAAGACCATGCATTGTCCAGGTTGGTGTACCAATGCATGCTAGTGAAGACTGTAGAATATTAGTAGCTTACATACATTAGTCATATTTAGTTCTTAATTAGATATTTAGGGATCACAATCAGACACTTAGATGATTGTACTTTTTTAGATGGTATTTCCCAGTCCTCTATTTAATGAACTGATGAATAAGACACCTATTGAAGATCAACTGTTTACCCCTGAATTGACTTTCAAAGACCATGCATTGTCCAGGTTGGTGTACCAATGCATGCTAGTGAAGACTGTAGAATATTAGTAGCTTACATACGTTAGTCATATTTAGTTCTTAATGAGATATTTAGGGATCACAATCAGAAAAAGGAATACATATTATAGTTGATATAGAGGTATTTGAATGGACATGAAATATTACATTTATGTTCAGCATACATATATTGTTTACATGTGATATACATTATTATGTATAATTTTAATTTTTCATATTTAAATATAATTTTTAATCAACAATATAATGGTGTATGTATTTCATTAATTTAAAATCAATGTAATGATTATCTTTAAAAAATGTTGATCAAAGTTAGAGCATAGACACCATATGATTTTAAATGTATTTTATGAATATTTTACAACGTGTGTATTAACTTTGTTCCATTTTTATTATTTGTCATTTCAGATTGGCATCTGATGACTTCCTGGAATATTTAATTATTTTCTATTAAATATATGTTTATATTTAACAGATTCTAATATATATCAATATAATCTGTAAATAAATAAAACTTGGACTCCCATGACTGGTAGTTGGCTATTTGACAAGCACATGCATAAGAGAAAATAATGCATTAATAGTAGAAAATAAAAATCTTCAGAGAATATTAAAATATATCTTTTAACATTAATTGGGGAGTCAGATTCTTCAATGCTTTTATATTGAAAAAGTATATATTAAAAATATTTAGGATATGTAGTAATATTATGATTGTTTTAACATTTAATAAGGTGAAGTGGTTCAATTACATGAAAGTGACAGTGTTGTTGAATGTAAAAAGAATTGTATAAGATCATGTATCTTCCTTAGGTATCTCAAAACATTATTAGAAAATATTTTACAATTATTACATTTATAAATGGTAGGTCATTTAACTTGATATTTTTAAAAAATTAGTTATTGGATGCCAGGTTAATCTATGTAATTTTCTAGTGGAGTCATTTAACTATACTTAGTAATATTATGTATTTATTACAATCTTACCTCTTGGGTTAGACATCAAATATCTATATAGAATGTAATTTCCCCTTTAGTTTATTTTGTCAATGTTAAATCAAAATACAATATGTTTGGGTCCTTAAAGGGGTCATTCAAAATGTATATTTTGTATAGATTGTTACAAATATCATACAAGAATTTAAACATATTTAGAATGTACTATAGAATTACATTCAGTCTTTAAATATACTTGTTAAAATAAAAATAAATGCACATATCTTAGTCAATGATATAAGGCATCTATATGCAAACAACAATCAGCATCAAAATAGCCTATGTAGAGATGTATTTAATCCACGAATATATATAATTACAATATAATGATTGAATAACAAAACATATTAAGTTGGTCAAATATAAGATTATTATACAAAATGCATACATAACATATAGCTTAATGTCCCTCTACGCTGAAGGCTAAAAAAGACCTCATTTAATAAATATATTTCAGTCAGTGTGTAAAACAATCTAGAAGTTAATCTAAATTTGCTTTACTCATATGTTAGACTCATTTAGCAAAAGGAAGGTGCCTAGGTTTATGATATATTAAGCATTATTGTGAAATGTTTATTTAAAGGGACATGAACTCAAAATATACTTAAAGGTAGCCAGTTAAAAAAACAATGATTTATACATTCTGAATGAGTATTCTATTTTAATCAACTTTAAAACTTGTCTCATATTATGAATGCTCATTGTGATGTTGCTATCATTACTTTAGAAATAAGGCAGTAAATAGCTAATTTATTTGCTTCAGTACTCTGGACAGAACTTGATTGTTTGGAATAATTGATGCAACAATCGTCAAGGACAACCCAGGTTTTTATTAAACAATTGTCCGTAATATAAAATATCATTATTGATTTGCAAAGAAACATAACAAGATAACTTAACATTTGATAATCGTATTAAATAATAAAGTTGATTAACATTTCATGCTCAATCACCAATGGTAAATTTGTTTGGACAGTGTCCCTTTAAGAGATTTAAAGAGTGTATTTACTTCTCTTCCTATCTTGACATACTTTGCTTGAAAAGCATATCGAGATAGGCTCAGTAGATGAAGATTGGTGGATGCACAGAGATGCCTTATGTGATTGTCTCAACCATGTGCATTTAAATTTCTTCTGTTGAGGATATATAAATACTAAGAGAAAATGATTTACAGTTTAAAGTCTAAACAATCTTCTATCTCTACAGATCATTTGATACAATTGTTTGTTTGTAATGTCTCTTTAAAACTAAAGACGCCATTGCACAATAACATATATGAGCACTTCAGAGAAATACAAGCTCGAGGTTTATTTGCGAATAACAAAGCTGTAGTTTAACATTTATAAACAGATTATCCAAGTTACTGACATTCTAACCGGAATTTTAACATTAATAAATATTGCGTGGGAAACGCATCTTCAAACACCAGATTAGCATATTTAAACATTAGTGTAATGTCACGCAATAGCACACAATCAATGTGCATTATAAATACATTTAATAGAGCAATGTCAATACTTCACAATAAATTTATTTAAAGAACAATAAAGACATACAATATTAAATGTGTATTTGTATTAAAGAAACAGACCGTTATTAAACCGAGAAATGTCTACAACATTAATAATGTGACAGTATTAGATTTTAAAGAGTATTTAATCATTAATATTTCACGGATCCCGGATATTAAATCTGCGTCACACATATCCGCATGACAGGCCCATGAGTTACAAATAAGTCTACATGAAAAATGAAGTTACAGCACCACCAAGCGGTATGTGTAAGGAAGTTACTAAGATATGAAACATTAAGGAAAGGCCAATCAGAGTTCATCACACAAACACAACTTGAGTCAGGATGGTCTCACAGACATTATAACAATATTTCAAACTTTTATCCAATCAGATGTACAGATAAATTGTCCCATGGTGCATCTCATGTTTACTTCACCATATAAAAGTCCATTACACGTTGCCATCTTTGTCAGTTCTCTAATGCCTGCAGGCAGTATATATTATAATATATTTTTTGCAAAACCCAGCAGGCATGTCAGTTCCCAGGTTCACCAAGGAGGAGAGCGCTGCACTGGTCCACGCCGTCAAGGACTTTTATCCCCAGCTGTTTGGGAACAAGAGGAGCTCGACAGATGCGCCTGTTAAGAAGGCCCTCTGGGAGTCTATCACCAATGCGGTTAGATTGGTGTGTGACGTCCAGAGGACCCAGGATCAGATCATGAGGAGATTCGGAGATATGAGGTTGCGTTTATCGAAAAAAGTCAACCTCATAAGGGACTGGGTACAAGCCCGTAAAAGAGGGGGCCAAAGAAAGGCCCCGCGGAAACTGTACCTACTCCCTTATGAGGTGACTTTATGCGAGCTCCTCAATCTCCGGGTCCCCAAAAGATTTAGATCCTCGCCATCCTCGGCCTCCTCTTCTTCCCTCCCAGCTGCGGGATCTGAAAGTCCTGACGCGGGGGACAGGGCAGATGCTTCTCCGTCCGGTGGCCTGGGAGGAGCCGATAGAGAATCTGAAACAGGTAATTATCCAACTTCATATAATATTTATAATTTTAAAAATCAAAAATGTGTATTTAGTCAGATACTAAACCTATACAGATCTCACAACATACACTACATATGATGTTTAGATATCTGATTTTAGATTATTGACACATGAAATAGGAATGATGTTTCTTGCGCTCTACAGAGTATGCGTCACAGAGCGGAAATGTAATTTCGCATCCACGTTAACATGGGTTTGCGGAAAGTGGCATTGCTTTATACATGTTGTTCAAATGACGGATGCGTAATTCCGCTTGGAATCATTGCGCAATGATCGCGAAAATGGCATTTCTCATCCACGTTAACATGGGTTTGCGGAAAGTGGCATTGCTTTATACATGTTGTTCAAATGACGGATGCGTAATTCCGCTTGGAATCATTGCGCAATGATCGCGAAAATGGCATTTCTCATCCACGTTAACATGGGTTTGCGGAAAGTGGCATTGCTTTATACATGTTGTTAAAAATTAAATGGAAATTCTTAGATTAGTGAAGAATACAGTATTCTTATTTTAAATATTATATCTAATAAAAAACGAATAATACTAATAAATTATAACATATGGCCATCAATTGATGATTATGTAATAACAAGCCGATATTCTTAAAGATACAGTAAACAACACAACTGATTGAAAATAAGAGTCCAGGATATATTTATCATTAATTTAATTGCGGAAACTATTAACTCATGGGACTACCAAAGGATTAATATTTTTCTATTGATTTGTTATTAATGTAAATATTTTAAACATGGCATGATTAGTATTAATGATATGCAATCCTCATTTAATATATTACAGATCTGGATGTGGCTGCTGGATCCTCAAGCCAGGGCTTGTCACAGTATGGTATGTCTCATTTTAATTGACATTTGTCTTAGAAACATGGAATGAACATTACATACTAAATACACATTGTTCAATATTTATATGTAATGTCTATTTAATAGATGTAAATTATATAATTATTCGGATATCCTTAAATAACATATTTGATTTTAATTGCATGCTCAATACCATTCATTACATCAACATATGGAGTAGATAATTCATTAACAAACAACAACATTGTGGAATCTATTTAATTTTAGATTAAAGGGATACTGAGCTACAATTATTAATATTATCTTTCACATACAGTATGCAATATTAATAAAGATAAAATATAATACTATCATCATATGTGACATATTCTATTGCTAAATGTAGTTTAAAATAAAGAAAGTACGTTTATGTGCATCTAAATATTTGTTGACCAACCTGGGTTTATATTGATGATTGGTGGATACCTTCAACAAACAATATTTATTGAATCCAATATTCCTTATCTGCCTTTAAGATTAATATCGAGCAACATTCTAATTATAATAGGAGTCAATGTTAAATCATTTTTTACAGTTTGAACATAGAAATCAATTATTTAAATTAATCATGTCAGTGTCCCTTTAAGACAAAATAGATTCATTCATCTTTACATTATTTTTATTAAAAACTATTGATATATAAATCTAATTATCTGTTGGAGTTACTTTATAGATATCTGCATACTCTAACAGCACCATGATTACATATTTGTAATAATCAAGTTTGTTATGTATTGTGATAAATATGTGTTGTGTCCTAAACAAGATTACTGTACATTGAAAAAATGGGTCGATGTGACACATGTTTGTTTAGATTTGTCAACAGATGCTCCTCAATATGTGGTTTGTGTGTATTCTTGTAACTTCTTAAGGACATATGACGGAATTATTCCGTCATAAAACAATTGAGCTAAGTGAAAGCTGTGTCCTTAAAGGGTTAAGAACATTGATCATTGGGTATATTTAGATATGCAATAGCAGCATCTGAGATGAATTTGATGTCTAATGTAGTCTGACATTAAACATATGTTCAATACAGATATGTTTACAGAATCCCCTTGATTCAATCAAGCATTTTCTGGTGTAATGACTGCTCTATTCTTCACATTTTAAAGTTGATTAATGTTAAAATTCTAGACAGATGTGATTTAGTGATATCCAAAATGTGTTTAATAATATATATCTATATCATTCATAGAGAGAGTTGGTGTGGGAAGCCCACAGGAATCCAGCAGTGACATAGAGCCGCCTTTGCGGTCTCCTGGTAAGTCCATTGACTCATTTATATGTAATTGAAGGTGTATTGCTAATCAATATTATGATCATGATTCCGATGAAGCATAACATTATAAAAAATCATAGAATTTATCTTCTGATTATATATTTATTTTTTCTATTGAGCGATTAATAATTTCTACTTTATTAGTCTACACATTTGTTATTCATAAGATGTCTAACATATGTTTTTTTCAATTTGTTTTTTTGACAACAGTCATCAAGTGATACACACATGAGAAATCTTAAATGTTCTATGTACTATGCTTTTATGAATTTAACATTAAGACAAACAATACATTAATATTCTGATTTATTGACAATAACAAATCTATTGTCATTTGTATGCTCCATCAAAATGATGTAAATCATAACTTTGTGTGTGTATATCTTTAATGCAACATTGATGTGCGTATTTGAGCAACAGTAACATATGTTATAATATCTGATCTTAAGGTGTACACAACATGTTATGTTTTACAGAGATTGATGTCACATGTGGGATGGAGGAGGAAGAGGCTGCCTTGGAGTCTGATGGTATGTGAAATATATCTATCATGTTTCCAACATGTTTCTTTTTTTGAAATCATTTTATTGAAGACATTCAAAGTCTACAGCTTTTTCCCTTTAAAAAGGAATATTATTTGTCTGTTCAAATACACTACTGCCCCCTTTCTATATCAGGCAGCATGAAAATCTGCTTGTATATATTTTTTTAAGAATATATAATTCATGCCATCATTATGTCACATGCATATTCCATGCCAAAACGCAATAATAAGTTTCAAATTGTACAGACAGTCATTGAGATTCATCTGAGTGCCTATATAGATACCATATCCTCATTTCAGAATAGTTTACAGATTCAAACACACTTCGAAGTATATTGAAAACATAATCAATTTGAAATGCGTTGATTTGATGTCAGGATGTATGAGATGTTAATATATTTCTTTTACATTTTCAGATGGATCCACCACTTCTGGTCATCTGGATTCCGCCCCTGCCCAGTCACAGACCCCTCCCCGTGCACACACCCCTGACCATGGCCACACCTCTGCACACACCCAGAGCCCTTCCCATCACCAAACTCATGACCATGCCCCGACCACTGCCAGCCCTTCCCATATTTCATATCCTGTCCCTCCCAAAAAACGCCCATACACCCCCCTTCGCCGCTCTCCCCGTATTCTGGCCCGTACAGCTGCCCAGACCCAAACTCCCCACTCCCCAGCTGTACGGCCTACCCTGGAGCGGCAGCTCACCACTCCCCAAGCCATTCCCATCCCTCCCCAAGCCAATCCCATCCCTCCCCCCTGTTTCAACCTTCATTGTCCTGGGTGTCAGATTGTCCTTCCCAGGCACAGCTGTAAGTATCATTCTAAATACACTTTATAAGATACTTAAAGGTACAGTGAAGTTAAATTGGTTAAATTGTGATTCAAATCCAGCATGCAATGTTAAGCCAATGTATAATAGAATACTCTTATGAATTATTCGTCATTCTCTTGATATATTTATGGAAAACAACTTATTCCTATAATTAGTTTAAACAATAAAATAAATGTGGCCATCATTTCTTTATTGTTGGATGAATGTATCCATCAACCAGCATGCACAAACAAAGTTCATCAACAAATATTGGCTTCCATAAAAACCAACATTCTTGCATTCAAAATATAGCTTGACAATTAAAACATATAATGAATATGTGTAATTTCTAAAGATTTGTCATGTCATGCTCTATCTGAATCAGTCCATTAAATATTTAGGTTCAGTGTCCCTTTAATTGGATATCACTACATATACAAAACACCACTACTTGGATCCAAAATTTTATGTCCAAATGTGGATACATTATCTCTTGTCTAACCCAGTGGGAATGTAATTTCTTCTGGTTGCTATGTTTACACAGCTTGTCCTCAATGCCAAAATGTTTAAGGATAGGTGTGCCTACCACAGTCTAAATTGAATTTTTAAATTGCTGATGTAAGTACAATGTAAATCCTTTAACAAGATTTGATACACTCAAGCTGTATAAGTGGATCATCTAAAACCAATTAAAGGGGACAACATGTTTGAGTAACATGAGCCTTTAATGATTTCTGTCTGTCTGAATAACCTAATTCATGTGTAAAGAATATATGAAAAATAATTTATGTTAATAATTATTTGTCTTTATGATGACAATGTATGTATTAAAATCTTTTATTCTGTTGTGTAATTATCCTTAATATTTAATTTTATTTTATTTTAGGCTGTGACTCAGCATGGCTCATGCTAGAAGGGATAGCAAGAGTAGAGCAGGCCGTGTTGAGGAACGCAGCTGTCCTGAGAGGGATGAACGACACCATGCAGGCCCAGCTCCGGGTTCAGGACTTGACTCTGCGTGAAATTATGCAATTACGTTCAAGGCCTGAATCTGGAGCTGGACATGCACAGGACAATGAAGAGGATGATCAGTAAGTGGAGGATCTGGATATGCTCCATGGTGGCAGATAATAATCCTCCGTCCACATGTTGAATTTGTATTTATATTGTTGCCATTTGGCCTTTTTATCAGTTTATTGTTGTGCCTGTTGCACTCTTTTACCTTGTCATGTGTCTCCAATGAGGCTATGCTGGCCCTTGGCAACTCTCTTCATGGACTGTGATGCACTGTGTTACCTTGCCATGTGTCTCCAATGGGGCTATGCTGGCCCTTGGCAACTCTCTTCATGGACTGTGATGCACTGTGTTACCTTGCCATGTGTCTCCAATGGGGCTATGCTGGCCCTTGGCAACTCTCTTCATGGACTGTGATGCACTGTGTTACCTTGCCATGTGTCTCCAATGGGGCTATGCTGGCCCTTGGCAACTCTATTCATGGACTGTGATGCACTGTGTTACCTTGTCATGTGTCTCCAATGGGGCTATGCTGGCCCTTGGCAACTCTCTTCATGGACTGTGATGCACTGTGTTACCTTGCCATGTGTCTCCAATGGGGCTATGCTGGCCCTTGGCAACTCTCTTCATGGACTGTGATGCACTGTGTTACCTTGTCATGTGTCTCCAATGGGGCTATGCTGGCCCTTGGCAACTCTCTTCATGGACTGTGATGCACTGTGTTACCTTGCCATGTGTCTCCAATGGGGCTATGCTGGCCCTTGGCAACTCTCTTCATGGACTGTGATGCACTGTGTTACCTTGCCATGTGTCTCCAATGGGGCTATGCTGGCCCTTGGCAACTCTCTTCATGGACTGTGATGCACTGTGTTACCTTGCCATGTGTCTCCAATGGGGCTATGCTGGCCCTTGGCAACTCTCTTCATGGACTGTGATGCACTGTGTTACCTTGCCATGTGTCTCCAATGGGGCTATGCTGGCCCTTGGCAACTCTCTTCATGGACTGTGATGCACTGTGTTACCTTGCCATGTGTCTCCAATGGGGCTATGCTGGCCCTTGGCAACTCTCTTCATGGACTGTGATGCACTGTGTTACCTTGCCATGTGTCTCCAATGGGGCTATGCTGGCCCTTGGCAACTCTCTTCATGGACTGTGATGCACTGTGTTACCTTGCCATGTGTCTCCAATGGGGCTATGCTGGCCCTTGGCAACTCTCTTCATGGACTGTGATGCACTGTGTTACCTTGTCATGTGTCTCCAATGGGGCTATGCTGGCCCTTGGCAACTCTCTTCATGGACTGTGATGCACTGTGTTACCTTGCCATGTGTCTCCAATGGGGCTATGCTGGCCCTTGGCAACTCTCTTCATGGACTGTGATGCACTGTGTTACCTTGCCATGTGTCTCCAATGGGGCTATGCTGGCCCTTGGCAACTCTCTTCATGGACTGTGATGCACTGTGTTACCTTGCCATGTGTCTCCAATGGGGCTATGCTGGCCCTTGGCAACTCTCTTCATGGACTGTGATGCACTGTGTTACCTTGTCATGTGTCTCCAATGGGGCTATGCTGGCCCTTGGCAACTCTCTTCATGGACTGTGATGCACTGTGTTACCTTGCCATGTGTCTCCAATGGGGCTATGCTGGCCCTTGGCAACTCTCTTCATGGACTGTGATGCACTGTGTTACCTTGCCATGTGTCTCCAATGGGGCTATGCTGGCCCTTGGCAACTCTCTTCATGGACTGTGATGCACTGTGTTACCTTGTCATGTGTCTCCAATGGGGCTATGCTGGCCCTTGGCAACTCTCTTCATGGACTGTGATGCACTGTGTTACCTTGCCATGTGTCTCCAATGGGGCTATGCTGGCCCTTGGCAACTCTCTTCATGGACTGTGATGCACTGTGTTACCTTGCCATGTGTCTCCAATGGGGCTATGCTGGCCCTTGGCAACTCTCTTCATGGACTGTGATGCACTGTGTTACCTTGCCATGTGTCTCCAATGGGGCTATGCTGGCCCTTGGCAACTCTCTTCATGGACTGTGATGCACTGTGTTACCTTGTCATGTGTCTCCAATGGGGCTATGCTGGCCCTTGGCAACTCTCTTCATGGACTGTGATGCACTGTGTTACCTTGCCATGTGTCTCCAATGGGGCTATGCTGGCCCTTGGCAACTCTCTTCATGGACTGTGATGCACTGTGTTACCTTGCCATGTGTCTCCAATGGGGCTATGCTGGCCCTTGGCAACTCTCTTCATGGACTGTGATGCACTGTGTTACCTTGCCATGTGTCTCCAATGGGGCTATGCTGGCCCTTGGCAACTCTCTTCATGGACTGTGATGCACTGTGTTACCTTGCCATGTGTCTCCAATGGGGCTATGCTGGCCCTTGGCAACTCTCTTCATGGACTGTGATGCACTGTGTTACCTTGTCATGTGTCTCCAATGGGGCTATGCTGGCCCTTGGCAACTCTCTTCATGGACTGTGATGCACTGTGTTACCTTGCCATGTGTCTCCAATGGGGCTATGCTGGCCCTTGGCAACTCTCTTCATGGACTGTGATGCACTGTGTTACCTTGTCATATGGCTCATATATTCCTTATTTTTACAAGATTATTTATAAACGTTGTGTATGTTTTCTTACATACTAATAAAATACATTTTATTTCACAAATCTTTGTCCTCATTCTTCCTGTTATTTTTTGAAAGCTCTAGTTTATGTTGTTTATCCTTAAAGGGACCTAACAAATATATTTGTTTAATGAAATCATATATGTAAGACAATAGTAAATGACTTTAAGATTAACATCTCCAATGTAATCTTATTATTTGTGTTTATATTATTTTCTCTTAGCTCTATCATTGCCTGATTATGATTAGCAGAGTAATTTCTTTATATATGTATATATATATTTGTATTTGTGTATATATGTATATTTAAATGTTCAGATCCATGTGTGTATTTATAAACTCTGCATGAATTGATGCACCTTTACCAAATGATCTGAGTATTGATACAATGATATAATCCCTGTAAAGTGTTCATTTTATTTAAATAGTATTGACTATGTGTATGCTCTTTTTAAAAACAAAATAATGTCCCTTTAAGTGATGTTGATCACTATTGTAAATGAATGTATTTCCATTTGTAAAGCGTTTTTGTCCTTTTTACAAGAACAAGGACATATAGTTTTATTAATAAACAATCTTATTGTAATGTTGACAGCACCTGCATTTCATTTTCAAATCTATATTATTGTCAAAGTGTAACCAAATCAATCTCTGTGTGTAATGCAAATAATGTAGATGATGAATATTAGTTAACTAATATGTTAACAAAATACATCTCCTCCCATATATGGCTATAGGTAGGCTGACAATAATTAAACTTGAATAAATGACACGTTTAATCAATACATGTATAACTATTGTTATTCAACAACAATCCAAACATATCTTAAAACATCAATGGCATATGTATTTCTCATGTGTATCTTTTAAATGTTAAAGATATACACCATAGCTATAGTTCAAGGGACAGTCAAGTCCGAAAAGATGATTCATGATTTGGTGACATTCCTAGATAGCAATCTACACACATACTAGTTCCTAAAATATAAATACGTTTCTTAGTGATATGCCAAGATGTCACTGAGTCCTTGTATTGTCTGCGGTTTTTCAGCGATCTCGGATGCGCCATGTTGCTTAAGACGTCACCTGCCAGGCTGTCCAATGATTCCTTGTATTGACTGACGTTCTTACGTGATCAGGAATATGCCTTTTATTGGATTGCGTTTTGACGCGATCAAGGATGCGCCTTTTTTTTTTGGGCGTTCTTACGTGATCAATAATGTGCCTTTCATTGGATGGCGTTCTTACGTGATCAAGGAAGCGCCATGTTAAGACGGCACATGTAAAGGTAAAAAAACGTCTGATTGGATTGCGTAGTCCCGCAATATTTGTGCACGTTAAAAACGTTTGTGACTGCATGCAATTTTAAAAAGCTTGCGAATATGTATTATTTGCATCATGTTACATTGTTGACCCGTAGCTGATAAAGACCACCACATTCTCTTTTGCTGGATGTCTGGTTGAATCAACGAACGAAAGCAAAATGTTTTCATGCATAGGATATTTATAGGCAAGTGCAAATCTCTACAGTCCATGTTTAATATGTTTGTCAACAATGTTCCTTTTTCTGAAAAATTACTGTTGTGTTTAATGTTGAACATATCTAATTAATAAATATGCGCTATTGTGTTTGAATAAAGTAATCAATATGCATTTATCATATGCTAAATATATGATGCCGACTTCTTCTAAATGTAATTTCGTTGTATATTTTATGAAAGGTTCATTAGACACTCACATTATAAATAAAAATATTTGATTTTGTCTCTAGTTAGATAGTCCATTGTTTAACCAATAGGTTTATTTTGTCTTGTGTTGTAAGAAAATGTAAGTAATTTTCTTACTCCTCGCAAAGCCTCTGAGTTTCATGTGAGTACCATCTCCAGCTTTGTCCAGTTTGTGTAAAGGGTCTTTTCATATGTTAATGATGGTGTATTGTGTTGTTTTACGGTTGTAATGGTGGTTCATCTATATTTTCAATATAGCTAACCCTATTTTATTTGCAAGTGTTTGAAGCTTTTTAATATTGATATCAGTATATGTTAATCTTGTTGTTTGTAGTAGTGTCTATTACATACAGTTATGTAAAAAATATAGGATACTGTCCCTTGAATGCAAATGTTGTTTTTTGTATCATGTATGAGATCCACATAGTTTAATCTTCAAATATATTTTTGTTAGCATATTTCCCCCCCCCCACTCCTAAAAGGACTTTAAACCATATTCATTGTTAAAATAAAAATATTTACAATAAAATATTAACACAATAATGTCTCTTAAAGAAAATAGACTTTATTTAACACGTCAATATAAATGTGATTTTAAAATTTATTTTTTGACAAAGTACATGTAGATATACCAACAAGCTTAAAATATGTGTTAGCATATGTAATGTTGTTAAAGGGACAGTTTAGAAAAATTTTATTTTTTAAAATTATTCGAAAAGTCAATTCTGTAATATCAAGGATATCAAATGTTTCTCAACAATTGAACATTTGTCTGGGTTTATTTAAATTTGCTATCTAAACCTATGAGGTTGGTGTGCTCATTTCTTAAATCTTGAAGAGTGCTTGTAATCATTATACAATTTGAGCACTAGAGGGCATTTGGATAGCATTTGTATATGTAAAACCTTGTGCTCATACAGCATATTATTGACCATGTATTGATCATTGATATCTAAAATGTTGTTATGTCAGAACAACAAATAAGTGGTCATTTTTCATAGTCATAGATACAAGGGTAAGCACATAAGTCACACATGTATTTCTCCATGTTTTGTTGTTTCAAACTTTATAATGCGTAATACAGTGTTTTCTTTGTAATCAATAATTTTCTGACTGTCCCTTTAAGCTGTGTTATTGGCATTCAAACAGTAATATGCCATCATGGATAATTGTTATGGTAATTTAGTTAGCGATTCGGGAAACAGTTTGGACATCACATCACAGAAACCAATCAATATCATGAACAAGGATAGGTATGTGATGATGTGGTTTTCACACACTTATAACCCACACTCTGCAAAGAATCTTCCTCCATGGACCCGGTCCCATAGAAGTCGATTATATACAGAGTGTGGTCCACAAGTGTATGAAAACCACATCATCACATACCTATCCATTACACAAAAAAAAAATTTGAAGATGGAAAAAAATACTTACTTCCTCTTCCTTCCCCTCTTCCCACGGGGCTGAGGCTCTGGGAGAGGCAACTGCCGACTCCGAAGAGTCCTCCTTGGAGCTGTTGTGGGAGGAGTGGAAGGAAGAGTACTGGGACGACCAAGGTGAGGAGTAGATGGCTGAGGAGGAGAAGATGGATGAGGAGGAGAAGATGGCTGAGGAGGATGAGTAGATGGCTGAGGAGGAGGAGGAGTAGATGGCTGAGGAGGAGGAGGAGTAGATGGCTGAGGAGGAGGATGAGATGGGCCGGCAGGAGGAGATGGCCCAGCAGCAAGAGGCCCAGCAACAAGAGGCCCAGCAACAGGAGGTAGACCAGCATGCGCCTCCCGGAAAAATGTGAACATTTCCTGATGAAGATTAAACATTCTTGTTTGTCCTTCTTGTATTCTATTCAGTATACTGATTATTTCATTTTGGCCTTGAATTATTTGATTCTGGCCATCAAGTATTCTGCGTCGTCCTTCTATGTTTTCTATCCGGGAGGTACGCATCTGGTCTATGTACTCCAGTAGAACCCGCACCTCCGCTATTTCTTCTTGTTATGCCTGTTGAACCCGTGCACGGCGGGGTGCCCGTGCACGGCGGAGTGCGGGTCTTTGAGGGACCTCGGGTTCCGCGGGTTCCGCGGGTTCAGCGGGATCCTCCTGTGCTTCCGGGGCCTCTTCATCATCTCCCGTGCGCTGTTCGTCACGGGGGGCCTCTTCCCTCCGAAGTGGGAATTCCTCACCACCACTCTCATCCCGGGGAGATGCAGGAGGCTGTGCTGCCTCGTCCCCAGACTCTGTATATAAAAAAAAATAAAAAAAATAAAGAAATGTATATATTAGCATATTTGCAAATAAAGGTTTAAATGACTTAGCTTACGATACAATTACAAATGCAGAATCATTAATCCACTTTGAAATCTAACAAACAATCAATACGATTTCCGCTTTTTCTAAACCGTGTTTGTGATATCTGTGGTCAATGTGAATGTTTTTGCGTTTGTTTTCAGTCTGTTTAAATGCACACCTAACCTATAGCCTAGATACTGATGTAACCGCAAAGTAATAGAATGCGTGTAAACAGCGTAATAGCATTAATCTGATCCTTAACACATGAAACCCAATGTTTTATCTTTCATGATTTAGAAGCATACATTTAGTATCAACTTTCGAATGTACTTTTCTTATCTAATTAGCTTCATTCTCTGGATATTCTTTGCTGAAAAGCATATCTAAATATGCTTATAAGATGCTGATTATTAGCTGAATATAGCTGCCTCCTGTGATTGTTTCACCGTGTGCATGGCTATTTCTTCATTAAAATATATCTCAAGAATGAATCAAATTAGGTAATATAAGTACATTTGAATGTTTTGTCAAATTGTATTCGCTACCTCAATCATGAAAGTAAATGTTTGCGTATAGTGTCCATTGAAATACATTCGTATGTGAAATTATTGTTCAATGAGCTTACCGTCAGATGAGAGTGGCAGGTTCCCGGTATCGATTCCTCCGATACCGACTACTTCCACCTCGGAGATGCTGGGCCGCAACATTTCCTCCCATCTGCAGTACTCCATTTCAAGGGCAGGGCCGCCACCGGTCCCTGCGGCATGTCGGGCCTCCAGGCTTAACTTTTTTTTAAGTTCAAGTTTACAGTCCCGGTACCGATGTTTGATAGAATCCATATCCCGGTTCCGGCCACCCACTGCATTGACTGCATTCCTAATCTCGTTCCAGAGCCTCCTCTTGTCAGTCGGGGTGGTCTTTTGGTGCTGCAGCATCCTATGCCTGGCCATATAGGCCTCTACGAGGGCCTCCTTCTCCTCCATCGTAAACCTCGCCTCCCTAGTCGCCTTGGCCTTCCCCTGTGATGATGCCCTCTGTTTCCCGGACTGTGAAGCCCTACTCTGACCGCCACTGGGCCCAGCCACTTGGTCATCTTGAACCAAGTGGCTGGGTCCACCCACCGCTTCCACCCCCGCTTCCTGCCCCCCTTCCTGCCCCCCTTCCTGCCCTGTTCCTCTCCCCCTCCCTCTACTCCCCCCTCTACCTGTCCCCTGCCTGGCCTCCATCTCCTCCCTAAACTAAACCCCAAATAATCAAACAAAAAGTGAGTGTGATGAAATGAAAGGGGGTCAAAATAAAGAACTAAAAAGACAAAAAAGGTGCTTAAAGTGTGAGGGATGTAAAAAAAACAAAGAGGGTAAGGAGTATTTAAATAAACGAAAAGAATAAGACTAAAAGGAGGATATGTAAACTAAATGTAACTAGGGGATGGGTATGGGATGGGTATGGGGTATGGGATAAGAGTAAATGGGATGAAAGGGAATGGGACTACAAGGAATGGGGTATGGAGTGTAGTATGAGGGGGTAGGGGGTATGGAGTGTATGTAGTGTTATTGATAAGTGTATGTATGTATTGAATGTGTTTGCGTGTAAATGTGTTAAGTGTACAGATAAATCACTCGCTCGCTAACTCACACTACTTCTAATTCTCAATAACAAACACTCCCACTAACGCTCACTAACTACCACTAACTGACGCTCCCACTAACAACTCTCACTAATAACTCCCACTAACTCACGCTCCCACTAACAGACTCTCTCCCACTCCCACTAACTCCCACTAACTCACTCACTCTCTCACGCTAACACTACCAACTGACTCTCTCACGCTAACACTACCAACTGACTCTCTCACGCTAACACTACCAACTGACTCTCTCACGCTAACACTAACTCACTCTCAAAAATTCTCAAACTCTCTATTCTTAAACCTCCAATCTCCAAAGACCCACCAGCAACACAGTCAAAGAAGCCATGCTTGTGTGGTGCTTATATACCCTGTGTAAATGTTTAATGATGTCCCAATTTCCATTGTAATTAGTGTTCAGGTGTGCTTTATTAGCAATTAATATTATTGCAATGTGTATTAGGTGTGTGAATTTGCGCATGCTCATTTAGAGTTGGTATTTGTGGAATGTGTAGAATGCGATGATGTCATAGTGTTCGTTTTAGCTTTCATTGTCCAAAAGTATTCTTTTTAAATGTGAATTTGCGATGGTGTGTTCTTCGTGAAGTGTTGTATATGTATGTTTTTCATAATATATAATGATATTGAATGCGATTTTGTTTCTAGTGTATGTATATATTTTTTAATCCTTGTTGTTATTGTGCGATTTTCCGCATCTTAAAGTATATGCGTATTCCCCGTATAAATAGTATTAAAACTTCCCCCGCTTGTGAATGTGTAATGCTTGTGTGCTTTGTTGATTGATTGTTGTTGTGACATTTGCGGCGTGTTATTGTTGTGCATGATGTGGTATGCGTCATATGACCGAGCTGTGCGTATTCTCGCGAGATCGAGTGTTAGGTGAAAAAAGGCAATTTATTTGCTTTCCCATTGATCTCTATGGGAGACTGTCTAACGCGGGCAGGATTACGCGTGTGACATACACGCGTTAGGAGCATCATTAGATGGTCTTATATTAACTCTAAATACCGGAGTCAAACAATGACGTGCGTTAGACATAAACACGCGTGGCGTTAACAGCCCATCTACCGCCGAACTCTAAATCTAGCCGTAAGAGAACAAAGCAAATTTGATGATAAAAGTTCATTGGAAAGTTGTTTAAAATTACATGCCCTATCTGTATTATGAAAGTTTAATTTTGACTACACTGTCCCTTTATGGTAGAGCATGCAAAATTTTAAACAATGTTATTATTATTATTATCATCATGTATTTGTAGAGTGCCAACAGATTCCGCAGCACTAGTTTCAATATGGTAATAGAAGCAAATTGAAACTAGTGCTGCGGAATCTGTTGGCACTCTACAAATACATGATGATAATAATAATAATAACATTGTTTAAAATTTTGCATGCTCTACCTGAATCATGAACAAAAAATGTTGGGTTTCATGTCCCTTGAATGAGAGGATGACTGGGCAGAGGCTTATGAAAGAAGATTATTGAACTATTGAACTAAATGTCTGATTATACCTTTCTGTATTTAATTGGTAAGCTTTTTCTTTTTTTTTCCTTTGTATTTCAGGCATATACATTGATTAGGTGGAGATAGATTGATCTTTTAGTGGTGGTTACGGCGCTAAGGTTGAGTCAAAAGGATTACCAGTGTGGGGAAAATGTAGAAGATCTGCAGAAGGAGGTAACTTTAAATCATGGGAGTTTATTTTTTTTTATCCACTGTGTAGGTAAATTGTTTCCTTATTCTGAGTGGTTTTGGAGCTAACCAGTGCTTTTGCATGGAATCAGATACATTTCCATACATATATAGCGTGCTAAGGCACTGTTACTGAGCTCTGTAGCAACCCAAGGGTTGCAGGTTCGATCCCTGGCGAGGTTCACTCAGCCTTTCATCCTTCCAAGGTCGATAAAATGAGCAGCGCCTTGAGACCCTTACGGGTGATTAGCCGCTCTTTACAAGTACACAATACATACATACATACATACATACATACATATCTCAAAATAACAATAGTATTGCATTGAGCAATGATACTTTTTTATTGGACTAACTATACATTTATAAGATGACAAGCTTTTGGAAGAATGTCTTCCTTTTTCAAGTCTGAAGCAATACTGACCAATTTGATGGAATTTACCGATTATGGGCGCGATCCGATATAGATCGCAGTTTGCGGCGCAAGCGAGGGAACCCGTGTCGCCCACAGTTTCAGCTCGCAACTCGAGCTATCCCATATATGTTGCCGTCAGATGCTAAGGTGCCATAAGTCTGACAAACCAGCGATGTCCAGAAATCTGCGCAAGTACAAATTTCTGGCGTCGCCAGTGACTTGCGGCACGTTAGAAACTGCCGGGGCCTACAAAACCTGACTAAAGTCTAAATCACCCGCACTGTCTAACACGCCTCCCTAACATAGCCCGACACGTCTAACCCTCTATCCGCTATCCCCCCTCACTATCCTAACAATAAAATATGTATTAACCCCTAAACCGCCGCTACCTTATAAAGTTATTAACCCCTAAACCGCCGCCAGCTATATTAAATCTATAACCCCCTAAAGTGAGCCCTACCCCGCCGCTATTTTAAAATTATTAACCCCTAATCTAATCCCCCTACCCCGCCGCCATCTATATTAAATTATTTAACCCCTAAAATACTAAACTATCCCTACCACTAAACCTAAGTCTAAGCCTACAAATAGCCCTGAAAAGGGCTTTTTGCGTGGCATTGCCCCAAAGTAACAGCTCTTTTGCCAGCCCTTAAAAGGGCTTTTTGCGGGGCATGCCCCAAAGTAACAGCTCTTTTGCCAGCCCTTAAAAGGGCTTTTGGCGGGGCTTTGTCACAAAGTAAACTGCTCTTTTGCCTACAATCTACATCCCCCTACACCGCGGCCACCTATAATAAATGTATTAACCCCTAATCTAATCCCCCTACACCGCCGCCACCTATATTAACTATATTAACCCTAATTATATTAGGGTTAATATAGTTAATATAGTTATTATATTATATATATTAACTATATTAACCCTAATTATATTAGGGTTAATATAGTTAATATCGTTATTATATTATATATATATATATATTAAGTATAATAACCCTATCTAACTCTAACATCCTAACTAAACTCTTATTAAAATAAATCTAATATTAATATTATTAATTAAAATATTCCTATTTAAATCTAAATACTTACCTATAAAATAAACCCTAAGATAGCTACAATGTAATTAATAATTACATTATAGCTATGTTAGGGTTTATATTTATTTTAAAGGTAAATTGTTAATTATTTTAACTAGGTATAATAGCTATTAAATAGTTATTAACTATTTAATAGCTACCTAGTTAAAATAATTACCCAATTACCTGTAAAATAAATCCTAACCTAAGTTACAAATACACCTACACTATCAATAAATGAAATAAACTACAAATATCTATCTAAAAATACAATTAAATAAACTAAACTAAATTACAAAAAAAAACAAACACTAAATTACAAAAAATAAAAAAAAAGATTACAAGATTTTTAAGCTAATTACACCTATTCTAAGCCCCCTAATAAAATAATAAAGCCCCCCAAAATAAAAAAATTCCCTACCCTATTCTAAATTAAAACAAGTTCAAAGCTCTTTTACCTTACCAGCCCTTAAAAGGGCCTTTTGTGGGGGCATGCCCCAAAGAAAACTGCTCTTTTGCCTGCAAAAAAAAACACAATACCACCCCCCAACATTACAACCCACCACCCACATACCCCTAATCTAACCCAAACCCCCCTTAAATAAACCTAACACTACCCCCCTGAAGATCTCCCTACCTTGTATTCACCCCGCCGGGCAGAACTCCTGATCCGATCCGGGCGATGTGTTCCAGCAAGCGGCAGTGAAGTCTTCTTCCATCCGGGCGATGTCTTGAAGCAAGCGGCAGAGAGTCTTCTTCCATCAGCGACGTCTTCAAGCAAATCGGCATCTTCAATCTTCTTACTTCGCTCCTCCGCCGCGGAGCATCCTTCCGGCACGACGACTTCCCGACGAATGAGGTTCCTTTAAATGACGTCATCCAAGATGGCGTCCGTCGAATTCCGATTGGCTGATCGTCGTGCCGGAAGGATGCTCCACGGCGGAGGAGCGAAGTAAGAAGATTGAAGATGCCGATTTGCTTGAAGACTTCGCCGATGGAAGAAGACTCTCTGCCGCTTGCTTCAAGACATCGCCCGGATGGAAGAAGACTTCACTGCCGCTTGCTGGAACACATCGCCCGGATCGGATCAGGAGTTCTGCCCGGCGGGGTGAATACAAGGTAGGGAGATCTTCAGGGGGGGTAGTGTTAGGTTTACTTAAGGGGGGTTTGGGTTAGATTAGGGGTATGTGGGTGGTGGGTTGTAATGTTGGGGGGTGGTATTGTGTTTTTTTTTGCAGGCAAAAGAGCAGTTTTCTTTGGGGCATGCCCCCACAAAAGGCCCTTTTAAGGGCTGGTAAGGTAAAAGAGCTTTGAACTTGTTTTAATTTAGAATAGGGTAGGGAATTTTTTTATTTTGGGGGGCTTTATTATTTTATTAGGGGGCTTAGAATAGGTGTAATTAGCTTAAAAATCTTGTAATCTTTTTTTTATTTTTTGTAATTTAGTTTAGTTTATTTAATTGTATTTTTAGATAGATATTTGTAGTTTATTTCATTTATTGATAGTGTAGGTGTATTTGTAACTTAGGTTAGGATTTATTTTACAGGTAATTGGGTAATTATTTTAACTAGGTAGCTATTAAATAGTTAATAACTATTTAATAGCTATTATACCTAGTTAAAATAATTAACAATTTACCTGTAAAATAAATATAAACCCTAACATAGCTATAATGTAATTATTAATTACATTGTAGCTATCTTAGGGTTTATTTTATAGGTAAGTATTTAGATTTAAATAGGAATATTTTAGTTTATAATATGAATTAGATTTATTTAATAAGAATTTAGTTAGGGGTGTTAGGGTTAGATAGAGTTAATATAGTTTATATAAATACTATAGTAACTATATTAACTATATTAACCTTAATAGAATTAGGGTTAATATAGGTAATATATATAATGTAATAACTATATTAACTATAATATACTTAGGGTTAATATAGATAATATAGCTGGCGGCGGGGTAGGTAGATTAAATTAGGGGTTAATAATTTTAATATAGATGGCGGCGGTGTAAGGGGTTCACATTAGGGGATAGATCAGTTAGATGGTGGCGGTTTTAGGGGCTCACAGTAGGGGGTTAGTTTATGTAGATGGCGGCGGTTTAGGAGTTAAATACTTTATTAGGGATTGCGGCGGGGGATCGCGGTTGACAGGGAGATAGACATTGCGCATGCGTTAGGTTTATTTTAGAAGATCGCGGTTGACAGGGAGATAGACATTGCGCATGCGTTAGGTGTTAGGTTTATTTTAGCAGCCAGTTTAGGGAGTTACGGGGCTCCAATAGTCAGCGTAAGGCTTCTTACGGCTGCTTTTTGTGGCGAGGTGAAAATGGAGTAAGATTTCTCTATTTTCGCCACGTAAGTCCTTACGCTGTATATTGGATACCAAATTGCGCGGGTTTGGTATACCTGCCTATGGCCCAAAAAACTACGGGCGACGGCAGAAATATACGCGCGTAACTTCTAGGTTACGCCGTATATAGGATACCAAACCCGCGCAAATATTGGCGTCGCCGACTTTTGCGGGCGACGATTTTTATCGGATCGACCCCTATATCTTAAAACATAGGATGGCTAGAAAGACAGAAAATGTTACAGAGGTCTGAATCCAGGGGGAGCAGGGGGTGTTGCAACAGTCATGATGGGGGTTTAGGAGACAGAGGCAGTCAGTGTCAGTAAAGGATAACAGACAGGGGAAATATATGGTTATACACAAAGCATATACTGACATAAAGTTATATATCAACATAGAATCAATATGTATAAAGATGTGAAATTATGTATACAGGGGAATATAGGATAGTCAAAAAAAAGAAGAAAGGAAGAAAGAAAAAAAGAAGAATAATAATGACAAAAGGGTGGACATAGGCTTACCTGTGTACCTATGCATAGAGAGTGTGGAATATACAATGTAATTGACTACAAAATTTTGATAATGGGTAAAGAAACCAGAGTCCACATTTTTGAAGTTGCTCCTGAGAATCTTGATTTTGAGGTTTTGAATGGAGTGGTCAGGTTGGGTGAAATGCTGACCGACAGGGGTACAGTATTTTGTTTCACAGTGGTTTTTGATTGAGTGTCTGTGTAAGTTCATCCGAAGGTGCAGTTTTTGGCTTGTTTCTCCAATTTAACATCCCACTTCACATGCAGTGCAATGTATCATGTATACCACATTTGCAGATATACATGAATATGCCCCTTTAATGTTATAGGATTTACTCTTATGATTAGCTGTGCTGCTTTCACAAATGTGTTGACATAGTTTGCAGAGAGCATTGTTGCAGCGCTTGGTTCCATTCTGGATGTTCTTTTTATCAAGGGGTAGCTTTCTGAGGACCAATTTCTGTTTTAGTGCCAGGATAGGGGGTTTTGGAAAGATTTTTTTGAGTGTGGGATCCTCTAAGTGTAGTGGCTGTAAGTTTTTATGATTTTTCGTATTCCTTCTACAGCAGGGTTATATTTAACTACTATTGGGATGCGCCATATGTTTTTCTTCTCCCTGTATTGTAGCAAGTGTTCACGTGGGGTATTGAGGGCAGAGTTCATTTGTTTGTTTATAACCCTTGTTTTGTAATCTTTTTCTCTGAATGATTGGGACAGTGTGATGAGGTGTTTGTCACGGTCCTTGGTGTCTAAGCAAATTCTGTGATATCTGGTGGCTACCAGACACCAAGAACCAAGGACCATGATAAACATCACACCGCTACTCCATATCCTGTCCGCTTGCTCTGAACAGGCGGACAGACATCGCACCAATTCAACCCGATCGAGTACAATCGGGTTGATTGACACCCCCTGCTGGCAGCCCATTGGCCGCAAATCTGCAGGGGGTGGCGTTGCACCAGCAGCTCACAAGAGCTGCTGGTGTAATGCTGATTACGGAGAGCGTATTGCTCTCGGCATTCAGCGAGGTCTGTCAGACCTGATCCGCACTGTTGGATCAGGTCTGACAGAACTTTGTTAAATAGGCCCCATAATCTGTAAATTCCATCAAATTGGTCAGTATTGCTTCAGACTTGAAAAAGGAAGACATTCTTCTGAAAGCTTTTAATCTTATAAATGTATAGTTAGTCCAATAAAAAAGTATCATTGCTCAATGCAATACTCTTGTTATTTTGATATCTAAATCTCTGGACTAACACGGCTACTCCAATAAACGTGACTATGGGATATATATCCCTAGTATCAGTGTGTATGTGTATCAGTGTGTATGAGTATGTGTGTGTATGAGTATGTGTGTATGAGTATGTGTGTGTATCAGTGTGTATGTGTGTATGAGTATGTGTGTGTATTTGTGTATGAGTATGTATTAGTATGTGTGTGTATCAGTGTGTATGTGTGTATTAGTGTGTATGTGTTTATGATTATGTGTGCGTATAAATGTGTGTGTATCAGTGTGTATATGTGTATGAGTATGTGTGTGTATCAGTATGTATGTGTGTATGAATATGTGTGTATGAGTATGTGTGTGTGTATGTGTGTGTGTGTGTATGAGTATGTTTGTGTATGAGTATTTGAGTGTATCAGTGTGTATGTATGTATGAGTATGTGTGTAGCAGTGTGTATGTGTGTATGAGTATGCGTGTGTATGAGTATGTGTGTGTATGAGTATGTGTGTGCATGAGTATGTGTGTATGAGTATGTGTGTGTATGAGTATGTGTGTGTATCAGTTAGGGTTGCCACCTTTCTTGGAAGAAAATACCGGCCATGCTAATTACCATAAATTTACATAAATAATTAAACAGCATAACTCAAAAACTAAATATGATAGGACTGATTTTAAATGCTCATTTGTTTATAACTTGTATTCATCACACTCAGAAAAAGTTTCACTTTGACAGGGGCTTTCCTTCAATATTTATTCTTTATTTTCTACATTGATATGAACCCTAAAAATACCGGTCGTGTTGGTAAAATACGGCTGGGTGGCAACCCTAGTATCAGTGTGTATGTGTGTATGAGTATGTGTATCAGTGTGTATGAGTATCTGTGTGTATGAGTGCATGAGTATGTGTGTGTATCAGTGTGTGTATGAGTATGTGTGTGTATTTGTGTATGAGTATGTGTGTGTAGTATTATGTGTGTGTATCAGTGTGTATGTGTGTATCAGTGTGTATGAGTATGTGTGTGTATGAATGTGTGTGTATCAGTGTGTATGTGTGTATGAGTATGTGTGTGTATGAGTATGTGTGTGTATGTGTGTATGAGTATGTGTGTGTATGAATATGTGTGTGTGTGTATGAGTATTTGAGTGTATCAGTGTGTATGTGTGTATATAATGTTAAGGAATCAGTCACAAAGTTAAAGTTACGCTGGGGCTGGATATTTCAACAAGACAACGACCCAAAACACTGCTCAAAATCTACTCTGGCATTTATGCAGAGAAACAAGTACAATGTTCTGGAATGGCCATCCTAGTCCCCAGACCTGAATATCATTAAAAATCTGTGGGGTGATTTGAAGCGGGATGTCCATGCTGGGCAACCATCAAACCTAACTGAACTGGAGATGTTTTGCAAGGAGGAATGGTCCAAAATACCTTCATCCAGAATCCAGACACTCATTACAGGCTATAGGAAGCGTCTAGAGGCTGTTATTTCTGCTAAATGAGGCTCTACTAAATATTGATGCAATATTTCTGTTGGGGTGCCCAAATTTAGGCACCTGTCTAATTTCGTTTGGATGCATATTGCACATTTTATGTTAATCCAATAAAACTCATTTTACTACTGAAATATTACTGTGTCCTTCAGTTATTTGATAGATCAAAATAAAATTGCTAATCCAAACACCAAATTATTTATAAATGAAAATCATGGAAATTGTCAGGGGTGCCTAAACTTTTGCATACGATTGTGTATATATATATAGGGTTAATTAGATGAAGCACTTATCAAGTGTATCCAAACTTTATTCCTTAGTAACGTTTCGGGGTGTTCACCCCTTCATCAGACCAATTATATAATAGGAGTAAAATAGAAAGCTGTTTACATACATGAAAGTTTAATTTTTTTAATTAATTTTAATTTATCCACCTGTATACAGTATAAAGGTACACAGTTTTTAATAAAATAGTTCAGATCACATTAAAGGGAAACTCCTCAATGTAGTTTCTTTAGACAGGAAATAAAGGCTTAGTTATATTAAACAACACATTTTAGATGGAAAACAGAATATTCTGGCACAATCACAGCTGCAGGCAATGTACATTTGTATTAGAACTGAACATGTTTCATGTGTAAGAGATATACCTTTCTCAAATATCTTATGAATGCAGATCAGCTCAAGGGAAAAATAACCGCAAGAAACACAAAGTGACAGAATGTCAGAACAATATGCAGTGAGATTGGCTTCTAAGGTAAGGAGCTTTCACATGACAGTTTTCCCTTTTTTAGTCACTTTGATTTAAGCAATAATTAACACAATATCTATGTACATTTAATTGATTATGTGCAGCATTGTGCCCCAACACAAGCAAATTCCAACATTGTACAATCAATTGGGAATCATACAATCATGCAGTTATATATATATATATTGTAGAGATAAGTGGACTTTCACTAACAGCATCAACACATGCCAGGGTGCTAAGATGAAATCACAGGGTTAATTAGACGAAGTACTCACTGGTCTTATCAAGTGTATCCAAACTTTATTCCTTAGTGACGTTTCGGGGGGGTTTACCTCTTCTTCAGACCAACGGAGCCCTTTCCAGTCTAATACCTGGGTATTTTTAAATAAATTTATGTATCAATATATATTTTACAAAAAATACATCAGTTATACATAAAAATATATATTTAAATATAAATACATAATTTTCTTCTATGTGAAGAACATTAGAATGTAAAATATTCATTACTACTTTCAAGGTGATTGCTGTAGGTTTAATTCCTGTCGGGTTAGCATGCGAGTGATAAATGTTATTTTTTCACCCATATTTTCACTCTCTATTGTAGTCTATATGGAGAAGAAGTTAGCACAATCGCGATATCCAAAGTCCGGAAGTTTGCGTGTCTCAGGTTTTGCTTGCACGCAAAAAATTACTTTCAACTTGTAATACGCACTCTAACCCATGCTCAAAATGTCAGTCAGTTGCAATTATAAATTAATTTTGCTAATTGTATTTGCCTTTCAAATAGATAGTTGTTTTTCTTTCACATCTGGTTCAGATTTACCTGTAAAATGTTCACCAAATGTTACAATAGCAAAGTGCAAACACCATTACATTAAAATCGGTGCAGGAATCAGGACTGAAACTGAGAAATAAATTTGCACCCTGTTAAAATATCATATTACTTCCACTTGGTCATTTACAGTAAGTTATTAATATAGGATTAGGCCCTTGGTTCTAGAATGTTAAAGTGAATATATACATTCCTTTTTAAGAATAAGTAGTTGTAGTTGCTCTCAGCAGGGAACTTTTGGAAACCATGTAATGTTCTGCTTCTATATTTTATTTGAAAATTTGTAACAGAATGCCAAAATAAAATGAAATAACATTACTTTTATGTTCAAAGAAGCAATAATGGTAAGTGATAATCAAGCAAATCCTCCTCTTGGCAGCCGTTAAGGTTACCTGGTGTGGCCAAGTTGGAAAATTCCAATATTTGCCACAAGTTACTGCTATGTATAATATACTAAATGAAATCAAAAGAGAATGATAGGCATTATTGACACAAATAAAGGATAGATGTAACATGTTTCCTCATGTGGCTAACACTAATATTCTAAAGAAAGAAAAAAGCTTTTCTGCGGGTGAGAAATGATTCAAGTTTAAAGCTACACTATTCAATATCCAGCAATGTCATTTCCATTTATTGATTCCTAGGTCAACCAATATAAGCTTAATTTTTGTTCTTGACAATCATTCATGACACTATTAAAATGTTTGTTTTTTAAAAAAATCCCGGCTACTGACTTGTAGCAGTAGTATGATCTATTATGTTAACTTTATTTATAAAACCATAAAATGCAGTAGAACAACAAATGCATGATAAAGCAATGCAATATCACTTACTCTGAATTTAAATAAGCAGTAGATTTTTTTCTAACAAATTTAAAATTGTACTTACATTTTCGGACCCCCTGTATCATGTGACAGCCATCAGCCAATCACAGACTCAAGCATAGGAAATGGAAAATAATATATATTTATTATACATGTTAAAGAAACATTAGATATAATAGCATTGCATAATCAACAAGTGCATAATAAAAATACAAAGCAATATCCCTTTGATTAATTTTAAAATGTATTTACATTTTCCGACCCTTGTATCATGTGACAGCCATCTGCCAATCACAGACTGTACAAATACACTGTGACCTCTTTCACACACTCAGTAGTAACTGGTTCCCCAGAATATGTGCATATAAAGACTGAACAACTTGATAATGGAAGTCTCTTAAAATGTATGCTCTATCTGAATCATGAAAGTTTTAATTTTAAATTTAGTACATTTTTGTTAGATAGTTTTAGTTTAAGCTGTTGTCCAGTGGCTGCCCTGAAAATGTTCCCATATGACATAAAGGGTTAACAAATGTATTTAACAAATAAATCATGTTTTGTACCCTGTGACAAATAATTTATCTAAAACATTTTTTTTTATCTGTGCACCTGTCTAATATTCGTAGATGACCGCCCACCTGTGAACCCATATCTCTTGACCTTGGAGCTTCAATTGTTTTGCGCTGCTCAGTAAAAGGAAAGCCCTTTCCACTGCTTCACAAACAAATACTGTAAATACGGAAAACAGTCTCATGACCAGCTGGGGAATATAATGCAAAGCATAGATTCCATATAAAGAGAAACTTTATTCGACCTGCATTAAAAAAAATACCAGGGCAAACAGTGTACAGGTATGATCTACACCCCACAGAGTAAGCCGTGGTATTGTTTTTAATTGTTTTTGGATTTAAATTTGGAAGCTGGAACATATTAAATACCTGGCTTCTGCAATTCCTTAGTAATAATATTAAAAATGTAATTAGGCACAGGACGATCCTCTACCTCTAAAGTAATTAAAACAGCCTTCTGAAATTAAAGGGCACATCAGTAGGATCCTGATACTCAAAAAATCTATCCTCAGAAAAAGAATTCTCAAAGTCAGAAACACAACAATTATAAATGGGTAAGCTAGAGTGGCTACTCCTTCGGGAAGTCCATGATGAGCTAAACTCTAAATGTTTTTTTTAGTATATAACAACTAAGAAGGAAAATATAAGTATATTCAAATGTGAGAAGGGTGACCTAATTAACATTGACTAAGGGAAGGCTGTGGTACCAAACAATTTTGTTTCTTTAGTATACACAAGAGAGGAACCGGTGGGAGAGAAATTGAAACAAACTAAAACTTACAAGCTTATACCAATAACTGGGTTACCTCTAGATTATATCAGGAAAAAAATGGATAATATCAAACTAAATACAGCCAAGCGTTACAAGGGAACTTAGCACTGTCAAGCGAATAGTGCAGCCACCAAATACTGGCGTTCAATCTGGCTTTGAGGTATGTGATATAAAGCCAGGAGTGACTGCCATGAATGATATACAGAAGCTTTATGGTCGGGAGAATAGTTACACTGCCGCAAGATTCATGTATGGCCACAACGTACTAGACTTCATGGGGCCTATTTATCAAAGGTCTTGCGGACCTGATCCGAGAGTGCGGATAAGGTCCACAAGACCTTGCTGAATGCAGAGAGCAATACGCTCTCCGTATTCAGCATTGCACCAGCAGCTCACAAGAGCTGCTGGTGCAACGCCGCCCCCTGCAGACTCGAAGCCAATGGGCCGCCAGCAGGGGGTGTCAATCAACCCGATTGTACTCGATCGGGTTGAATTTCAGGCGATTGCTGTCCGCCTGCTCAGAGAGCCCCTCAGTGGTCCAAATGAGCTCCCAAACATGCTGAAGTACCTACACTACACATCATTGGACTGTGGTAAAGACCGGAGTTGGGTAATTAGTACTTGACATATTGATTGGGGCCATATAAGCAGTTTGCTCCTACATGGCAGTCACCCTTACTCATCATCTGATCAGAGGCACTGATTATTATCCCGAACTCTAGTAAATATTATTTGAATGTCTTCCTGGATGTCTTTAATTCCCAAATATAAAAGGGAATTTAGTTGTTAGCATTTTTTCCTTACTTTTATATATACACATGGGGTTCGGAAACTTGTATAAGTGCTTTGTCATCAACGATTGTCTTTTTGGTTTGCAAATGTCTAAAACCTTGTTATTCCACAATCCTTACATGCTGGAGTCTATCAAACACTACTACTGCTAGAGCTTTAGCAGGCTCATAGAAAATATAATGGCAAGTGAGGACTGGCTGAAAGATTTCTTTATTTAGATGTTCATTGCCCTATAGGAAGCTTTACTGATAGGGTAGATATGTTACCTTGGGGTAGTACTTACATACTGGTTAAACCACTGATCTTTCCCTAAAATTTCATTCAGCGAGATTACGAGTTTTGCGTTAGAGGCTATGCGGTGCTAACGAGCAGTTTCAGCTCACCACTCACCTACAGAAAACGCTGGTATTACGGGTTTTTTTCAACCCGGCGTTAGTCTCTAAAAAGTGAGCAGAGAGCAAAATTTAGCTCCACATCTCACTGTAATACCAACGCTGCTTACAGTAGCGGTGAGCTGGCAAAAGGTGCTCATGCACGATTTCCTCATAGGAATCAATGGGGCAGAATCTGCTGAAAAAAAACCTAACACCTGCAAAAAAGCAGCGTTCAGCTCCTAACGCAGCCCCATTGATTCCTATGGGGAAATAAAAGTTATGTCTACACCTAACACCCTAACATGAACCCCGAGTCTAAACACCCCTAATCTTACACTTATTAACCCCTAATCTGCTGCCTCCGACATCGCCGACACCTGTTTTATATTATTAACCCCTAATCTGCCACTCCGGACACCGCCACCACCTACATTATATTTATTAACCCCTAATCTGCTGCCCCAACATTGCCGCCACCTACCTACACTTATTAACCACTAATCTGCCACCCCCAACGTCGCTGCCACTATAATAAATATATTAACCCCTAAACCTAAGTCTAACCCTAACCCTAACCCCCCAATTTAAATATAATTTAAAATAATCTAAATTAAATTACTACAATTAAATTAATTATTCCTATTTAAAAGTAAATACTTACCTATAAAATAAACACTAAGATAGCTACAATATAACTAATAGTTACATTGTATCTAGCTTAGGATTTATTTTTATTTTACAGGTAACTTTGTATTTATTTTAACTAGGTAGAATAGTTATTAAATAGTTATTAACTATTTACTAACTACCTAGATAAAATAAGTACACATTTACCTGTAAAATAAACCCTAACCTAAGTTAGAATTACATCTAACACTACACTATAATTAAATCATTTACCTAAACTAACTACAATTAAATTAACTAAAGTACGAAAAAAAAACCACTAAATTACAGAAAAAAATAAAATAATTACAAGAATTTTAAACTAATTACACCTAATCTAATCCCCCTAATAAAATAAAAAAAAGCCCCCCAAAATAAAAAAAATCCCTACCCTATACTAAATTATAAATAGCCCTTAAAAGGGCCTTTTGCGGGGCTTTGCCCCAAAGTAATCAGCTCTTTTACCTGTAAAAAAAATACAATACCCCTCCAACATTACAACCCACAACTCACACACCTAACCCTACTCTAAAACCCACCCAATCCCCCCTTAATAAAACCTAACACTACCCCCTTGAAGATCACCCTACGTGAGACGTCTTCACCCAACCGGGCAGAATTGGTCCTCCAGAGGGGCAGAAGTCTTCATCCGATCTGGGCAGAAGAGGACCTCCAGACAGGCAGAAGTCTTTATCCAGGCGGCATTTCTATCTTCATCCATCCGACGAGGAGCGGGTCCATCTTGGAGACATCCAACGTGGAGCATCCATCCAGACCGACGACTACCCGACAAATGACGGTTCCTTTAAATGACGTCATCCAAGATGGCGTCCCTTGAATTCCGATTAGCTGATAGGATTCTATCAGCCAATCAGAATTAAGGTAGGAAAAATCCTATTGGCTGATGCAATCAGCCAATAGGATCGAGCTTGCATTCTATTGGCTGATTGGAACAGCCAATAGAATGCAAGCTCAATCCTATTGGCTGATTTAATCAGCCAATTGGATTGAACTTCAATCCTATTGAATCAGCCAATAGGATTTTTCCTACCTTAATTCAGATTGGCTTATAGAATCCTATCAGCTAATCGGAATTCAAGGGACGCCATATTGGATGACATAATTTAAAGGAACCGTCATTCATCGGGTAGTCGTCAGTCTGGATGGATGCTCCGCGTCAGATGTCTTCAAGATGGACCCGCTCCGCTCTGGATGGATGAAGATAGAAGATGCTGCCTGGATGAAGACTTCTGCCCGTCTGGAGGTCCTCTTCTGCCCAGATTGGATGAAGACTTCTGCCACTCTGGAGGACCACTTCTGCCCAGTTGGGTGAAGACATCTCACGGTAGGGTGATCTTCAAGGGGGTAGTGTTAGGTTTTATTAAGGGGGGATTGGGTGGGTTTTAGAGTAGGGTTGGGTGTGTGGGTGGTGGGTTGTAATGTTGGGGGGGTATTGTATTTTTTTTTACAGGTAAAAGAGCTGATTACTTTTGGGCAATGCCCTGCAAAAGGCCCTTTTAAGGGCTATTTGTAATTTAGTATAGGGTAGGGATTTTTTTTATTTTGGGGGGCTTTTTTATTTTATTAGGGGGATTAGATTAGGTGTAATTAGTTTAAAATTCTTGTAATTATTTTATTTTTTTCTGTAATTTAGTGTTTGTTTTCATACTTTAGTTTATTAAATTTAATTGTAGTTAATTGTAGTTAATTTAGGAAATTATTTTAATTATAGTGTAGTGTTAGGTGTAATTCTAATTTAGGTTAGGATTTATTTTACAGGTAAATGTGTCTTTATTTTAACTAGGTAGTTATTAAATAGTTCATAACTATTTAATAACTATTGTACCTAGTTAAAATAAATATAAAGTTGTCTGTTAAATAAAAATAAGGCCTAAGATAGCTACAATGTAACTATTAGTTATATTGTAGCTATCTTAGGGTTTATTTTATCGGTAAGTATTTAGTTTTAAATAGGAATAATTTATTTAATTGTAGTAATTTTATTTAGTTTTATTTAAATTATTTTTAAGTTAGAGGGGGTTAGGGTTAGACTTAGGTTTAGGGGTTAATACATGTAATATAGTTGCGGCGACTTTGGGGGTAGCAGATTAGGGGTTAATAAATGTAGGTAGGTGTCAGAGATGTTAGGGACGGCAGATTAGGGAGTTAATAAAATGTAACTAGTGTTTGCAAGGCGGGAGATCGGCGGTTTAGCGGTTAATATATTTATTACAGTGCCGGCGATGTCCAGTCAGCAGATTAGGGGTTAAAAAATGTAAGTGTTTGCGATGTGGGGGGGGCTCGGTTTAGGGGTTAATAGGTAGTTTATGGGTGTTAGTGTACTTTTTATCACTTTAGTTAAGAGTTTTATGTTACGGCATTAGCCCATAAAACTCTTAACTACTGACTTTTAAATGCGGTACGAGTCTTGACTGGAGAGGGTCTACCGCTCACTTCTTCCAAGACTCGCAATACCGGCGTTAGGAAAATCCCATCGAAAAGATAGGATATGCAATTGACGTAAGGAGATTTGCGGTATGCTAGAGTCGTGGATAAAAAAGTGAGCGGTACACCTGTACCTGCCAAACTCGTAATACCAGCGAGCGTTAAAAAGCAGCATTGTGACCTCTCAACTCTGCTTTTTAAGGCTAACGCAAGACTCGTAATCTAGCCGATTGTGTCTAATAGTTGTTAATTTATCTGTAAGGCTTGATGTAAAATATTTTGGTATATGTACAGTATACTAGGTATGACTGCAGATTTACACTACTATGTATCCTTAGGTTAGTACTTGTTTACCTAATCTATATATATGTTTTGTATTGTACACATTAAGGTCTTCTGCCCTGAGACCTATCCTAATTAACCTATACACATATACTAATTTCCTTCTTTTGTTTTTCCTTACTCGCCCAATAGTTAATACTGGGTGGGATGCTTATAACTAGAATAATTATTTATCCGTATTACAAGCCTGCTTTGTTACTAATGTATCTACTACTTAGAGATGTGGCTGCTCATTATGTCCTGAACAATATTTGCATATCTATGTTCTCCTATACTTTATTCACTCAAAATGGTACTGGCACGTAAGCTATCTTCTTTTCTTAACACCAAAGACCCATATGCCAATTACCTTATTGAAATCTGACTTGCCAAAGATTCTGAATATAAGTAATGCAGCCCCTAATGCAGAACCTTTTGTTACTGCACTATAAATAATGAGCAGATACTAGCTATTTAAATAATCTCTAAACATATATTTTAAAAGCCTCTCCATATTATTATTTAAGTAATTTTAGCCACAGAAGTGGTTTACTGGTGTTATCTCATAATACTGTTAGTATTTTATTTATCTAGTGACTCATTTTCAATGTTGTCTGCTACATTCTTCTCTAATGTTAGTTCTAAACTGCAGTGGGACTTGTAATAATTCTCCATGAAGACTAATTTGATTGCATGCAGTTTCCCATCCTGTTCTGTTATAGTGATGTACTACGTGTTTCTATGTATGTACAGTTCTCTCAGATAATAAACTTATGTCATAAATGTAGTATCATGTGATATGGCTTGATTTGATGTCCCTTGGCTTAGTGTGGTACGTGTTGCTTCTTGTTTTAATATTCTCTTGTTGTCTGATGCAGGTACCTGTTGCGGGGAAAAGGGTCCGTACCCAGTCAACGGGGCCAGTATAGCTGATAAAATAGAAAATAATATTTATTGTTGTATTGTTGGATACAATTGTCTTTTCACACTGAGGCAACGCTAACTATTCAGAAGAGACCCTAGCCTTATATTGCATCCTGAGGTTATACACATTTTGATCTCCACCTTTCAATTTTAATTTTATCTGTGATGTAACAGTCAAAATTGATAATATGATCTCATGTGTCTCTCTTTATTTGCCATTTGTATACCATTTATATTTCTGCTTATATATTGTACTGTATACCAAAAGTCAATAAAAAAATATATAAATATATATATAAAAAAAAAAGATATAGCATGTTTCAAGATATTTGGAAAGAGTTCAAAAGTGTATATACACACTGTCTATACCAAGGCAATTGTTTGTGAGAAGAGGTAGCACTTTAAGGCTAGAGGAAAGGAGATTTAATCTTCAGCAATATAAAAAAAATTCCACTGTAAGATCAAATTGTGGAACTTGTTGCCTAAGGAGGTAGCGACTGCCAATACCTTATAAATATTACAAATGGCTTATATATACAATGTAAGTTATCCACCACTTATCACCTCTTTAGAATATTCCAACAAATGGCTATATAATGTAATACTCCATTGTTTATCATATATAGCTTCTTAAAAATAAATACATGTTTATGCATGAACACTTCATTTTAAAACATTTGCAGAAAGTGAAATGAAGTGCGTACTTGGCTGTTTGCCCCCTTGTTCATCCCAGCTGCTTTGCTGATGTCATGTAACACATACCTATGGGTGCCTGTGGTGTCTCTACTTCATAGCTAAAGCATTTTGTTCCCTAATTGGTTGGTGCTTTTGGCTAGAATAATGACAGTGCTGACCAAGTTATTTACAACATAAAATTGAATTCTTTCCTGTATATGCTACTGGAGAAACATTCAATTAATTAAATTGGTGGTTTCATTTTTTATGTACTACTAACGTGGCTCTCAAAATAAAGTCTCTACAGATTTTTCTATATAACGCATCTTAGTGTTTATACGTTTTGGAACTAACATGTAACTTTGCCAAGGTTGGTCCAAGCATAGCACTACTTTATTAGAGTCTGGAAAAGTTCCAGTTTCAAAGTTAATTTACAAAGGTATAAATCTCTGTTGGTAAAATACTGTATGACCTTAAAACAACTCCTTGGCTAAAAAAATTTCACTCCTAAAACTTGATCATAAATCAAATACATATCACCCTTTTTATTTCCACTCTTTCAATAGAATGTTTTAACACAAGTAAAACTGTAGAATCAAGCAAAATGTCTATAAAGTCAAAGAAAGCAGGTGTAATAAATGAGCGGATAGCATAACATTTAACATATTTGATGGCAGTTTCTATGTTTGCAATTGCTTTGCGTAAGATGTAATGTCTTTAATAATTTTCTCTTTGTCTCTTTAAAAATCATTTGGGATAGGTTTTTGTTTCAGGTCTGCACGCCAACAAAACAATGCAGTATATTTATCAACAACTAAAAATAATAATGTATATAAAGGAGCCATATCTCCCCATGTTTTATAAAATTATATAATTTGTAATTATAGATATCTCTGCAAACTTCTAAATGGGATTCTTCAAAGGATAGCCATCTATCCTTATTGTTTTTAAACCTCAAATTCAGGACCTGTTCTATAAGGTACACACACAAATAATACCTTGTTTCTTCAGCTGATTAAACACTTTTGTAGAAATACCCAAATATAGAAGAAGAAAAAAATACTACTATATAAACTACCAAATAAATTACACTTTTGCGTAGATTTCTATGTCACAAATGGTAAACAACACATGAGAGTTATTTCAAGCATACATTTTTTTTGGTCTCACATATTATATGAATTTACCTTCTGATGACACTGACATTACTCAATAGAAATTACTTAATAAAAAAATTGTAAAAATATTTATTATTGTTGTTATTTTGCACTATCTTACTATTTTGTAATTTATACAAATAATAAGTAGGGATAAAGCCATAAACATGTGTGACAATGTATTCAAGTTCTTACCCATGTCCAAACTGACTCGGCATATTAAAAAAAAGACAAAAAAAAACCTCAAACAAACATGAAATATTTGCAACAAAAATTATCCTATATACATTTTCTCAAGCTTTTGTCTATTTTAACACATACTATGTTCTCCAATTGGTTTAGATTTTTAACTAGTGGGAAAGCCTGCCAAGAGGGCAGTCTATTGTGGTGATAGAACTACCGAACCACCCTGCCATTTTCTGAAGGGCAGTCTATAGTGGTGACAGAACCACCCTGCCATTTTCGGAATTCACCTGGATGCAGCTTATGCTGCATCCAGGTGGATTCTTTTACCATCCTGCCATCCAGGTGGATTCTGAAAATGGCAGGGTGGTGAAAGAATCCACCTGGATGCAGCTTATGCTGCATCCAGGTGGATTCTTTTACCACCCTGCCATTTTTGGAATCCACCTGGATGCAGCTTATGCTGCATCCAGATGGATTCTGAAAAAAGCAGGGTGGTGAAATAATCCATCCAGGTGGATTCTTTCACCACCCCTTTTGCTCTATCTCCCCCCTCTCTTTTGCGCTCTCTCTCCCTCTCTTTTGCGATCTCTCCCCCCTCACTTTTGCGCTCTCTCTCCCTCTCTTTTGCGCTCTCTCCCCTCTCTCTTTTGCGCTCTCTCTCCCCTTTCTTTTGCTCTCTCTCCCCCTTCTCTTTTGCTCTCTCTCCCTCTTGTCTTTTGATCTCACCCATTTCTTTTGCTCTCTATCCCCCCTCTCTTTTGCTCTGTCCCCCCTCTCTTTTGCCCTCCCCTCTCTTTTGTTCTCCCTCTCCCCTCTCTTTTGCTCTCTCTCTCCCCTCTCTTTTGCTCTCTCTCCCCTCTCTTTTGCTCTTTCTATCATTTGCTCTCTCTCCCCTCTCATTTGCTCTCTCTCCCCTTTCATTTGCTCTGTCTCCCCTTTCAGTCTGTGTTGTTAATAAAACAAAAAAAATTGAACTACAGAAAAAAATTAACAAATAAAACTTAATCTCTATGAAAATAAAAAAGCCCCCCCCCAAATAAAAACACCCCCTAATCTAATGCTAAAGTACCAATACCCCTTGAAAGGGCTTTTGGTATGACATTGCCCTAAGTTAAACAGCTCTTTTGCAGCTACCAAAAATTCTAAGTCCCCCCTAACAGTAAAACCCACCACCCACCAAAATAAATAAACCTAACACTAAACAACCTAAAGTATGGATTGCCCTGAAAAGGGCATTTGTATGGGCATTGTCCTTAAAAGGGCATTCAGCTCTTTTGCTGCCCATCCCTAATCTAAAAAAAAAATATTTAAAAACAAAACCTAAGTCTAACCACCAAAAATAAGTTACAAAAAAAAGAAAAAAAATCTATTACAGAAAATGAAAAAAACTAATTACCAAAGTTTACAAAATTAAACCTTATCCCTATTAAAATAAAAAAGCCCCCCAAAATAAAAGCACCCCCTACTCTAAGAATAAACTACCAGTCGTATTGGAAAGTTCTATCAGCGCTAGACTGAAACAGCTATCTACAGCTCCTCAAATAAAGAGTCCTTAGCTAAACCCTAAATTAAAATCAATGGGGTGAAATAGGTTCAAGGAGCACCAAAATAGGCAGAGATAGAGATATATATAACAGTAAACAATATTGAATGAGATATATAGTCAGCCACCAATTGTGCAAGTTCTCCCACTTAAGAAGATGAGAGAGGCCTGTAATTTTCATCATAGGTATACCTCAACTATGAGAGACAAAATGTGGAAACAAATCCACACAATCACATTGTCTGATTTGGAAAGAATTTATTTGCAAATTATGGTGGAAAATAAGTATTTGGTCACCTACAAACAAGCAAAATATCTGGCTCTCACATACCTGTATCTTCTTCTTTAAGAGGCTCCTCTGTCCTCCACTCATTACCTGTGTTAACACAAGAACTGTGAGCAATCATCCCAGAACCACACAGGGGGGCCTAGTGAATGACCTGCAGAGAGCTGGATCAACATAACAAAGGCTACCATCAGTAACACACTACGCTGCCAGGGACTCAGATCCTGCAGTGCCAGACGTGTCCCCCTGCTTAAGCCAGTACATGTCCAGGCCCGTCTGAAGTATGCTAGAGAGCATTTGGATGATCCAGAAGTGGAATGGGAGAATGTCATATGGTCAGATGAAACCAAAGTAGAACTGTTTGGTAGAAACACAACTTGTTGTGTTTGGAGGAGAGAGAACACCATACCTACTATAAAGCATGGGGTGGCAACATCATGCTTTGGACTGTTTCTCTGCAAAGGGAACAGGACGACTGATCCGTGTACATGAAAGAATGAATGGGGCCATGTATCGTGAGATTTTGCGTGCAAACCTCCTTCCATCAGCAAGGACATTGAAGATGAAATGTGGCTGGGTCTTTCAGCATGACAATGATCCCAAACACACCACCCGGGAAACGAAGGAGTGGCTTTGTAAGAAGCATTTCAAGGTCCTGGAGTGGCCTAGCCAGTCTCCAGATCTCAACCCCATAGAAAACCTTTGGAGGGAGTTGAAAGTCCGTGTTGCCCAGCGACAGCCCCAAAACATCACTGCTCTAGAGGAGATCTGCATGCAGGAATGGGCCAACATACCAGCAACAGTGTGTGACAACCTTGTGAAGACTTACAGAAAACATTTGACCTCTGTCATTGCCAACAAAGGATATATAACAAAGTATTGAGATGAACTTTTGATATTGACCAAATACTTATTTTCCACCATAATTTGCAAATAAATTCTTTCCAAATTAGACAATGTGATTGTCTGGATTTGTTTCCACATTTTGTCTCTCATAGTTGAGGTATACCTATGATGAAAATTACAGGCCTCTCTCATCTTCTTAAGTGGGAGAACTTGCACAATTGGTGGCTGACTAAATACTTTTTTCCCCACTGTAACAGTAAACAATATTAAATTGACAATGATAGATATTAAATAGTTTATACAATGATAAAAGTCATGGATCCATGATTAAAAACAATAACAATAAAGTATACAAATGGTTAAAATATATATACAAATAAAATTGGAATAAGAATGAGGTGGCAGTTGGAGTGCTAAAAGACAGTACAAACATTTATCACAATGCGCACACGTAAAATGGCATATAGCAAATGAGCCTATAAAGACACGAGGAAAAACAGATGATTAAAAAAAATTAAAAACAGTGGATGGGAAGTGTCAATAAGAGTGTCAAAAAATGTCAAAAAAGGATGTTTTCAAAAAAAGGCACACGAGGTGAGTCCTGTGGGTACGCAAAAAAGGTGTGGATGGTGCACAAACAAATATCTCAAAAAAAGTGTCTCAGAAAAAAACGAAAAAATGAAAAACTTAAGAATCCAAAGATACTGGTATTAATCCAAGTACATGTAGTAAAGTCAAATTAAAGTCAAAATGAAAGTCATCATTTCATTTGAGGATCAAGATAATCCCAAGATAATCAGCTCTTTTACAAAAAATACACAAAGTCCCACCTAACAGTAAACCCCCCACCCCCAAAATAAAAGAACCTAACACTAAAAAACCTAAACTACCCATTGCCCTGAAAAGGGCATTTGTTTGGGCATTTAGCTCTTTTACTGTCCATCCCAAATCTAAATAAAACAAACCCCCCAAAAAATTTAAATTTTTTAAAAAAATTCTAACCCCCAGATTGCTACTCACCGTTCCTGAAGTCCAGCAGAGAAGGTCCTGTTCCAGGCGGTGAAGTCTTCTTCCAAGCGCAACCTCTTCTTCTTCCAGGATCATCCTGCGTGGAGCGGAGCTGAAGACCGATGACCACGGAGCTGAAGACCAGCGATCCTGGAACTGAAGACCAGCGACCCTAGAACTGAAGACCGGCGACCGCGGAGCCATAGAGCGTGGATAATCCTCTTTGTACGATCTTCGCCATACACTGACTAGTGAATTCAAGCTAATTTGAACAGCCAATAGGATTTGAGTAGCTCTCATCCTATTGGCTGATTTTAATTTGAAGAATCTAATCAGCCAATAGGAATTTAAGGAGACGCCATCTTTAATCGCATACCTTGAATTTACTATTCAGTGTATGGCGGAAATTGTACGAAGAGGATCCTCCATGCTCCATGGCTCCGCGGTTGCCGGTATTCAGTTACAGGGTCACTGTTCTTCAGTTCCAGGGTCACCGGTCTTCAGCTCCATGGTCATCTGTCTTCAGTCTTCAGCTCTGCTCTGTGCAGGATGTTCCTGGAAGAAGAAGAGGACGCGCTTGGAAGAAGACTTCAACGCCTGGAACAGGACCTTCTCCGCCGGACTTTAGGAATGGTGAGTAGCAACCTGGAGGTTAGACTTAAGGTTTTTTTTTGGGGGGGTTGTTTTATTTAGATTAGGGATGGGCAGTAAAAGAGCTAAATGCCCTTTAAAGGGCAATGCCCAAACAAATGCCCTTTTACTGTTAGGTGGAACTTTGTGTATTTTTTGTAAAAGAGCTGAATATCTTGGGGTAATGCCCTGAAAAAAAAGCTCTTTTAAGGGCTACTGGTAGTTTATTAGGGGGTGTTTTTATTTTGTGGGGGCTTTTTTATTTTCATAGGGATTAGGTTCAATTTTGTTACATTTGGTAAGTTGATTTTTTATTTTCTGTAATGTTAGGCTTTTTTATTTTTTGTAAACTTATTTTTTTTTATTTTTTGTAACTTTAGAATGTATTAGTTTAGGTAATTTGGGTTAATTTAAGGGGGTGTTAGGTTAGGAGGTGTTAGGTTAGGAGGTGTAAGGTTAGGGTACTTACGGCTTGATTTAGAGTTTGGTGATAGCCGTCAAAACCAGCGTTAGGGGCTCCTAACGCTGGTTTTGGGCTACCGCTGGTATTTAGAGTCAGCCAGGAAAGGGTCTAACGCTCACTATGCAGCCGCGACTTTTCCATACCGCAGATCCCTTTACGTCAATTGCGTATCCTATCTTTTCAATGGGATCTTTCTAACGCCGGTATTTAGAGTCGTGGCTGAAGTGAGCGTTAGAAATATAACGACAAAACTCCAGCCGCAGCAAAAAGCCAGGAGTTAAGAGCTTTCTGGGCTAACGCCGGTTCATAAAGCTCTTAACTACTGTGCTCTAAAGTACACTAACACCCATAAACTACCTATGTACCCCTAAACCGAGTTCCCCCCACATCGCCGCCACTCTATTAAAAAATTTTAACCCCTAATCTGCCAACCGCACACCGCTGCTAACCTACGTTATCCCTATGTACCCCTAATCTGCTGCCCCTAACATCGCCGACCCCTATATTATATTTATTAACCCCTAATCTGCCACCCCAAACATCGCCGCCACCTACCTACACTTATTAACCCCTAATCTGCCGACCGGACCTCACCGCTACTCTATTAAATTTATTAACCCCTAAAGCTAGATCTAACCCTAACCCTAACACCCCCCTAAGTTAAATATAATTTAAATCTAACTAAATAAATTAACTCTTATTAAATAAATTATTCCTATTTAAAGCTAAATACTTACCTGTAAAATAAATCCTAAAATAGCTACAATATAAATTATAATTATATTGTAGCTATTTTAAGATTAATATTTATTTTACAGGCAACTTTGTATTTATTTTAACCAGGTACAATAGCTATTAAATAGTTAATAACTATTTAATAGTTACCTAGTTAAAATAATTACAAAATTACCTGTAAAATAAATCCTAACCTAAGTTACAATTAAACCTAACACTACACTATCAATAAATTAATTAAATAAAATACCTAAAATTATCTACAATTAAACCTAACACTACACTATCAATAAATTAATTAAATACAATACCTACAAACAAATACAATTAAATAAACTAACTAAAGTACAAAAAATAAAAAAAAATATTTACAAACATTATAAAAATATTACAACAATTTTAAGCTAATTACACCTGCTCTAAGCCCCCTAATAAAATAACAAAGTCCCCCAAAATAAAAAAATGCCCTACCCTATTCTAAAATACAAATAGAAAAGCTTTTTTACCTTACCAGCCCTTAAAAGGGCCTTTTGCGGGGCATGCCCCAAAGAATTCAGCTGTTTTGCCTGTAAAAAAAAAATACAATACCCCCCCAACATTACAACCCACCACCCACATACCCCTAATCTAACCCAAACCCCCCTTAAATAAACCTAACACTAAGCCCCTGAAGATCTTCCTACCTTATCTTCACCACGCCGGGTATCACCGATCGGTCCAGGCTCCGAAGTCTTCATCCAAGCCCAAGCGGGGGCTGAAGATGTCCATGATCCGGCTGAAGAAGTCCATCATCAGGCAGAAGTCTTCATCCTATCCGGGCAGAAGAGGAGATCCGGACTGGTAGACATCTTCATCCAAGCGGCATCTTCTATCTTCCATCCGACGACGAGCGGCTCCATCTTCAATACCGCTGGTATTGAGAGTTGCAGTGGTGGTAAATTATGCTCTATGCTCCTTTTTTGGAGCCTAACGCAGCCATTCTGTGAACTCTCAATACCAGCGGTATTTAAAAGGTGCGGGGAAAAAAAAGCCAGCGTTAGCTACGTGGGTCGTTACCGGCAAAACTCTAAATCTAGCCGTTAGTTATTTAAAAAGTTATTTGCGTTGTGGGTTTTGGCGGTTTAAGGGGTTAATAAATTAATTAGGTTTATTGCGATTTGGGAGTTTTGCGGTTTAGGGGTTAATAGGGTAATTAGGTTTATTGCAATGTAGGGGTTTTGCTTTTTAAGGGTTAATAGGATAATTAGGTTTATTGTGATGTGGGGGTTTTGCGGTTTAGAGGTTAATAGGGTAATTAGGTGTATTCCGATGTGGGTGGTTGACGGTTAAGTGATTAAGGGGTTAATCATTTTATTATTTAGCGATGTGGGGGTTTGCGGTGTATGGGTTAATACTTTGTGCAGGAGTTTTTTGTTTCTTTTGTTATATTTTGTGTTATATTTCGGGCGGTAAGTTTTTTTTTACTAATACTTGATGCGGGCGGTTAGTTTTTCTTTAATACAGTCCAAAAGAAATAGCAGCACTCACCACTTATGCAAAAACTTCCATCTTTATTGAGACTTCAAAGAAAAAGAAGACAACGTTTCGGACCTCTAGTCCTTAGTCATGTCAATACACAAATGCAGGTAACACACCTTAATAAAGGGATAGGGGTTACAAACCACACCTACTAATTAACTTTTTAACTGCAAAATCACAGATACTATTTCAGTGTTACCTGACAAAAAGAGGATACGCCATCTAGTGACAAAATACAAAAATACAAAAGTGCATGCAAATAAAATCAATTATACAGTGTTTCATATAACAAAAATACAGAATACAAAATATCAATCTAATATATATCATAGTTGTTATTCACAATAGAGGTGGATCAAAGGAAGACCGAAAGGTCATAGTCTTTGTTCATTCCAATTGGAAACCGGGTCTTCAATTTATTAATCCAAAATACCTCCTTCTGTTTTAGATATAATTCTCTATCCCCTCCCCTTCTGGGTATGGTGATATGATCTATGATCTGAAACCTAAGTTGGCAGATGTTGCGACCTGCCTAAATAAAATGTTCTGCTACTGGATTTTTTATTTTGCTATTCCTAATGTCAGACCTATGCTCACATATTCTCTCCTGGACCATCCTAGTGGTCTCTCTGATATAGCTCCGCCTACAAGGGCACGTAATCATATATATGGCATAGGTAGTATTACATGTAAATAGACCCCTAATGCTATATTTCTTACCAGTATGTGTATGATAGAAGTATTTTCCCTTTACCATACTGTTACAACTGGCACAACCCAGACATGGATAACACCCATGTTTTTATCAGAAATATATGTCTGTATATTAGTTTTTTGAGGGCCTATGTCAACTTTAATCAGTCTATCTCTAAGGTTCTCATTTCTCCTATAGGCAGGCATAAAACCTAACTGAAATTCCTTAACTAAAGGATTGCATGTGCTCAAGATATGCCAGTGTTTTCTAAGGATAGAGTTTATGCAATTACTTAATTAATTAAATTTAGTGGCAAAGACAGGGCAATCTTATTTGGTCTTAATCTTAACTTTTGGTTTGGATGTCTCAAGCAGACTATTATGTGGTAATGCCGCTATTTCTTTAATCTCCTTGTCAACTAGCCCTGATGGATAACCCCTCATTTTAAACTTGTCTCCCATCTCATTCAATCTCTGTATAACAAGTGTATTGTCAGATACAATTCTCCTAACTCTCAGGAGTTGACTATGGGGCAATGACTTCTTAAGGGACTCAGGGTGGAAGCTATCAAAATGGAGCAGGCTATTTTTATCAGTGGATTTTGTATACAAATCTGTTCCAAAGCCATAACAAGATTTTTAAATCTTGGTGTCCAAAAATTCAATGCTTTCCTCACTGTGTTTTAAAGAAAACTTAATATGTGTGGTTGCACTGTTCAGCTGATTAACAAATTCCCATAGGGATCCAATGTCGCCCAACCATACGCCAAATATATCGTCTTTGTAGCGCCACCAAGTGACGCCACATAGAACGAAGAGACCATTCTCAAAAACAAATTTCTCTTCAAGATGTTCATAAATATATTTGCATATGTTGGGGGGACATTGGACCCCATGGCCGTGCCTTGTTGTTGAATATAAAATTCATCCTGGAATAGGAAATAATTGCATCTTAATACAATCTCAAGAAGGTCTAAAAAAAAAGTAAATTTGACAGTTATTAAATGTACTGAATTGTTGCAAAACCTTTTTCACTGCTCCCATATCAGATGCATGTGTTATAGAAGTGTATAGGCTTGATACATCTAATGTATATAAGATACTTTTATCTGTAGCTATATTTAGGTCACTTAGTTTGACCAAAAAAAATCACTTGTGTCTTTAATATAAGAACTGGACAATTCTACAAAGGGTCTTAGAATATGATCTAAGTAAATTGAAATGTTAGAGCATACAGAATTCATGCTAGAAACAATGAGATGTCCCAGGGGGGCCTGTAGATTTTTATGTACCTTGGGTAAGGTGTATAATACAGGTATTCTTGCATGTTCACATGAAAGGAAAGTAATCTCTTTTTTTATCAATTATACCATTCTTAAAGGCATTTGACCAATGGAACACCTATGAGGTGTATATTAAGGAGCTTTAGAAGATAGATGAACACTTCTTGAAAAAGCCCCAGGAAGGGGAGAAACGCGTTGAAGTTGTTCATTACCATCCACCTTTGAGACATTTGATATCTCGCTCTATTTGATGCAATAAGAGGAGTGCTGCTACTTCCCATAAAGAAGAGTTCACTTTCAGCTGCAAGCCAGGAAGGAGGAATTTACACACGCTGATTCTGAACATACCAACCCAGCTTTCACTGAAAACAGAGAGTGTGCCGATACCGGCAAAACAGCCGATATGGCTACACGCTACCTGACGGCTGACACAGCGCCACGTAACTTGACGTGTGGAGACAGAAGAAACCAGCAAAGACTAAGCTGGTTACTGGATACACCGCTCTTGTGTTTTTGAAGAGGCGGTAATTGGACAAAGACCGAACACTGAATAGAGACCGCAAGGACCGATCGACTCTAACTACAGACAGCTGCCCATTTCTCTTCCTCTAATAACAAAGAATAAGGTACCACTCTCAAATGTGTTTAAGTCTGATCCAATACTCGATGAGCAAGATCAACTACATTTGAGAGCATTAAGTTAAAAGACTAAGCTTCGACTGATATAGTGGTGGTATACAATACCAACGTTGTATGTAGGCAAGACAAAGCTTATATATATGTTTGCTCTTACAGGAAATTTTTTATTCTGATCCTTATTTATATTACTACTGGACGTCCAGATTTTATTTTTGAGTATTATATTTATATGACCTAGTACATTTCCTTATCATCTTGTGTATTTTTAGCTTATGTATTTTTTGCATATTATTTAGAAATAGGGAACCGTTCTGCTTCACATTGTACCTCTCTATTGTAATCTGCTTGTTAGAGCTAGTCTTTAGAGTTAGGTTTTACTGTCCTGCATACCCTTTCCCTTTTTAATTCTATATTGTGATTGTGCCTGATATTTTAAACTTTGTCTTTGATCTATTTTGCTTGTTATTTTAACAGTATTAAATATTCTTGATACCTTTACTAGAGTGATGTATCATTATATAGCAGCCTAACTAAGGTGCTTAGAGGATCCAAATATAAATCTTCTACTATTCTTTGCTCTTATATAGATTATATAGATTTTTCTATATAGATCCTATATATTTATTCATCTAGAATAACTATTTATTTGAATTTGCATAGTACTATAGATCTTATCCTAGCTGTAAGCGCCGATACTACCACATCTTTCTAGCTCTACACCCAAGGGATTTTTTGAGAGGGTCCCTACCTGTATTTGGCTTTAGGTTATAATTAGCGCTGATTCTTCCCCCATTCATTAAAGGCATATAATACCTTGTTCTTAATCTCTTTCTCAATATTAAATATTGGGTTATATGGTAGACGGTGATACACCTCACCATCTGACAATTGGGACTTAATCTCTTTCACATAATATTCTTTATCTAAAAGAACCGTGGCCCCGCCCTTATCGGCAGATTTTAGAATGATATTTTTGTTTGTCTGTAAAGTTTTTAATGCTCTCATAGCTTCATTATTCAAAAAACACACATTATTAACATTCATATCTGTGTGTTTGTTTTTCTTTCTTTGCACTTTGTCCTGTAAGTTTTTAACATCATCAAGTACTAATTTTGAAAAGATGTCAACTCTATGGTCATAACTTGGTGGCATATATCTACTTCTAAGTTTCAAACCCAAATGTTTAAGATGTAACTTACTAGAGTTAACTACAGGTGTAACAAATTTATCAACATAACAGTCATTAGAGAACATTGACCTTAATTTGAGAGATCTAAGGAATTTAAAAAGATCGTTCTCAATTTCAAAAAAATCACACTTAGCAAAGGGGCAAAAAGAGAGTCCTCATTGTAATAATGTTAAGTTATGCTAACTTATTTATGGGCCTTTTTGAAGAAAGGTATATCTACTCAGCTGATTTTGGGGCAAGCCTGGTCTTCTATGGCCGTTACATAGACGATCTTTTCTTTCTATGGGAAGGTGACAATACATCGGCAGTTAATTTCATTGACCATTTAAAAGACAATGATATGGGCAATGATTTTACAGCCAACATTCAAACACGGAACATTGAATACTTGGACCTCATACTAAGTCTTGATCAAAACCAGATTACTTTCAAAACATACTTTAAGGATGTAGACAGTAATAGCTTTCTTAACTACAATAGTAATCATCACAAAAATTGGATACATAACATTCCATATAGCCAATTTCGCAGAATCAGACGCAATTGCACAGATTACAATACATTCATAGAACAGAGCAAAATTCTGTATAATAGATTTTTGGAAAAAGATTATTCCCCTAAACTTTTGGATAAATCATTAGAGAGAGCATCTAATCTAAATAGAGATGACATTTTAACAAACAAAAAAGATAACAGTAAACGATGCGATTGGGATGCCAAGGAAATATTATTTGTAACTCAATATAATTCTGACTTCTATAAAATACAACATATATTAAATAAACATTGGCATATAATCCAAAGAGATCCCATTTTAAGACACTTAGTTAAAGACAGATCAAAGATCGTCTATAGGAGAGCTCCGACATTAAGAAGCAAACTAGCCCCGAGCAAAAAAGTTAAACATATACAAAGTAAGACACAAAAACAGACACAAATTCAGAACAAGGGACTATTTGGTCTATGTAGTCTATACAAGTGTGGTAAATCAGGGTGTGGAACATGTAAAATTATCAAATCAGGGACAAAAAATTTCAAATCCACAGTGACAGGAGAAAATTTTCAGGTTCCACTGTGAATCCTCATACACAGTTTATCTTATGGAGTGCATATGTGGCCTCCAGTATGTAGGACGCACTTCGAGGAAACTGCGAACCAGATGGGGTGAGCACCATCGTAATTGTAAAAATTCCCAAAAAAAGAACATCAAACATAGCATACCCAACCATTGCCTAACTAAACATAATGGAAATCCATATATCTTCAAATATATTGCCATTGATTTTGTTCCCAAAAACACTGATTACAATAGGCTAACCAGACTTAGACAACGTGAAACATATTGCATCTATCGGTTGAAGACACTACATCCATTAGGACTTAATGCCAATTTGGATCTGGCAGCCTTCAACCAATAGATCCCAGGTTATTAGAATACATCATCCTTTCTATACATCACAATAGAACATTCATTTTATGACCTTTGAGTATTGGTTATATATCCCTTCTATCATCCTCCCCAATGGGGATATTTTATGTAGTTGATCATACATTACACACACATACATACAAAACAACACACCATGGGGACACAACACTTAACAAATATTACATTCATATTCACATACACATTAATATAGGTATTTATTTTCCAAAAGATTTCTGTTAATAAATGTATTCAATAAAACATACAGTGTAAGAATTTACTCTTAAATAACCAAAGGATCTTATGTTAAAAACCATTCACATCTAAAAATTAATATATAAATATATTAATAATCGGCCCTGTACAAACGAATTTCATATACCGTACTGTATATCTATTAAACTCTCCAGAAACAAACAACCATACTACCTTCAACTATTTAAACCATCACACATTTATTAAAGAATAGATAAATAACAAGATTACATGTTATTGTTTACAAGGTTAAACACATAAAAACAATTTAACAGAGAAATAATACATAAAATGAATATTACCCCATTTGTTTCTTGTGGGAGTCCTGGTTACAGCTTGTATCGTTGGTATTTCCCTTCCAAAGATGAACTCTGTCTACCATTATTTCTCCCTGATTCTTATACGCTTTAAAACTGCTGACAATAATTTTGGCTCTGTTCCAAATAAGGTGCTCTACACTATTGTAAGCTCTTGCTACCCACAGCAATCTTCTCTACCCATATATGATCTTAACTCTTGGTATACGTAAACTGGCAACCTCAGCATTACTTCATGCCTGATGTTTAAAAGGACATATTAACCTCTTTATAACTGTAATAATACCATCTCTCTATAACTACAGTAATACTTCATTTATACACATTAAAATCTTACAGTCCACCCCTTTGCGAGGCCTTATAGTGTAACGGTAAGGTTTAGCACATTACTCTATAAACTATTCTCTTTATACAAAATTAATATAAACAAAATAATTATACATTTAACAACAATTAACATTTTTAAAGTAAAATCGTACAATCGGATATTATAACGTTCTTTTGTTGCCAAAATAATGTCATTGTCCTTGACTGTCATATTTTGCAAAAATAAACTTAAAATTAAATGTTTCTTTGCCACATTTAACCCATTTTGTTCAACTTGTAACATTAGACCGGCCTTTGTCCAATGCTATGTTAATACGTTAAGGATCATAATGTTTATTTTGCTGTTGTTGATCATCTTCCAAAAATAGTTCAGTTACATTGACTTTGATACCACAATCACGATTTCCATCTTGAAGTTGTCTGAGTCAAACCCAAAATACCCATGCAGTCCTCTGAAAATGCAAATGAATTTCGTCCAGCAAAACCCTCCATAATCAGTCATAACAACATTAGGACATGGATTTTCCCAACTTGAAGATAGGTTGTCATCTTTTTGGTATTTCTTCAGATTCTTTCTAAGAAAAATCAAATGCAGTATCTGTTAATTCATATATTTTTAAAATTATTTAATATAATACAATTTAAAATAGGGTTTTTTTTTGTTTTCGTATACGTTATTTCAAAGAAATAAACAATAAAATTATCTTTATCCAAAACACAAAAAGAACAATTCATTTTAGAAACAAATGAGCGACTTTTTTAGACATAAAATCTCATTATCATTACTAAAACTATTACATTATATTTCAAAAGGTCTAACATTTTGTCAAAATATGTTTTTATTTGAGCTTTACTCCTTACAATATTTTGAGCTACCAACATATTTACATTGTCAATATGCTGTGATACTCATTTTCTTCATAAATAGAAAGAAAATTATCAGGTAAGCATAATGTATGTTTTTATCCAAATTTTTATTATTGCCCCTTGTAGATTTGGTGTAGAAATTGAAAGTAAAATCCTTCCAAGTGTGTTATTCAATCTACAAGTTATTACTTGATATGGTGTGACACCTGTAGTAGAATGTAGGATAGATCTTATGGTTATTGAACATAAAGGTAACATTTTGCCGATGTTGAAAGTTTAATACTACAAATTTTAGTTTATAATTGTTTATAGTATTTATTACCCCTTTCTACTGCTCCTGATGATTACAGTCTATAAGCAATATATAATTTATGCTTAATTCCCAATGATTAATTAATTTCCTTGAAATATTTTCCCACTAAATGCAGGCTCATTATTACTTTCTACTACAAATGGCATTCCCATCTAGAGAAAAGCTCAAATAAATAACATATGCAACCCTAAAAACTACTTGATTTGTTTTTGGAAAAAACCTCAATCCATTTTGTGAATACATCTATTACAACTAAACTATACATATATGTATTCTTCTAGTATTCTAGGTAACAACCAACAAAACAAAATAATATCTATTTATATTTGTAACTAAGGTTTGTCATGGGGAAAAGTAAAAACCTTAATAATTATTGATTCATATTGGCTGAAGAATTAAACTGCAGACAAGGCAAATTTCTAGAACATATTGGAAAAAAAACAAAAAATATTATCTTTCATTGGTGGCCACCATTACAATTTTTTCTGTATTTTTGTCACATGTTCTATCTGCAGAATAATGTCCGCCTATAGGAAGCAAATTACATTTTTGAAAATTAATCTACACATTCTTAAAGGGAAAGTCCAAAAATAAACTTTCATGTTTTAAATAGGGTATGTAATTTTAAACAACTTTCCAATTCACTTGTATCACCAATTTTGCTTTGTTCTCTTGGTATCCTTAGTTGAAAGCTAAACCTAGGAAGTTCATATGTAAATTTCTTAGACCTTGAAGACCACCTCTAATCTAAATGCATTTTTATAGTTTTTCACCACTAGAGGGCATTAATTCATGTGTTTCATATAGATAATATTAAGCTCGTGAATTTACCATGGAGACAGCTCTGATTGGCTAAACTGCAAGTATATCAAAAGAACTGAAATAAGGGGGCAGTCTTCTGAGGCTTAGATTCAAATTAATTACAGAGGTAAACTTGTATACAGGTAACCCTCAGTTTACGCTGGGGTTAGGTTCCAGAAGGAATGGTTGTAAATCGAAACCGTTGTAAATTGAAACCCAGTTTATAATGTAAGTCAATGGGAAGTGAGGGAGTTAGGTTCCAGGCCCCTCTCAAAATTGTCATAAGTAACACCTAATACATTATTTTTAAAGCTTTGAAATGAAGACTTTAAATGCTAAACAGCTTTATAAACCTAATAAAATAATCACACAACACAGAATATATAATTAAACTAAGTTAAATGAACAAAAACATTTGTTAAACAGCATTATAAACCTAATAAAATAATCACACAACACAGACTTCACTTGCATTTTTCAGCAAACAGTTCTTTCTATGCATTCCATTCTGGACTGATTTATAGACAGGAGGATCTTGTTCCTTTGAAATCTGCTCGATAGCTCAGGTCTGGTTAAATTAATTAATTTCAGCTTGCTTGGCTTTGCTGCAACACAAGCGGACAGCTCCACCTACTGGCTATTTTAATCAATGCACTGCTTCTCAATGCTTTTCAATAGCAGTCACATGACTGAAAAAAAGGTTGTTATTCTGAAACGGTGCAAATTGAACCATTGTAAACCGAGGGCCACCTGTAATTAAAACTGTGTTGGTTATGCAAAACTGGGGAATTGGTAATCAAGAGATTATCTATCTTTTAAAACAACAATATTCTGGTGTTCACTGTCCCTTTAAGGAATACAACAACTGGAAATACAAACAACATATTTTACTTATTTAAACACATTAAAGTTCCATTTTCTTCAGATTTTATAAATTTGTCATTTGCCCATGATACTGGCATTGATAAAGGTTTCCCTGCTAAATGCCTTTATTTTAATATTACATAAGAAATATAAGAATTCTGCAATGACACCAAATTTGCTTTATTTTTATTTTATCTTTTTAATTTTATTTTTCTAATGTAATTGCAGAAATCTCAGGTTCCTCATGGAACTCCCATAATTTTACTTGTTTTGCAGCCTTTTTAGCATAAGCATCAGCTAAGTTATTTTGTTCATTATGTTCATCACTTTTAGTGTGAGCTTTTTACTTTAATTATTGCATATGTCAATTTACATTTATTTAGCAAATAGCAAATATACTTCAACAGATTTGTATGTACCAATGGTCTTTCATCATATGACTTAAAACCATTATATACATACAAAGAAAGCATTGTCAGTGTATTAACCACATATGCACTATTATTATAAATGTCAATAGCCATATCTGCTTAGTGTTCCAATGTACAACAAACATTAGCCAATTTAGCATATTGAGAATAATGTATCTCACATAAATGCATATCTATTTTATCAGGTAAAATTATTGAAAAACCTGTATATGCTTTACCATCCTTATGATAAAAAGAAGCATCACAGTAAACATCTGTACTTTGCACCAAAATATATAAACTTGAATTGAGAGGAAAACGAGAACACAAAAAACTGACTATTTATGTGGTTCACCTTCATATAGCAAACATGCTGGCAACAAAGTTGTTTCCTTTATTTTAATGTCTATATTTCTTTTCATTAGCATCAGCACCCACTTTTAAAATCTTTCAGATGAAATTATACTGTCTCCTAGTTTCACCAATTAAGTTCAAAGGAAAATGTGAACTTTGCAATAACACTTTTTGAAATCATGTTATGTAAAATGTTCTTATATCCATAATACTGACAACAACTGTTCCTCACACAGGAATACTTCTCTTCAGTTATTTTCAAAGGTCGTGATGCATAGGTCACTGGTCTCAGTTTTCCAAACTTCTCTTGACACAGCACTGCAGATAAAGTCTTTTTTTTTTTTAAAGTAGCAACTTCCAATTGAAACACTTTTCTGGGGTCTGTGGAAGCAACACCATCATATTGATTACATCTTTTTTTTTTAAGTTCTCAAACGTTTTCTTTCTTTAGCAAGTCATACAAGGGTCCAGCCAAATCTTTAAACTTTGGAATAAAGTCTCTTTGGTATTGGAACAATCCCAAAATGATCTTAAAACAGTCTTTGACACAGGTATGTTTAGTCTTTTTATGACATCCACTTTTGTTGATCTAGAGTCTTTCTTTCAGATGATATTGTCACTCCTGTAAAGTTCACTGTTGTCTGTAAAAATTGGCATTTCTTTATATTCACTTTTAGTCCAGCATTTGCCAATAATTTCAACAATTCTGTAAACAATTTAAAATGTTCTTTTTCTGTTTCTGTAGTACATACCAAATCATCAACATATTGCATAAGTGCTAATAGTCTTGACAATCTTGATAGAATAGCAGCCATCTTTTTAAGGAAAATTGTTGCTGAATTGTTCAGGACCACAGGAAGACATAAACATAACGTGATCTTTCCACTTGAAGACAAACTTGTATTGTGATTTTGGGTACAAAGATACAAACCAATTACTGTTTGCTATATCAAGGCTTAAATAAAACTTTGTATTTGTAGGGATAAAGAAAAAAATAGGAACCTCTCTGACATTTTGATGCCTAGGCAGATGTCACTGGATGTAATTTACCTTAATCAATTGTTAAATGCCATTTCCATCAGGTTTCTGTACAAACTAAATAATAAAATTAGTAACAGATTTATATTTTCTCAATACACCTTGTTCAAGTAAAATAATATATAATTTGCTGCACATATGGCTCACTTTCCTTAATAATATAATAATAATAATAATAATAATAATAATAATAATAATATGGATATTGCTTTTATAGCTAAATGTACATTTCCTGTGATAAACTCCTCCTCTTGCAATTTCCCAAATCATATTTATGTTTAGCAAATGCATGTGCAAACTGCTGCAAAATATTTGTAACCTTAGCATTTGTATGTACAAGTAAACTTAACTTGTCATGTTTCTTTAGACTATAAACATAATGTGAAACAGAAATAACATAATGTTTATCATCTGTATTAAACTATATTTTACCATTAGAATAATAAAGTAAAACATATTTTGTGAGAAATTTATAACCCAAAATTGACATTTCATCAGACAAATTCACTAAATATTCTTCTAATTCAAAATACCATCATCAATTAAATTCATATCATTTTTAGCTTTATAACATCTTTATATGAACCTTGAAAAACTTGCAACACAATTTGTTACGAACAATGGATTAGATTGAGGTTTTGTGAGGTATAAATAATGAATATAGGTATTTATTAAAAATATATTCCATCATGAGCCCCCATTCACGACTCCTTTAAAAACTGGGCAACTATATACATTACGTCTGAACCTCACTCCAGACATGATTTGGAGGCAATTACCCCTTTTTACCCATTTTCAGAACTGGTAATTTTATTTGTAATTTGAATCAATTTAACTCTTTCCAGTTCCTTTTTTAGATTTGTATCTAGTTTCAAATTGTTCAGCAGATGTTGCTACAACAGTATTATGTCTTTGTACAAATTTGGCATTAATATGTCTCCATTTTTTACAAAGATAATACTTCAATTTTACCAATATTTTCTTGTTAGAAATGATTTTAGTACATTCTCTGTTATCTGGGAATGGCTTTCCAACTTCAGACATTCTCTGTTTTATTCCCTTGTTAGTTTTATTACACAACTCTGCTCTTTTTAGACATTCAATTATTTTGTTAAAAGTGTTACTTGAAACCACAGTCAAATCAACCAATTTTCTAATTTCTGGATTAATGCGGTTTAGTAACCCACGTTTATACATTTCATTGTTATGATCTGCCTCAGTATTTTCAGGCAAAGTTAGTTTATAAATTTCAAACAGTCTATCAGCAAATCCTTACACTGATTCATTCTTTCTCTGCTTGCAATTTCCATATGATGAATAAGCATCTATTTCATCAATTCCTAATGTTTTTAGTAGCTCATGCACTAACTGTTGTTTAACTCTTGGTCTAAGAAAAACATCTGAAGGAATGCTTGCTTTTAATGCATCATTTATGCTTGTTACAATTATATCAAATATATCATTTGTTTGCAATCAATTCTTTGTGTATTCTTTCAAATTGTGATAACCTAATCATAAGATCTAAGGGATCATCACCTAATTTAAACTGTCCTAGTTCCTTACTTAATGTAGCAATTTCTGTGCTAGACAAAGGCTGGTTAATTTTAGTACGTGAAATGATCTCTCCCTCTTCATCCAACTGTTCCTTAACTAGAATTGGTGCCATCTTTACATTCTCCACATTCTTTTTGTCACTCACATCTTCAACACACTCTGACTCTACAAAATTAACTGGTATTTTGCATGCAGCGATTAATGCATTGCTTTGACCCAGTTTTGTTTGTAAATCATTAATAATTTCATGACATTTAGAATGATCCTCAGGTACACACACTTGCCCTGACTGTTTTAAAACTTGTATTGCTCCATGAGCATCAAGTAACATTTGTTGTAAAGATCCATTCTATGCACTCAATTCTCTATTTGTCAACAAAGCTTCTCTAGTTTCCTGACTAAAAGAAACAGCTGAAGTATTTGCTAGAGTTAAAGATTCATTCCAACATTTCACCTCAGTTAACTGTCTTTGTAAATCCTGCAATTCTCCAGTTACTTTAGAATCATTTTCTGCTATTTTGTATGCACCAAACATTAATGCTTTCTTTCCCTTAGACTTGGAAAATATCTTATTGTCAATAGATTTATTAACATACTCTTGTACATTAAACCATGGATTAAAAACCCCTTCACTATAGTTTAAAATTTCAATCTGTTTTTTAACTGAAGCGATTTTTCCCAAAAACAGCTCCATAACCTTTTAACCTTGTGAATGTTACAAACAACTACTCATCTAAAGAATGCTAGCTAATTCTTCAGCACAAGTAATCTATCTCTCTTTAACAAAACCTAAAAATAAAGCTATCTGTTGTGAACACGAATCTTAACAATTCTCCTACCTGCTACCGCCAAAATGTAAGAATTTACTCTTAAATAACCAAAGGATCTTATGTTAAAAACCATTCACGTCTAAAAATTAATATATAAATATATTAATAATTGGCCCTGTACAAACGAATTTCATATACCGTACTGTATATCTATTAATCCCTCCAGAAACAGACAACTATACTACCTTCAACTATTTAAACCATCACACATTTATTAAAGAATAGCTAAATAACAAGATTACATGTTATTGTTTACAAGGTTAAACACATAAAAACAATTTAACAGAGAAATAATACATAAAATGAATATTACCCCATTTGTTTCTTGTGGGAGTCCTGGTTACAGCTTGTATCGTTGGTGTTTCCCTTCCAAAGATGAACTCTGTCTACCATTATTTCTCCCTGATTCTTATACGCTTTAAAACTGCTGACAATACTTTTGGCTCTGTTCCAAATAAGGTGCTCTACACTATTGTAAGCTCTTGCTACCCACAGCAATCTTCTCTACTCATATATGATCTTAACTCTTGGTATACGTAAACTGGCAACCTCAGCATTACTTCATGCCTGATGTTTAAAAGGACATATTAACCTCTTTATAACTGTAATAATACCATCTCTCTATAACTACAGTAATACTACATTTATACACATTAAAATCTTACAACAGAATATAAAATTACCATTTACACCAGTCAGAATGACTAAACACCAATTTCCCCTTTTTTTCTTCTTCCAATTACAAAAGAAACTTCTCCCTGACACTCTTTATAATATATCTATGTTTATACATAGACATATCATATTTATATATAGCTTTACGACTTCTCCACTACTGAGACAGATATACTAAGTACATCTAGAAATGTACATATCCATATGAGGGCACTCCGATTAGATATATGAATGAAGTAATAGAAATGTATATTAGCCTTTTTCACAATCATGAGAGGCAAAAAGTTAGCTATTGGCATTACAAATTTATCTCTTTAAAATAGAGCCTTCTAACGAACCTGAACCACATATACTCACAAAATGTATGATAGGTCACAAATATTCACAAAAGAACCTACTGGAATCATAAATAATTTATTTTATCAAAACAGACTTTATCCATGTGATAACTTTCACTACACAACGAAAATTAGATAGGATATCAAATTACCATATTCAAATCTATCTTTACAACGTTGCAATATCGATACATAAAAAAGGCCTTCTAACACGGTATGTAATAATAACATTTGTTTTATTTTAGCAATTCCTAATAAAGTTTGATTCAGGCATAGATAGGTGGAACTATCCAATTTATCCAAGAAAGTTTGTTTTCTTACTAATTATATTAACCGTTTTTTCAGTGCAAAAAATCAATGAATACATTGATGTTTTTATTCATTAGATACACTCCTATTATTCATGTTTTTATTTTATTCATTGATTTTATGTACATGAATATCACATTCATTATACAAACATGGCAAACACATATTGATCTCACTAATACATGCCAATATATTTTACATTTTATATCATTACTTTACGTTTTTTTATCATTAAAAAACATTTTAGATACCCTTTATTTATAAAAAATATTTTCAAAAAATACTATCAGATTTCCTTTTGCATTCTAAATCTATATACAATCGGATGATCATGTAATTTCTCATATATTGTTTTTTCATATGTTGTGTTTTTTTGTAACAGCGGTGAGCCCGAATAAAGCTTGCGTGCTGATATATACCACTGTCTCCTTGATATAATGTTATTCTCTATGTTAGACCAAAATTATTTTATTGTAATCATTATGAAGTACAATCCTGCATGCTGATATGTACCTCCTTATCTTCGATATAATGTTATTTTCTATGTTAGACAAAAGTCATTTTATTGTAATTGTTATGAAGTGTGATCTCCCTTTTTACATATATAAAAAAATGTCATTGTTTTATGTATTATATGAATGGGATAAAGTAGCACGGATAATACTGCCTTTTGGGAATTGCATATAGAGGTTCTAATTGTATGTATGAACAAAATCACTGTTCATGCACAAAATCTATGTGTGGTTTATAACAGTGGTGAGTCTGTGTTTGGCTCGCACACTGATTAGTACAGCTGTACATCTCGAAACCCCCTTCTTCTATAATACTGATCAAGACATGTTCTCCATTGAACAGCTGTGTTTCTCATGCCGGCTATCAAGCAGAATTCTGTGATTCATTTTTATTGGCCGAAAACATTATGTGACAACTTCCGTTTTTAATTCACGAATGTGTATATATTGTTAATATTTCTGTTACCTTGTATACTTGCTTTTATATCTGATGAAACGACCCTTGTAGGTCGAGAAACGCGTTATATAATAAAGCCTTTATTCTTTTAACTTGGAAGTTGTCCGTAACCTTTTATCCAGTGCTACTACATAAGATTTCAAATAATCCTCTCATTTGCTCTAACGGTTGAGCCAACATCCAAAAGGGAAGATCCTAGGAGTGACCGTTTGACAGTGTACTAGCCACTGATTCAAGTGCTAGCAGGCGAGATAGTACTGGTCATAGAACAGTATCACAGCTTCTGGTAGGCGCATTTTTTTCTACGCTTGTGCATTTTGTACCAAAACGATATCACCCTATGTGGCGCCCTCTTTTCTTCATATCTCATTGTAATAATAGCGATTCCGTCTCTGTAATCTGTACCTGTGATAAATTTAAAACTAGTGATTCACACTTGTTCCCCGTCTGTTCTGATTGCTTCTGCGTGGTGCCATGTCTGTGTCTCCTGCCCCCACGTCAGGCCTTGTGTCTGTTTCCGAGTCCCCCATTGAGGATCCCCGTCTGCGTAAACCGGAAGCTCCTCTGACATAATTTCCGGTATGATCGGATCTCCAGCGATACACTGTACCCAGTGAATAATCCTCCTCATTGCGCAGGAACGGAGTTCATTGACAGCCTTATTTGTTGTGTCCAACAGTTTGTTCAACTTGTCTGTTTTCAAACTTGCCTTTAATTCCATCTCCAATTTTAGCAATTCAGACTGCTGTGTGCCAATCTCTTTCTGTAGATAGTCGACAGTTAAGACATCAGGTCAAACGAACATTTATTCAATACATGTTCGAATTTCTCGCAGTATTCTGAATTACTAACTTAGCATAAGTGTTGGTCATACATTCATTCGTAAGCCGCGGGGGATAAGTCCCACCCTATGATATTCGGCTAATGTAGTGGAATGCAGCTCCCAGGCAAGTTTTTTTCTGGACACTTTGTCAAACTGTTTAGTGCAAACCTCTGCTGGTAATATTTTCAAAAAGTCTCTGGAACCATGGGCAAGGGTGGTAATCCATGCAGCCTCCATCTCAGTGTAGGCAAATGTCTTTGAATTAATGTCTCTATGATTTGTAACTATATCAGTTACTGTATCCATTATACCAAAGTGTAAGTAACCAATGTGGTAGGTATACAAACAAAATCCATGCGGTACAGCACAGTGGTAGCCGTTGGTGCCAGCTGTAGGGGTACCACACAAATCCACAATAATATAGCACAGTCCAAAAGAAACAGCAGCACTCACCACTTATGCAAAAACTTCCATCTTTATTGAGACTTCAAAGAAAAAGAAGACAACGTTTCAGACCTCTAGTCCTTAGTCATGTCAATACACAAATGCAGGTAACACACCTTAAAAAAGGGATAGGGGTTTAAAACCACACCTACTAATTAACTTTTTAACTGCAAAATCACAGATACTATTTTAGTGTTACCTGACAAAAAGAGGATACGCCATCTAGTGACAAAATACAAAAATACAAAAGTGCATGCAAATAAAATCAATTATACAGTGTTGCATATAACAAAAGTACAGAATACAAAATATCAATCTAATATATATCATAGTTGTTATTCACAACAGAGGTGGATCAAAGGAAGACCGAAAGGTCATAGTCTTTGTTCATTCCAATTGTAAACCGGGTTTCCAATTTATTAATCCAAAATACCTCCTTCTGTTTTAGATATAATTCTCTATCCTCTCCCCTTCTGGGTATGGTGATATGATCAATGATCTGAAACCTAAGTTGGCAGATGTTGCGACCTGCCTAAATAAAATGTTCTGCTACTGGATTTTTTATTTTGCTATTCCTAATTAGTAGGTGTGGTTTGTAACCCCTATCCCTTTTTTAAGGTGTGTTACCTGCATTTGTGTATTGACATGACTAAGGACTAGACATTGTCTTCTTTTTCTTTGAAGTCTCAATAAAGATGGAAGTTTTTGCATAAGTGGTGAGTGCTGCTGTTTCTTTTGGACTGTGCTATATTATTGTGGATTTGTGTGGTACCCCTACAGCTGGCACCAACGGCTACCACTGTGCTGTACCGCATGGATTTTGTTTGTATACCTACCACATTGGTTACTTGCTCTTTGGTATAATGGATACAGTAACTGATATAGTTACAAATCATAGAGACATTAATTCAAAGACATTTGCCTACACTGAGATGAAGGCTGCACGGATTACCACCCTTGCCCGTGGTCCCAGAGACTTTTTGAAAAAATTACCAGCAGAGGTTTCCACTAAAGAGTTTGACAAAGTGTCCAGAAAAAAACTTGCCTGGGAGCTGCATTCCACTACATTAGCCGAATATCATAGGGTGGGACACTTATGCTTAGTAATTCAGAATAATGCGAGAAATTCGAACATATATTGAATAAATGTTCGTTTGACCTGATGGTCTTAACTGTCGACTATCTACAGAAAGAGATTGACACACAGCAGTCTGAATTGCTAAAATTGGCGACGGAATTAAAGGCAAGTTTGAAAACAGACGAGTTGAACAAACTGTTGGACACAACAAATAAGGCTGTCACTGAACTCCGTTCTGTGCTGGAGGCACATAAACGCATTAAGTTCCTGCGCGATGAGGAGGATTATTCACTGGGTACAGTGTATCGCTGGAGATCTGATCGTACCAGAAATGATGACAGAGGAGTTTACGGTTTCCGCAGACAGAGGTACACCAGATGCCGCTATGGCGGAATAGCCAACACAAGCCAGGATTTGGGATCCTCAATGGGGGACTCGGAAACAGACACAAGGTCAGACGTGGGGGCAGGAGACACAGACATGGCACCATGCAGAAGCAAATGGACCAGACGGGGAACAAGGGTGAATCACTAGTTTTAAATTTATCACAGGTACAGATTACAGAGACTGAATCGTTATTATTACAACGAGGACTCTCTTTTTGCTCCTTTGCTAAGTGTGATTTTTTTGAAATTGAGAAAGATCTTTTTAAATTCCTTAGATCTCTCAAATTAAGGTCAATGTTCTCTAATGACTATTATGTTGATAAATTTGTTACACGTGTAGTTAACTCTAGTAAGTTAAATCTTAAGCATTTGGGTTTGAAACTTAGAAGTAGATATATGCCACAAAGTTATGACCATAGTGTTGACATCTTTTCAAAATTAGTACTTGATGATGTTAAAAACTTACAGGACAAAGTGCAAAGAAAGAAAAACAAACACACAGATATGAATGTTAATGATGGGTGTTTTTTGAATAATGAATCTATGAGAGCATTAAAAACTTTACAGACAAACAAAAATATCATTCTAAAATCTGCCGATAAGGGCGGAGCCACGGTTCTTTTAGATAAAGAATATTATGTGAAAGAGATTAAGTCCCAGTTGAATTCTGTATGTGCTAACATTTCAGTTTACTTAGATCATATTCTAAGACCATTTGTAGAATTGTCCAGTTCTTATATTAAAGACACAAGTGATTTTTTGGTCAAACTAAGTGACCTAAATATAGCTACAGATAAAAGTATCTTATAAACATTAGATGTATCACGCCTATACACTTCTATAACACATGCATCTGATATGGGAGCAGTGAAAAAGACTTTGCAACAATTCAGTACATTTAATAATTGTCAAATTGACTTTATTTTAGACCTTCTTGAGATTATATTAAGATGCAATTATTTCCTATTCCAGGATGAATTTTATATTCAACAACAAGGCACGGCCATGGGGTCCAATGTTGCCCCAACATATGCAAATATATTTATGAACATCTTTAAAGAGAAATTTGTTTTTGAGAATGGTCTCTTCGTTCTATGTGGCGCCACTTGGTGGCGCTACATAAACGATATATTTGGCGTAAGGTTGGGTGACATTGGATCCCTATGGGAATTTGTTAATCAGCTGAATAGTGCAACCACACATATTAAGTTTTCTTTAAAACACAGTGAGGAAAGCATTTAATTTTTGGACACCAAGATTTATAAATCTGGTTATGGCTTTGGAACATATTTGTATAAAAAATCCACTGATAAAAATAGCCTGCTCCCTTTTGATAGCTTCCAACCTAAGTCCCTTAAGAAGTCATTGCGCCGTATTCAACTCCTGAGAGTTATGAGAATTGTATCTGATGATACACTTGTTATACAGAGATTGAATGAGATGGGAGACAAGTTTAAAATGAGGGGTTATCCCTCAGGGCTAGTTGACAAGGAGATTAAAGAAATAGCGGCATTACCACATAATAGTCTGCTTGAGACATCCAAACCGAAAGTTAAGATTAAGACCCAACAAGATCGCCCTGTCTTTGTCACTAAATATAATTCATTAAGTAATTGTATAAACTCTATCCTTAGAAAACACTGGCATATCTTGAGCACATGCAATCCTTTAGTTAAGGAATTTCAGTTAGGTTTTATGCCTGCCTATAGGAGAAGTGAGAACCTTAGAGATAGACTGATTAAAGCTGACATAGGCCCTCAAAAAATTAATATACAGACATATATTTCTGGTAAAAACATGGGTTGTTATTAGGGTTGCACCGATACCATTTTTTTAAGACCAAGTACAAGTACTGATACTTTTTTTCAAATACTCACCGATACCAATTACCGATAATTTTTTTATGTCATAACAGTACCAAGCACAATACAGACTAATGATTTAAGATCACTTCTTTAGAATTTTGAACTGTATCTTAAAAGACATTTTGAAATAATAAAACAGTTTTATGTGCTTGTTGTCACAAAGTTCACAGAACATGTTTATAAATAAAATTATTACAATAAAATATATTAATAACAACAACAATAAATAACAGCTGCAGCAGCTGGGGCTGGAAAGCTACAATTTAAAGGGGCGATTACTGGATGCAATTGGGTTGTAGGGTGCATATATAATTGATAAATCTGACATTTGTATTTAATACAAAGTAAACAGAATTTATGCTTACCTGATAAATTACTTTCTCCAACATTGGTGTGTCCGGTCCACGGCGTCATCCTTACTTGTGGGAATATCTCTTCCCCAACAGGAAATGGCAAAGAGTCCCAGCAAAGCTGGCCATATAGTCCCTCCTAGGCTCCGCCCACCCCAGTCATTCGACCGACGGACAGGAGGAAAAAATAGGAGAAACCATATGGTGTCGTGGTGACTGTAGTTAGAGAAAATAATTCATCGGACCTGATTAAAAAACCAGGGCGGGCCGTGGACCGGACACACCGTTGGAGAAAGTAATTTATCAGGTAAGCATAAATTCTGTTTTCTCCAACATTGGTGTGCCCGGTCCACGGCATCATCCTTACTTGTGGGAACCAATACCAAAGCTTTAGGACACGGATGAAGGGAGGGAGCAAATCAGGTCACCTAATCGGAAGGCACCACGGCTTGCAAAACCTTTCTCCCAAAAATAGCCTCCGAAGAAGCAAAAGTATCAAATTTGTAAAATTTGGCAAAAGTGTGCAGTGAAGACCAAGTCGCTGCCTTACATATCTGATCAACAGAAGCCTCGTTCTTGAAGGCCCATGTGGAAGCTACAGCCCTAGTGGAGTGAGCTGTGATTCTTTCAGGAGGCTGCCGTCCGGCAGTCTCATAAGCCAATCGGATGATGCTTTTAAGCCAAAAAGAAAGAGAGGTAGAAGTTGCTTTTTGACCTCTCCTTTTACCAGAATAGACGACAAACAGAGAAGAAGTTTGTCTGAAGTCTTTTGTAGCTTCTAAGTAGAATTTTAGAGCACGGACTACATCTAAATTGTGTAGCAAACGTTCCTTCTTTGAAACTGGATTCGGACACAAAGAAGGTACAACTATCTCCTGATTAATATTTTTGTTGGAAACAACCTTTGGTAGAAAACCAGGCTTAGTACGCAAAACAACCTTATCTGAATGGAACACCAGATAGGGTGGAGTACATTGTAGAGCAGATAACTCAGAAACTCTTCTAGCAGAAGAAATAGCAACCAAAAACAAAACTTTCCAAGATAACAACTTAATATCTACGGAATGTAAAGGTTCAAACGGAACCCCTTGAAGAACTGAAAGAACTAGATTTAAACTCCAGGGAGGAGTCAAAGGTCTGTAAACAGGCTTGATCCGAACCAAAGCCTGAACAAATGCTTGAACATCTGGCACAACTGCCAGTCGTTTGTGCAGTAGGACAGATAAAGCAGAAATCTGTCCCTTTAGAGAACTTGCAGATAATCCTTTATCCAAACCTTCTTGTAGAAAGGAAAGAATCCTAGGAATCTTTATCTTATTCCATGGGAATCCCTTGGATTCACACCAGCAGATATATCTTATGGTAAATCTTTCTAGTTACCGGTTTTCTGGCTTGAACCAGAGTATCTATCACGGAATCTGAAAACCCACGCTTTGATAGAATCAAGCGTTCAATCTCCAAGCCGTCAGCTGGAGGGAGACCAGATTTGGATGTTCGAATGGACCCTGAACAAGAAGGTCCTGTCTCAAAGGAAGCTTCCATGGTGGAACCGATGACATATTCACCAGGTCTGCATACCAAGTCCTGCGTGGCCACGCAGGAGCTATCAAGATCACTGAGGCCCTCTCCTGTTTGATCCTGGCTACCAGCCTGGGAATGAGAGGAAACGGTGGAAACACATAAGCTAGGTTGAAGGTCCAAGGCGCTACTAGTGCATCCACTAGAGTCGCCTTGGGATCCCTGGATCTGGACCCGTAGCAAGGAACCTTGAAGTTCTGACGGGACGCCATCAGATCCATATCTGGAATGCCCCATAGTTGCGTCAACTGGGCAAAGATCTCCGGGTGGAGTTCCCACTCCCCCGGATGGAATGTCTGACGACTCAAATAATCCGCTTCCCAGTTTTCCACACCTGGAATATGGATCGCAGATAGGTGGCAGGAGTGATTCTCCGTCCATTGTATTATTTTGGTCACTTCTTTCATCGCCAGGGAACTCCTTGTTCCCCCCTGATGATTGAGATACGCAACAGTCGTCATGTTTTCTGATTGGAATCTTATGAATCTGGCCTTTGCTAGCTGAGGCCAAGCCTGGAGAGCATTGAATATCGCTCTTAGTTCCAGAATGTTTATCGGAAGAAGAGACTCTTCCCGAGACCACAGTCCCTGAGCTTTCAGGGATTCCCAGACCGCGCCCTAGCCCACTAGGCTGGCGTCGGTCGTGACGATGACCCACTCTGGACTGCGGAAGCTCATTCCCTGGGATAGGTGATCCTGGGTTAGCCACCAACGGAGTGAGTCTCTGGTCTTCTGATCTACTTGAATCACTGGAGACAAGTCTGTATAATCCCCATTCCACTGTTTCAGCATGCACAGTTGTAATGGTCTTAGATGAATTCGCGCAAAAGGAACTATGTCCATTGCTGCAACCATCAATCCTACTACTTCTATGCACTGAGCTACGGAAGGACGAGGAGTAGAATGAAGAACTTGACAAGCGCTTAGAAGTTTTTACTTTCTGACATCTGTCAAGAAAATCCTCATTTCTAAGGAATCTATTATTGTTCCCAATAAGGGAACTCTTGTCGACGGAGACAGGGAACTTTTTTCTATGTTCACCTTCCATCCGTGAGATCTGAGAAAGGCCAGAACGATGTCTGAGTGAGCCTTTGCCTTTGAAAGAGACGACGCTTGTACTAGAATGTCGTCCAAGTACGGTACTACTGCAATGCCCCTTGGTCTTAGAACCGCTAGAAGGGATCCGAGTACCTTTGTGAAAATCCTTGGAGCAGTGGCTAACCTGAATGGGAGGGCCACAAACTGGTAATGTTTGTCCAGAAAGGCGAACCTTAGGAACTGATGATGTTCCTTGTGGATAGGGATATGTAGATACGCATCCTTTAGATCCACGGTAGTCATAAATTGACCTTCCTGAATTGTGGGTAGAATCGTTCGAATGGTTTCCATCTTGAACGATGGTACTCTGAGAAATTTGTTTAGGATCTTTAGATCCAGGATTGGTCTGAAAGTTCCCTCTTTTTTGGGAACCACAAACAGATTTGAGTAAAATCCCATTCCTTGATCCGCCGTTGGAACTGGGTGTATCACTCCCATCTTTAACAGGTCTTCTACACAATGTAAGAATGCCTGTCTTTATTTGGTTTGAGCATAAGTGAGACATGTGGAACCTTCCCCTTGGGGGTAGTTCCTTGAATTCCAGAAGATAACCCTGAGAAACTATTTCTAGCGTCCAGGGATCCTGAACATCTCTTGCCCAAGCCTGAGCAAAGAGAGAGAGTCTGCCCCCCACTAGATCCGGTCCCGGATCGGGGGCTACTCCTTCATGCTGTTTTGTTAGCAGCGGCAGGCTTCTTGGCCTGCTTACCCTTGTTCCAGCCTTGCATCGGTTTCCAGGCTGGTTTGGTCTGTGAGGTATTACCCTATTGTTTAGAGGATGCAGAATTAGAGCCCGGTCCGTTCCTGAAATTACGAAAGGAACGAAAATTAGACTTATTCTTGGCTTTGAAAGGCCTATCTTGTGGTAGGGCGTGGCCCTTTCCCCCAGTGATATCTGAGATAATCTCTTTCAATTCTGGCCCGAAGAGAGTTTTAACCTTGAAGGGGATATTAAGCAATTTTGTCTTGGATGATACATCCGCTGACCAAGACTTTAGCCAAAGCGCTCTGGGCGCCACAATTGCAAACCCTGAATTTTTCGCCGCTAATCTAGCTATTTGCAAAGCGGCATCTAAAATAAAAGAGTTAGCCAACTTAAGTGCGTGAACTCTGTCCATAACCTCCTCATATGGAGTCTCTCTACTGAGCGACTTTTCTAGTTCCTCGAACCAGAACCACGCTGCTGTAGTGACAGGAGCAATGCACGAAATGGGTTGAAGAAGGTAACCTTGCTGTATAAAAATCTTTTTAAGCAAACCCTCCAATTTTTTATCCATAGGATCTTTGAAAGCACAATTATTCTCGATAGGAATAGTAGTGCGCTTGTTTAGAGTAGAAACTGCCCCCTCGACCTTAGGGACTGTCTGCCATAAGTCCTTTCTGGGGTCGACCATAGGAAATAATTTCTTAAATATAGGAGGGGGAACAAAAGGTATGCCGGGCTTCTCCCATTCCTTATTCACTATGTCCGCCACCCGCTTGGGTATAGGAAAAGCGTTGGGGTGCACCGGAACCTCTAGGAACTTGTCCATCTTGCATAATTTTTCTGGAATGACCAGGTTGTCACAATCATCCAGAGTAGATAACACCTCCTTAAGCAGTGCGCGGAGATGTTCTAATTTAAATTTAAATGTCACAACATCAGGTTCAGCCTGTTGGGAAATTTTTCCTGAATCTGAAAGTTCCCGATCTGACAAAACCTCCCTCATGGCCCCTTCAGATTGGTGTGAGGGTATGACAGAACAATTATCATCAGCGCCCTCCTGCTCTTCAGTGTTTAAAACAGAGCAATCACGCTTTCTCTGATATGCAGGCATTTTGGATAAAATATTTGCTATGGAGTTATCCATTACAGCCATCAATTGTTGCATGGTAATAAGCATTGGCGCGCTAGAAGTACTAGGTGCCTCCTGCGTGGGCAAAACTGGTGTAGACACAGAAGGAGATGATGTAGAACCATGTCTACTCCCTTCATCTGATGAATCATCTTGGGCAACTTCATTATCTGTGACAGTACTGTCCTTACTTTGTTTGGACGCTTTAGCACAATTATCACATAATTTAGAAGGGGGAGACACATTGACTTTCATACATATAGAACATAGCTTATCTGAAGGCACAGACATGTTAAACAGGCTTAAACTTGTCAGTAAAACACAAAAACCGTTTTAAATCAAAACCGTTACTGTCTCTTTAAATTTTAAACAGAGTACACTTTATTACTGAATATGTGAAAAAATATGAAGGAATTGTTCAAAATTTACCAAAATTTCACCACAGTGTCTTAAAGCATTAAAAGTATTGCACACCAATTTTCAGAGCTTTAATCCTTAAAATAACGAAACCGGAGCCGGTTACAGTTTTAACCCCTCTACAGTCCCAGCTACAGCCTTTGCTGCAACTCTACCAAACCCAGAGGGGAATACGATACCAAATGACGCCTTCTAGGAACTTTTCCAACTATTTTCAGGTCCTCACACATGCATCTGCATGTCTTGCTCTCAAAAACAACTGCGCAGTAATGGCGCGAAAATGAGGCTCAGCCTACAACTGGGAAGGCCCTTCCTGACTGGAAAAGGTGTCTAACATAGTGCCTGACGTTAAAAAACGTTCCCCAAGTTTATAAATGTGAAATACCAGCATAAACATATATAAAATGCACAAATAAAGCAATCGATTTTGCCCATAAAAGTGTCTACCAGTTTTATAGCCCATATTAAGCCCTTTATTCTGCTTGAGACTAAGAAAATGGCTTACCGGTCCCCATGAGGGGAAATGACAGCCTTCCAGCATTACACAGTCTTGTTAGAAATATGGCTAGTCATACCTTAAGCAGAAAAGTCTGCTAACTGTTTCCCCCAACTGAAGTTACTTCATCTCAACAGTCCTATGTGGAAACAGCAAAGGATTTTAGTTACTGTCTGCTAAAATCATCTTCCTCTCACAAACAGAATTCTTCATCTCTTTCTGTTTCAGAGTAAATAGTACATACCAGCACTTTTTTAAAATAACAAACTCTTGATAGTAGAATAAAAAAACTACAACTAAACACCACATACACTTAACCATCTCCGTGGAGATGTTGCCTGTGCAACGGCAAAGAGAATGACTGGGGTGGGCGGAGCCTAGGAGGGACTATATGGCTTTGCTGGGACTCTTTGCCATTTCCTGTTGGGGAAGAGATATTCCCACAAGTAAGGATGACGCCGTGGATCGGACACACCAATGTTGGAGAAATATAATTTAATTCTGAAAATAATATTGGGGAAGGAGTATCCCTGTAATCCCCTTTGAGAAAAATGGGGCATTTGTACTGACTCAACAGAAAATGTGGCTGGTCTTCATATTTTTCCAGGGCTGCTTTTTATTCCCAGTCCAGCCCTGGCTAAGGGTGTTCCTCAGAGTACAGTATATTTTGAGCATAATTGTGCAAGATGAGAGGCTTCCAGCTGTAAAGTAGCAGCTTTTAAAGCACTGCTCTGACGTAAAATAATACAAATAACAGCAATTTGTATTGGCAGAACAGAAGTGAACAATTTTTAGTTAAGTCTCCACTCCAGCTTAAAATGAAATGGGAACATATAGTTTGAAAAACGCCACAAGATGGCATATGGGTAGGAATTGGAGGTATCGGTTTAAGTATTGGTGCATTTTCATGAGTACAAGTACTCATGCAAATACTTGGTCTTGGCACTGATACCGATACTAGTATCGGTATCGGTGCAACCCTAGTTGTTATCCATGTCTGGGTTCTGCCAGTTGCAACAGTATGGTAAAGGAAAAGTACTTCTATTATCCACGTACTGGTAAGAAATATAGCATTAGGGGTCTATTTACATGTAATACTACCTATGCCATATATATGATTACGTGCCCTTGTAGGCGGAGCTATATCGGAGAGACCACTAGGATGGTCCGGGAGAGAATATGTGAGCATAGGTCTGACATTAGGAATAGCAAAATAAAAAATACAGTAGCAGAATATTTTATTCAGGCAGGTCACAACATCTGCCAACTTAGGTTTCAGATCATAGATCATATCACCATACCTAGAAGGAGAGGGGATAGAGAATTATATCTAAAACAGAAGGAGGTATTTTGGATTAATAAATTGGAGACCCGGTTTCCAATTGGAATGAACAAAGACTATGACCTTTCGTCTTCCTTTGATCTACCTCTGTTGTGAATAACAACTATGATATATATTAGATTGATATTTTGTATTCTGTACTTTTGTTATATGCAACATTGTATAATTGATTTTATTTGCATGCACTTTTGTATTTTTTATTTAAAAAAAGGCAGCCCCCCCCAAAAAAACTCTGACCCATTTAATCCCAGTTCCAATGTTTATTTTTTTTTATTCTTGTTGATTTAGAGCTGTCAATTAAGATTTGTTTTATCACACATATAAACTATGGCAATGTATATACACTGTATATATATATATTTACTATAAATTAACATATACTTATTTTTGGAAGAATTGTTTCTGTATGAATGATATTTTCATGCATGTTATTTATATTTATATTATATTTTGAAGAATAAAACAAATATAAAAATAAACAAAATGACACAGAGGTATTGTGTTAGTAATATAGGAAAATTCTATTTGTAAGGTAATAAAATAAAATACTATATTCTATTTTTACTAGAATGTTATAAATGTTCTTAGTGTATACACTTGATCTCAATTCTCGAGGTTCCAACTCATCCTCATAATCTAGGCCAGGGTTGTAAGGGCAATAAGAATCCGAAACTATACTGATAACCTTTTGTATAGAGTACTGTAATCTATTTACAGAATGATCCAGACAACGGAACTAATGCAAAGGTTTAATCAATCATGGATTTTGCACGCTGATATCCCTTTCCAATGCCCTTAAATTGTGTGTGATGTGTGTGACTAACTAATCATTGCACCCATAACCTATGTCACTTGAGGAGTGAAGACCTTAAATAGTGCAAAGTGTAGGAAAAAGTATTTGACAATATGATAATGACATATGTTAAAAAAAAAAAAAAAAAATTAAAAAAATTGATAAAATAAACCTTAAGAATTTGCATCATAAAATGTGAAAATACATACAGTCGAATAACTGCTACTCAATATCCCTGTATGTTTATCCTAGCACACTTTCATTTAAAATGCATCTTCATTATACTGTCATCACATACAAATGATGACTTCAAGACCATAGCTCCACAAGGTTATACAATGATAAATGTATTATGTAAATTAGGTAATTTACAGCTCCATGTCTCCATATTGTGTGCCTTTTACAAAGCATAACTTTATGGACATTTTTGACTTCTGAATTTATTGCTTCATGGTCTTGATCAAATGAGAATAAATGCCAAAAGTGTGGTTTTCCAGGGCCAGATATGTTGCACTACTAATGGATATGTCCAACATTCAGGAAGTTTTGGGGTAGGGTATGGTATTGGATTTCACAATATATGTGTATTTTAATACTCTTACAGAGGTCTATTATTCTTTTTTAGATGCACTAAATATGGATATAGAATAAAGATATGCACTAATAAGTCTATTCTTACTAGTAGAAAGAGTTTTAGACAGAAATTGATTTCTAAAAAAAAATCTTTCACCTTTAAGTAATATAAGATAGCATTAAAACCACCAGAAGTAGACTTTTAACATGCACAAATTAGTGCTCGTATTACAAGTTGGCAGTAAAATGTTTGCACGCGAGCGCAAGTAGACAAGCTTTAACTTCAGGACTTCGGATATTATGACCACGATAACTTCTTCCCATAGAGTTTAATGGAGAGTGCAAAGCGGAAAAAACCTAACACATTGCTCGCGCGCTAACCTGACAGAAATTAAATTTACAGCACTAAAACAGAAGTAGTTGTGAATATTTTACATTCCAATGTTCTTTACCTAGAAGAAAAATTTCTTTTTCTTTTTAAATATTTATATACATACATACACGTATACACAGACATGTGAATGCAGGTCTATTATAAGTTAGGTTTATATCATTAACGCCTACATACACGCATATAGCGAGTGAAGTCCCACTTTCCCAGGTGTCCATTAGATCGTAAATATTATTATTTCTTCTAGGGATCTATTTTGAAAAATCTGTATTCATAACTTTAGAAGTTAAAGATCTCTGGAGTTTAATATATTTTTCAATGCAATTTTATTACAATCTGGTTTTCTTTGTTTTGTTTTTCTTTATTTGTGTTTGTGTTGATAGTAAATGTCTAGACATTAACCCTTTCCAGTCCTATGTCGGAATATATCTGACAAAGGGTTTTACCTCTTGCAGCCCAATGTCGGATATATTCCGATATGACTTTTCCACTGGGATATCTGGCAACCTGATTGGAAGGTGTGTGCACACCCACGACAGCTCTACAGCCCATACAGGGACATTTTCGGATCCGGATATGAGACACGGATCTCATTGTGAATCAGACACGTCTTTTCACAGCAGCAAGGGACTCTGTGCTGTACAGAATAGAAGCCAATCCGTCACATGATCATGAGGTTGCCTAGGAAGGTTCTGGGTGGCAAGGGGTTAATCAAACAGGCCCGCAGCCCGCAAAAGAAAACTCACCCCCGATCAGTAGAAAGGGGAAACATACACATTCCCCACAGAGGGGAAGAAATGAGTCTGAAAGGACCCTCAGAACCCAAAGGGACTAGGACCAAAGAAAATGTGACTCCAAGAGAGTAAACCAGGATGAACAGGGCATCTATGAAAAGACCCTGCCGGCCCAGCAAGCAAAGAGAGGACTTTTAAATCCCATCTACATAAAACGAAGGACCAAGTAATGTCCTGAGAACTGAAAAGGGGAAAACGAAGAATTCCTTCCCGACGCAGAGTGCTCACTCGCACCCATAATAGAGCAACCAAAGACAAACCATCCCTGAGAGCCACTGAAAAACAGCATCAGATATCTAAATATGCTCCTCCAAGCCATAGGCGTCCTGCTACAAAGAAGAACTTAGCGACCATAGGTCACCACCCTACCACACCAGACCTTCTTCAGAAGAAGAACTCTGAAAAGTACAGGACAGCACCTTCCCAAAAAGGGGCAGGAAAGGAAGGAACAGAGCCCAGACACCGGTAGAGAAAACTACCTGCCGAGGAGGGATCCCTTGCGAAGCCTCTCACTTAAGGAAGGCTCACTATAACTATGATACGCGGCTAAGATCAACAGATCAGACAGATCCCTGCCTCTTGCTCTGGCAATGGACCCAGCACCAAAGTGACTGATAATGTCCAAAATACTAAGGGAAATAAAATTACCCCGAAACCGCAGGACCTGCAGGATGAAGAAAAAAAAAGGAGGGAACTAGCCCCCCAAAGAGCTCGGGTTCCATAACCCAGAAACAGTGCCCTTCCTGAAGACAAAAGGTATTCCCAAAAGGAGACCCTCTACTGGAACTACAGTAAAGGTATGGCACAGAATACATCCCGTCACACAGACATCCCGCACGCAAGGCAGGGGGACCAACCCCACTAAACAGAGCAATAAAAAGTACCTCCAAGCCCAGGTGGATACTATGGAATGTCAAATTCACCCTCAAAGGGAGGGAAAGCGAAGCGAGAACTTAACAGCTTGCTAGCACACAGTCAAGGTGCAATTAGCTGTAGACGGCTTCAAACTGCAAACCTTTCACTCGATAAACAGCTAGGCTAATCAGCAGGCTACTACAGCGGGGCTGAAATGTAAAGCTGTAGACAAACTCAAAGGGTCAAATACCGAAAGGAAATCATCCGGCCACTAAGATGTTAAATTGTGTGTGATGTGTGTGACTAACTAATCATTGCACACATAACCTATGTCACTTGAGGAGTGAAGACCTTAAATAGTGCAAAGTGTAGGAAAAAGTATTTGACAATATGATAATGACATATGTAAAAAAAAAAAAAAATAAACCTTAAGAATCTGCATCATAAAATGTGAAAATACATACAGTCGAATAACTGCTACTCAATATCCCTGTATGTTTATCCTAGCACACTTTCATTTAAAATGCATCTTCATTATACTGTCATCACATACAAATGATGACTTCAAGACCATAGCTCCACAAGGTTATACAATGATAAATGTATTATGTAAATTAGGTAATTTACAGCTCCATGTCTCCATATTGTGTGCCTTTTACAAAGCATAACTTTATAGACATTTTTGACTCCTGAATTTATTGCTTCATGGTCTTGATCAATTGAGAATAAATGCCAAAAGTGTGGTTTTCCAGGGCCAGATATGTTGCACTACTAATGGATATGTCCAACATTCAGGAAGTTTTGGGGTAGGGTATGGTATTGGATTTCACAATATATGTGTATTTTAATACTCTTACAGAGGTCTATTATTCTTTTTTAGATGCACTAAATATGGATATAGAATAAAGATATGCACTAATAAGTCTATTCTTATTAGTAGAAAGACTTTTAGACAGAAATTGATTTCTAAAAAAAAACTTCCACCTAATCAGCTTATCAGCAGGCTACTACAGCGGGGCTGAAACGTAAAGCTGTAGACAAACTCAAAGGGTCAAATACCAAAAGGAAATCATCCGGCCACTAAGATCGTCCCAGTAAGAAGTCTAAAACTCTCTGAAAGAGAGAAAAGGTATGCCCGTAGGAACAGAAGACATCCCGAACCAGTCCTAAGGGATCTGGATACAGACCCCAAAACTTCAATCAAGGACAGGACAATGAACCCGGGCACCCGAAAACTCAGAGCCAGCTGAAAAATTTAGTACCCCCTAAGGAACCACTAGGTTACCCCATCCAGAGTAGATTGTGCATCACAGGTGATGCAACCACAGTCATATTCAAGACACCCTAGACACTGAACTCTCACGAAATGTCCCACTGAGACCTGACTTCTTCACTTACATTACTTTATTTTACATCATTGAAGTAAAATGAAACAATCTTACCAGAATCAGTGCAGTGGAACAGGAACATGGCCCTTCAAGTGTGACAGATAGTAGCCTCACTTCTGACATGGACTTGAGAAAAGAAAGCAGGCAGCAAAACTTGTCAACGGTGATTGCTAAGGAGTTGTTAACATGAGTCGGGATGGTTTAGCAGAAAGACTCTCCCTGCATCTCCAGACTCTAACATTCATCCATGCTCTCACTGAAAGGCTGACAGGACTACTTAAAACTCCAGTTCCATTTCGAAGAGTACTACCCTCCATAAGAGACTATATAAAAATCTACCGACACTTCTCTGCCAACCTCCTGTGATGAAAGCCAAAGAATGACTGGGGGAAGAGGGAAGTGGGGGAGGTATTAAAGCCTTTGGCTGTGGTGTCTTTGCCTCCTCCTGGTGGCCAGGTTCTGAATTCCTAAAAGTAATGAATGCAGCTGTGGTCTCTTCCCGTTTAAGAAGAAAAAAGAAAAGCAGGAAAGATAAAGCAAGGCAAATACATGCAAAACAAGCACTGCTGCCACCTAAACAACAAGAAAGGACAGGGCTAATGGACTCTCATCATCATTAAATAAATTAATGTATCAGACAAGCATAAATGTTGTATATCTAATCAGATGGTGAGAGTCCACAAGTCCTCACATGTGTCAATTAATACCCAAGCAGTGGAATCCACAAGACCACCATGAAACGGGGGTAGAAACAGTGAAGGCAGGACATAAACCAAAACTTAAGTGTATACAACCCTAAATAAATAAGGATATGTTGCAAGTCCAATGGCAGTAAGCAGAAAGTGTCCATAAAAGACATAGATTCAGAGAAGAGAGTGTCTCAAATATTGGTTTAGCAATTTTCATATACCTCACAGGAGTTAGGTATAAATCCCCTCTGCTACCTAAGGAAGATCAGGAACTCCAAGGTTAGGTTTAAAACAAATGTATTAAAATAAAAGGACTAACATACAGCCTGTGGTCACAAGGTAGTAAAAAAGCATGTATATCCACTCAAGCTCAGCAGCAAGCCAAAGTGAAGGCAAGTATGCTAAAGTAACAATTACAACAGTATGCCCAATAAACACTTGTATTGTGACACAAATGTCTGTCAAGTCCTGTAACAACTCTCATTGCTACAGTCACCCTGCCATGTCTGTTGGATGTTTTTAATGTTTTGTAAATAAAAGCTTTTTCTAATTTTATTTTACACACCTAGTAGTGCATGCTTTTTTCGATTTTTACTCCTGTAACACATGCTTGGAGTTACTATCCTTTGTGTACAATTTTAACCCCCAAAGATCTCACCGATCGACTTTCATGGATATCATTGGCTTTTTCCCGCTGTAGCACACTGCCTGGCGTTCTGTCCTCAACTCCAACTTTATGATGTGCCTCTTAGGTGCATCCAGCCACGGTTCCCAAAGTCTTTATTCAGCGGGTGGGGAGACAAACAGGATACATTCGGCTCAGAGTTTAAGGATCCCGGTTAGATGAGCGCCATTTGTACAATGTTTAGGATTGTATAAAGTGGCACATATTCACCTAGATTACAATTTTTGCGCTAAAAAGCGCTGCCATTACAAGTTTTTGAAAAGCCGCCTTGTGCATGCGGTATGGTTGCATTAAGCTCCATACCGCACAAAATACAAGCGCTGCTTTGACGTACTCATGCACGCTTTCCCCATAGACATCAATGGGAAGAGAGTGTTAGAAAAAAACCTAGCACCTGCGATCGCGGAATAAAAAAGCTCCGTAACGCAGCCCCATTGATGTCTATGGGGAAAAAAAGTTTTGTTTAAACATAATACCCTAACATAAACTCCACGTCTAAACACCCCTAATCTGCCACCCCGACATCGCAGACACCTTAATAAATCTATTAACCACTAATCTGCTGCTCCGGATATCGCCGCCACTAAAATAAATCTATTAACCCCATAATCTGCTGCTCCCGATATTGCCGCCACTATAATAAAGTTATTAACCTCTATTCCCCCGTATCCCAACATTGCCCACACTTTAATAAAGATATTAACCCCTATTCCGCCGCTCCCTGACATCGCCGCCACTAAATAAAGTTATTAATCCCTAAACCTCTGGCCTCCCACATCCCTATCACCAAATAAACCTATTAACCCCTAAACCGCCAGCCCCCCACATCACAACAACCTAAATTAAACTATATTAACCCCTAAACCTAACCCTAACTGTAACCCTAACCTTAAACTTAACACCCCCTAACTTTAACATAATTAAAATAGACCTAAATTCAAGTTACAATTATTAACTAAATAATACCTATTTAAAACTAAATACAAACTTACCTGTGAAATAAAAAATAAAACCTAAGCTAGCTACAATGTAACTAATAGTTATATTGTAGCTACCTTAGGTTTTATTTTTATTTACCAGGTAAGTTTGTATTTATTTTAACTAGGTAGACTAGTTAATAAATAGTTATTAACTATTTACTAACTACCTAGTAAAAATAAATACAAATTTATCTGTGAACTAAAAGTAAAATCTAAGCTGCAATACACTAAATCCTAACATAAAAAAACACACAAAAAAAAAATAATACAATTACAAAAAATAAGAAACAAAAAATCCCAAAATAAAAGAACCCTAATCTATAATAAACTACCAATAGCCCTTAAAAGGGCCTTTTGTAGGACATTGCCCTAAATAAATCAGCTCTTTGTCTAAAAAATAAAAACAAATACCACCTAACATTACAAACCAGCCAATAGGAATGAGAGCTGCTTAAATCCTATTGGCTGATTTGAACAGCCAATAGGATTTTAGCATCTCTAATTCCTATTGGCTGATTTAAAATTTTCAGCCAATAGGAATGCAATGGTACCCCAAGTATAAAAGGGGTACCTTGCATTTGAATCCTCAGTGTTCGGCGAACGATCGCATGAAAAGGACCTCCACGTCGGATCGATAGACCTCTGCCTCCGCGCATTGACTGCTCCGGCCTCCGCAGGGATGAAGAAGCTGCTGGTCCCTCGATAGATGAAGATGGAGCCGCCTGAATGAAGATGGAGCCGCTGGGATGAAGATCGTTCAAGCAGGACTTCAGCAACTGTGAGTACCTAAAGAGGGGTTAGTGTTAGGTTTTTTTAAGGTTTTTTGGGGTGGGTTTTTTTTTAGATTAGGGTTTGGGCAATTCTAAAGGAGCTGAATGCCCTTTTAAGGGCAATGCCCATACAAATGCCCTTTTCAGGGCAATGGGTAGATTAGGTTTTACTGTTGGGGGGGTCTTTGTATTTTTTTACAGGGAAAATAGCTGATTTCTTTAGGGCAATACCCTACAAAAAGCCTTTTTTAAGGGCTATTGGTAGTTTATTGTATACTAGGGGTTTTTTTTATTTTAGGTTTTTTTTTATTTTGATAGGGCAATTAGATTAGGTGTAATTGTTTTAATTTTGGATAATTTCGTTTATTATTTTTTGTAATTTAGTATTTTTTTATTTTTTGTAATTTAGTACTTTTATTTTTTTTAACTATAGATTTAATTTTTTTAGTAGGGTTAGGATTTTTTAATGAGTAATTTAATTTATTTAATTGATATTTATTTAAATTTTAGTCTAATAGTAATGTTAGTTTAGTTTATAGTTTAAATTTAGGTAAGTTTTTATTTATTTTAAGATAGGGATCTTGTAATTTTAATTTTAATTTAGGGGGTTGTTAGGTTTACGGGTTAATAGTTTTTTAACTAATAAAAAACTAATAATTTAGTTTTTGGCGATGTGGGGGGCTGTCGGTTTAGGGGTTATTAGGTTTATTTAGTGGTAGTGATGTGGGTGGCCAGAGGTTTAGGGATTAATAACTTTATTTAGTGGTGGCGATGTCAGGGAGCGGTGGAATAGGGGTTAATATCTTTATTATAATGTGGGCAATGTTGGGGTGTGGGGTAATAGGGGTTAATAACTTTAGTATAGTGGCGACAATGTCGGGGAGCGGCGGAATAGGGGTTAACAAATTTTATTAGTGGCGGCGATGTTGGGAGCAGCAGATTAGGGGTTAATAACTTAACTAATGTTTGCGATGCAGGAGGGCCTCGGTTTAGGTGTTAATAGGTAGTTTATGGGTGTTTAGTGTACTTTGTAGCACTTTAGTTATGAGTTTTATGTAACAATTTTGTTGTGGAAAACTCATAACTACTGGTCTTAGATGGCGGTACAGATTGTGTCGGTATAGGCTGTAACGCAAGCTTTTTAGCCTCACCGCAAAACTCGAATTGGCAGCACTTTGGGAATCTCATTAAAAACGTCATTTTTTTGAGTGCGGGACTGACGTTGCGTTACAGGCTAAAAGGCTTGCGGTACAGTTATACCGACAAGATGCTTAATGGCTGCGTTGCTGTTTTAACGCTGAAATTGACATTTTTTCAGCATTAAAACATGAACACAAAACTCATAATCTAGGTGATTGTTTTGTATATTGATTTTTTATTTTCACTTTAGGGGTTATTTTGGGAGTTTTTTGAGGTTTGTGAAGAGGTACAAATAAACATTTTTGGGAGGTGGAAGCGGCAGGACGCGTGTTGGAAGAGCTCCTCATACTATTTTACATTTATATGTGCTAATTTAACAATTTATCTGTAAATGTATTCTCGGCAAAAGCACTAAAGAGACATAGAAACATACTCTTCCAACTTTCTCCTGACCTATGCTCTTCGATGAAATTTTATAGCCGAGGAGAGAACTTTCTAATTGCACGGCCTAAATCTCAAAACTATACATCAGCAGAGACATGGAGAAAATTACGCAAGCACTATTTGCCCTAGTAGAAAACTTCGAAACGGCAATGAAAAAGACTTTGACTCTCTCAGGACAGTTAAAGAAATCTGCATTTCTGCATCAATCTGATTCTGAGGAATTAACCCCAAAGGACACCTACGAAATGACTAGGGCAGGCTCCTGGACATGTGCAGATACCATGGATTGACATGACCATGTGGGATGTGGCAGACCTACAACTTCAGACCACTGTATATCTACCTCAAAAGACAGAGGCTCCGGGGGAAATGATAGGCGACTCTCTGGATGATCCAGTTCACCAACGTACTAAGCTGAGGCTGACAGCGACGGGCCCTAGCTGTCCGGCCACGGTTTGTCACTCACCCTATGGGATGATCCTAGAAGAGGGGACCCCTATAGTTCTATCTAAAGTGGGGCGACCTGCTACACCGGCTCCACTACTAGAACTATATCCCCAAAAGGGTAAGAGCTTCCCCCTCCAAGACGCAGATCCTATTAGCTATTTACATGTTGTGGAGTACTTCAAGGCCTTACCGCTAGAACGGCACCATGAGAGGACAAGCCAATTGGTATGGAAACCCAAGCTCTTTTATTTGTCCCCGAGAAGAGTGGCGGGTACACTTTACATCACTGATGCAACTTGGTGTTCAGAGGGATTTCTCTTTTGGATATACAAAAATTTCAATGTGTTCCCTTGTGCAGTCTCGATGCCATTCCCTGGCGGGTACAAACAGTTGGGGTAGGATAAACTACGTATTTGAAGATCAGTATCTACAGCTTTGTATTCTAATAGCTGATATAGACTTGTTGTCTGCGGATTGTAATTGTTTAAATCTCAGTATTATATTTTATGCTTCTTCTATTTGTTAATTACACTACACTCCTTAGTATTATATAACTTGTTAGTTTATAATGTTCCTTACCAAAGTTTTGTATATTTTCACTGTTAAAGGATGCATGTTTAAGCTGAACCTGTTCCAGTCCCACTAAAATAGTCATTCTCAATAATATGAGTTTACTAAGAATTTCTTATAATGTATCTGACACTTACGCGTTGCTTGACAGAACCTACTTTTCTAGTTAATATTATCTAAATCCTTTTATCTGGGTATATGTTTCTATTATGTTAAACAGAGTTGAAATGTGGACTGTAGGGGATGGGGCTTTCTACTTAATCCTTTTTTTACTACGTTGTTATGACTTACAGCTAATGACTGTGAATACATCGTAATATTACATGGCGGTAGCCCTGTCAGCGACCTAGATCATAGCTTGTATATTTGCGTGGAATATGTTTAGAATTAACTCCCTCCCATACCCTAGATATTGCCCTTATGCGCAGAATACTTATATAACCTCAGCATGTCCTATATAAGGAACTGATGGCCACAGTCTTAGGCTCAACTACTCCTCTCGCAGTAGTGTACTCTGCTGTTGCTACCCTTTTGGTTGCATTTTTATAGCTAGTCTCCTCTAGAAGAACTTACAAGTCTGTGGATTGTCCATATACTACCTCCCTCATTGTATAGTTTTTCCCCACCTGACGTGGATTATGTTAGAGTACACACCGTTAAATGCCATTGCTATTTTTCTTTTATTAGTTACTGTTATTATGTACTTGGATGGATTGATCGTACTTATTCCCTATGCAGCCATATCTGGCATGGTAATATGTGTTTATACCTGTATACTCTTTATATACTCATATGTATTTTATAGGGAGCCCTAGAAGAGCCTAACTATCGGCGAGATTACGAGTTTTGCGTTAGCCTTAAAAAGCTGCGTTAAGGGGTCCTAACGCTGCTTTTTATCTAACGCTGGTATTACAAGTTTGGCAGGTAGAGGCTCACCTCTCACTTTTCTTCCGCAACTTTTCCATACTGCAAATCCCCTTACGTCAATTGCATATCCTATCTTTTCTATGGGATTTGCCTAACGCTGGTATTACAAGTCTTGGAAGAAGTGAGCGGTAGACCCTCTCCTGTCAAGGCTTCTACTGCATTTAAAAGTCAGTAGTTAAGTTTTATGGGCTAACGCCGGAACATAAAACTCTTAACTAAAGTGCTCAAAAGTACACTAACACCCATAAACTACCTATTAACCCCTAAACCGAGGCCCCCCCCCACATCGCAAACACTATAATAAATATTTGTAACCCCTAATCTGCCGACCGGACACCGCTGCCACCTACATTATACTTATGAACCCCTAATCTGCTGCCCCTAACATCGCCGCAACCTACATTATAGTTATTAACCTCTAATCTGCCGCCCCAACATCGCTGCAACCTAACTACACTTATTAACCCCTAATCTGCCGACCGGACATCGCTGCTAATTTAATAAATGTATTAACCCCTAAACCGCCGCACTCCTGCCTGGCAAACACTAGTTAATTTTTATTAACCTCTAATCTGCCTGCCCTAACATCGCCGATACCTACTTACATTTATTAACCCCTAATCTGCCACCACCAACGTCGCCGCTACTATAATAAAGTTATTAACCCCTAAACCTAAGTATAACCTTAACACCCCCCTATTTTAAATATAATTTAAATACATCTAAATAAAATAACTACAATTAATTAAATTATTCCTATTTAAAACTAAATACTTACCTGTAAAATAAACCATAAGACAGCTACAATATAATTAATAATTACATTGTAGCTATCTTATGATTTATTTTTATTTTACTGGCAACTTTCTATTTATTTTAACTAGGTACAATAGTTATTAACTATTTAATAACTACCTAGCTAAAATAAGTACAAAATTACCTGTAAAATAAATTCTAACCTAAGTTGCAATTACACCTAACACTACACTATCATTAAATAAATTACCTAAACTACCTACAATTAATTACAATTAAATACAATAAACTAAATTACAAAAAAAATAAACACTAAATTACAGAAAATAAAAAATATTACAAGAAGTTTAAACTAATTACACCTAATCTAAGCTCCATAATAAAATAAAAAAGCCCCCCAAAATAATAAAAAGCCCTACCCTATACTAAATTACAAATAGCCTTTTGCGGGGCATTGCCCCAAAGTAATCAGCTCTTTTACCTGTTAAAAAAAGAATACAATACCCCCCCAACATTACAACCCACCACCCACACACCCCTACTCTAAAACCCACCCAATACCCCCTTAAAAAAACCTAACACTACCCCATTGAAGATCACCCTACCTTGAGCCGTCTTCACCCAGCCGGGCACCAGTGGTCATCCGATCCGTCCAGAAGTCTTCATCCGATGGGCCAGAAGAGGACATCCAGACCGGCAGAAGTCTTCATCCTATCCGGGCAGAAGAGGACATCGAGACTGGGAGAAGGCTTCATCCAAGCGACATCTGCTATCTTCATCCATCCGACGAGGAACGACTCCATCTTGAAGACCTCCGGCACGGAACATCCTTCTAGGCCGACGAACTAACGACGAATGACGGGTCCTTTAAATGACATCATCCAAGATGGCGTCCCTCGAATTCCGATAGCATTCTATCAGCTAATCGGAATTAAGGTAGGAAAAATCCGATTGGTTGATGCTATCAGCCAATCGGATTGAAGTTTAATCGGAATTCGAGGGACGCCATCTTGGATGACATCATTTAAAGGAACCATCATTCGTCGTTAGTTCATTGACCTAGAAGGATGTTCCGCGCCGGAGGTCTTCAAGATGTAGTCGTTCCTCGTCGGATGGATGAAGATAGAAGATGCCACTTGGATGAAGCCTTCTCCCGGTCCGGATGTCCTCTTCTGCCCGGATAGGATGAAGACTTCTGCCGGTCTGGATGTCCTCTTCTGGCCCATTGGATGAAGACTTCTGGACGGATCGGATGACCACTGGTGCCCGGCTGGGTGAAGACGGCTCAAGGTAGGGTGATCTTCAATGGGGTAGTGTTAGGTTTTTTTAAGGGGGTATTGGGTGGGTTTTAGAGTAGGGGTGTGTGGGTGGTGGGTTGTAATGTTGGGGGGGTATTGCATTCTTTTTTCTTTTTACAGGTAAAAGAGCTGATTACTTTGGGGCAATGCCCCGCAAAAGGCCCTTTTAACGGCTATTTGTAATTTAGTATAGGGTAGGGCTTTTTATTATTTTGGGTGGCTTTTTTATTTTATTAGGGGGCTTAGATTAGGTGTAATTAGTTTAAACGTCTTGTAATTTTTTTTATTTTCTGTAATTTTTATTTTTTTCGTAATTTAGTTTATTGTATTTAATTGTAATTAATTGTAGGTAGTTTAGGTAATTTATTTAATGATAGTGTAGTGTTAGGTGTAATTGCAACTTAGGTTAGGATTTATTTTACAGGTAATTTTGTACCTATTTTAGCTAGGTAGTTATTAAATAGTTAATAACTATTGTACTTAGTTAAAATAAATGCAAAGTTGCCAGTAAAATAAAAATAAATCATAAGATAGCTACAATGTAATTATTAATTATATTGTAGCTATCTTATGGTTTATTTTACAGGTAAGTATTTAGTTTTAAATAGGAATAATTTATTTAATTGTAGTTATTTTATTTAGATGTATTTAAATTATATTTAAATTAGGGGGGTGTTAGGGTTATACTTAGGTTTAGGGGTTAATAACTTTATTATAGTAGCGGCGACGTTGGTGGTGGCAGATTAGGGGTTAATAAATGTAAGTAGGTGTCGGCAATGTTAGGGCAGGCAGATTAGGGGTTAATAAAAATTAACTAGTGTTTGCAAGGCGGGAGCGCGGCGGTTTAGGGGTTAATACATTTATTAAAATAGCGGCGATGTCCGGTCGGCAGATTAGGGGTTAATAAGTGTAGTTAGGTTGCGGCGATGTTGGGGGCAGCAGATTAGGGGTTCATAAGTATAATGTAGGTGGCGGCGGTGTCCTGAGCGGTAGAATAGGGGTTAATAGTATAATGCAGGTGTCGGCGATGTCGGGGGCGGAAGATTAGGGGTTAATAAGTGTAAGATTAGGGGTGTTTAGACTTGGGATTCATGTTAGGGTGTTAGGTGTAGACTTATAAAGTATTTTCCTATAGGAAACAATGGAGTTGCGTTAGAAGCTGGACGCTGCTTTTTTGCAGGTGTTTTTTTCAGCCATCTCAGCCCCATTGTTTCCTATGGGGAGATCGTGCACAAGCACGTTTTAGCCAGCTTACCGCTACCGTAAGCAACGCTGGTATTACTGAGGCTAACGCAGCCATTCAGAAAACTTGTAATACCAGCGTTGTCTTAAGTGAGCGGTGGATAAAAAAGGCTCGTTAGCACCCCAAGTCTTTACCGACAAAACTCGTAATCTGGCAGTATATTTGCCACTATGCTACCTGCGACTGAGGTAGTATGGACTTGTGTGTACGCTAGGGCGTACTCACCTAATTTTTTTAAAAGGAGAGTATTTGAGCCATTGAGCCTATGTATGAATATTGATCCTACCAATATTTATTGTTCCCAGTAGAGGTGTTTCATGCATGCTAGCTATATATCATTTCAATAGATAATATCTAATGTGTCAGTTGATAATATAGGGATAACCCTATCATTTCAAGATTCATTCTACACTACCCTGAATCATATATTCACTCTCAGAGTCCTACTACTAGTCCTTAAAGCGACATTATACACTCATTTTTTCTTTGCATAAATGTTTTGTAGATCTATTTATATAGCCCATAAAGTTTTTTTTTTTTTTAAATAAATGTATAGTTTTGCTTATTTTTAAATAACATTGCTCTGATTTTCAGACTCCTAACCAAGCCCCAAAGCTTTATGTGAATACCGTCAGCTACCTTCTCCAGCTTGCTCCTGTTTGTGTAAAGGGTCTGTTCATATGCAAAAGAAAGGGGAGGGGGGGAGTGTCTTATTTACCACTTGCAGTGGGCTTTCCAGCTACCTTTTCAACAGAGCCAAACTGACAGCTTCTAAGTAAGTTTTTAACAGTTTTATACTGGATTTTTATATCAGTATCTGTGCATCTTATTCTTTATAGTAGTGTCTATTACATGCAGTTATATGAAAATGAGTGTATACTGTCTCTTTAACTAATCCCAGGGACAATAATACTGATTGGATTCTCGCTATTAGAGCAGAAATAGAGTCTTAGAAGATACTGCTGATACCCCAAACATGGTACTACATAATTAGGCCTATCCATACTATGGGATTTATAAAAACCTCTCAACTATACCAACTTCTCCGTCCTCCCATCTATTTAGCTTACTCAGTAAGCCAAGGAAACTATATCCTAGTAAACCTATCCCTAAAACTAATATTTGCAGCATTTTATACCGATTTTCAAGCTTATAGTCCCTATTCCCCTTTCAAATTATATCTATCAGCTATAGGGGGGTAGTTATCAAGCTGTCTACCTCAAATACGCTGGAATTCCGCAGCGTATTTGTGGAGAGGCTGATTCGCCTTAGTTATCAAAGGCTAGAGACCGGCAAAAGTAGAATTTAGTGCCCTAACATCGCCGATACCTACTTACATTTATTAACCCCTAATCTGCCACCACCAACGTCGCCGCTACTATAATAAAGTTATTAACCCCTAAACCTAAGTATAACCTTAACACCCCCCTATTTTAAATATAATTTAAATACATCTAAATAAAATAACTACAATTAATTAAATTATTCCTATTTAAAACTAAATACTTACCTGTAAAATAAACCATAAGACAGCTACAATATAATTAATAATTACATTGTAGCTATCTTATGATTTATTTTTATTTTACTGGCAACTTTCTATTTATTTTAACTAGGTACAATAGTTATTAACTATTTAATAACTACCTAGCTAAAATAAGTACAAAATTACCTGTAAAATAAATTCTAACCTAAGTTGCAATTACACCTAACACTACACTATCATTAAATAAATTACCTAAACTACCTACAATTAATTACAATTAAATACAATAAACTAAATTACAAAAAAAATAAACACTAAATTACAGAAAATAAAAAATATTACAAGAAGTTTAAACTAATTACACCTAATCTAAGCTCCATAATAAAATAAAAAAGCCCCCCAAAATAATAAAAAGCCCTACCCTATACTAAATTACAAATAGCCTTTTGCGGGGCATTGCCCCAAAGTAATCAGCTCTTTTACCTGTTAAAAAAAGAATACAATACCCCCCCAACATTACAACCCACCACCCACACACCCCTACTCTAAAACCCACCCAATACCCCCTTAAAAAAACCTAACACTACCCCATTGAAGATCACCCTACCTTGAGCCGTCTTCACCCAGCCGGGCACCAGTGGTCATCCGATCCGTCCAGAAGTCTTCATCCGATGGGCCAGAAGAGGACATCCAGACCGGCAGAAGTCTTCATCCTATCCGGGCAGAAGAGGACATCGAGACTGGGAGAAGGCTTCATCCAAGCGACATCTGCTATCTTCATCCATCCGACGAGGAACGACTCCATCTTGAAGACCTCCGGCACGGAACATCCTTCTAGGCCGACGAACTAACGACGAATGACGGGTCCTTTAAATGACATCATCCAAGATGGCGTCCCTCGAATTCCGATAGCATTCTATCAGCTAATCGGAATTAAGGTAGGAAAAATCCGATTGGTTGATGCTATCAGCCAATCGGATTGAAGTTTAATCGGAATTCGAGGGACGCCATCTTGGATGACATCATTTAAAGGAACCATCATTCGTCGTTAGTTCATTGACCTAGAAGGATGTTCCGCGCCGGAGGTCTTCAAGATGTAGTCGTTCCTCGTCGGATGGATGAAGATAGAAGATGCCACTTGGATGAAGCCTTCTCCCGGTCCGGATGTCCTCTTCTGCCCGGATAGGATGAAGACTTCTGCCGGTCTGGATGTCCTCTTCTGGCCCATTGGATGAAGACTTCTGGACGGATCGGATGACCACTGGTGCCCGGCTGGGTGAAGACGGCTCAAGGTAGGGTGATCTTCAATGGGGTAGTGTTAGGTTTTTTTAAGGGGGTATTGGGTGGGTTTTAGAGTAGGGGTGTGTGGGTGGTGGGTTGTAATGTTGGGGGGGTATTGCATTCTTTTTTCTTTTTACAGGTAAAAGAGCTGATTACTTTGGGGCAATGCCCTGCAAAAGGCCCTTTTAACGGCTATTTGTAATTTAGTATAGGGTAGGGCTTTTTATTATTTTGGGTGGCTTTTTTATTTTATTAGGGGGCTTAGATTAGGTGTAATTAGTTTAAACGTCTTGTAATTTTTTTTATTTTCTGTAATTTTTATTTTTTTCGTAATTTAGTTTATTGTATTTAATTGTAATTAATTGTAGGTAGTTTAGGTAATTTATTTAATGATAGTGTAGTGTTAGGTGTAATTGCAACTTAGGTTAGGATTTATTTTACAGGTAATTTTGTACCTATTTTAGCTAGGTAGTTATTAAATAGTTAATAACTATTGTACTTAGTTAAAATAAATGCAAAGTTGCCAGTAAAATAAAAATAAATCATAAGATAGCTACAATGTAATTATTAATTATATTGTAGCTATCTTATGGTTTATTTTACAGGTAAGTATTTAGTTTTAAATAGGAATAATTTATTTAATTGTAGTTATTTTATTTAGATGTATTTAAATTATATTTAAATTAGGGGGGTGTTAGGGTTATACTTAGGTTTAGGGGTTAATAACTTTATTATAGTAGCGGCGACGTTGGTGGTGGCAGATTAGGGGTTAATAAATGTAAGTAGGTGTCGGCAATGTTAGGGCAGGCAGATTAGGGGTTAATAAAAATTAACTAGTGTTTGCAAGGCGGGAGCGCGGCGGTTTAGGGGTTAATACATTTATTAAAATAGCGGCGATGTCCGGTCGGCAGATTAGGGGTTAATAAGTGTAGTTAGGTTGCGGCGATGTTGGGGGCAGCAGATTAGGGGTTCATAAGTATAATGTAGGTGGCGGCGGTGTCCTGAGCGGTAGAATAGGGGTTAATAGTATAATGCAGGTGTCGGCGATGTCGGGGGCGGAAGATTAGGGGTTAATAAGTGTAAGATTAGGGGTGTTTAGACTTGGGATTCATGTTAGGGTGTTAGGTGTAGACTTATAAAGTATTTTCCTATAGGAAACAATGGAGTTGCGTTAGAAGCTGGACGCTGCTTTTTTGCAGGTGTTTTTTTCAGCCGTCTCAGCCCCATTGTTTCCTATGGGGAGATCGTGCACAAGCACGTTTTAGCCAGCTTACCGCTACCGTAAGCAACGCTGGTATTACTGAGGCTAACGCAGCCATTCAGAAAACTTGTAATACCAGCGTTGTCTTAAGTGAGCGGTGGATAAAAAAGGCTCGTTAGCACCCCAAGTCTTTACCGACAAAACTCGTAATCTGGCAGTATATTTGCCACTATGCTACCTGCGACTGAGGTAGTATGGACTTGTGTGTACGCTAGGGCGTACTCACCTAATTTTTTTAAAAGGAGAGTATTTGAGCCATTGAGCCTATGTATGAATATTGATCCTACCAATATTTATTGTTCCCAGTAGAGGTGTTTCATGCATGCTAGCTATATATCATTTCAATAGATAATATCTAATGTGTCAGTTGATAATATAGGGATAACCCTATCATTTCAAGATTCATTCTACACTACCCTGAATCATATATTCACTCTCAGAGTCCTACTACTAGTCCTTAAAGCGACATTATACACTCATTTTTTCTTTGCATAAATGTTTTGTAGATCTATTTATATAGCCCATAAAGTTTTTTTTTTTTTTAAATAAATGTATAGTTTTGCTTATTTTTAAATAACATTGCTCTGATTTTCAGACTCCTAACCAAGCCCCAAAGCTTTATGTGAATACCGTCAGCTACCTTCTCCAGCTTGCTCCTGTTTGTGTAAAGGGTCTGTTCATATGCAAAAGAAAGGGGAGGGGGGGAGTGTCTTATTTACCACTTGCAGTGGGCTTTCCAGCTACCTTTTCAACAGAGCCAAACTGACAGCTTCTAAGTAAGTTTTTAACAGTTTTATACTGGATTTTTATATCAGTATCTGTGCATCTTATTCTTTATAGTAGTGTCTATTACATGCAGTTATATGAAAATGAGTGTATACTGTCTCTTTAACTAATCCCAGGGACAATAATACTGATTGGATTCTCGCTATTAGAGCAGAAATAGAGTCTTAGAAGATACTGCTGATACCCCAAACATGGTACTACATAATTAGGCCTATCCATACTATGGGATTTATAAAAACCTCTCAACTATACCAACTTCTCCGTCCTCCCATCTATTTAGCTTACTCAGTAAGCCAAGGAAACTATATCCTAGTAAACCTATCCCTAAAACTAATATTTGCAGCATTTTATACCGATTTTCAAGCTTATAGTCCCTATTCCCCTTTCAAATTATATCTATCAGCTATAGGGGGGTAGTTATCAAGCTGTCTACCTCAAATACGCTGGAATTCCGCAGCGTATTTGTGGAGAGGCTGATTCGCCTTAGTTATCAAAGGCTAGAGACCGGCAAAAGTAGAATTTAGTGACGTAAGCTTCGATCCGCTGGACTCAGTCCGACACAGATCGATTCTTACATCACTCCAGATGTTCCACACAGAAGTGCGGCACAATCTGACTACTTTTGCTAGTTATCAAAAAACTAGCAGGTACACTCGGCACTTTTCTGGCCCAGCGTACCTGGTTTTCAAACCGCCGCCCTGGAGGCGGCAGATCCCATAGGAATCAATGGGAGTCTGACCATAGCGAAAGTTCATGTTCACTACTGCCAGACATCCCATTCATTCCTATGGGAGATGTCTACACCTAACACCCTAACATGTACCCCGAGTCTAAACACCCCCTAATCTGCTCCCCCTACACCGCCGCCACCTAAATATATGTATTACCCCCTAAACCGGCACTCCCGGAGCCCACCGCCACTATAATAAACTGATTAACCCCTAAACCGCCGCTCCCGGAGCCCACCGCAACTATATTAAACATGTTAACCCCCTATACCAGCACCCCCCGCAACTAAATAAAGTTAGTAACCCCTAAACCGCCACTCCTAGACCCCGCCGCAACTATAATAAATGTATTAACCCCTAAACCGCTGCTCCCGGACCCCGCCGCCACCTACATTATACCTACTAACCCCTTTCCTGCCCCCCCTATACCGCCGCCACCTAGAATAAATTTATTAACCCCTATCCTGCCGATCCCGGACCCCGCCGCAACTAAATAAATAGTTTAACCCCTAAACCGCCGCTCCCGGACCCCGCCGCAACCTATCTTAAACTTATTAACCCCTAATCTGCCCCCCTACACCGTCGCCACCTATAATAAATATATTAACCCCTATCCTGCCCCCCCTACACCACTGCCACTGTAATAAAATTATTAACCCCTAAACCTAAGTCTAACACTAAACCTAACACCCCCCTAACTTAAATATCAATTAAATACATCTAAATAATCTTTCTCTTATTAACTAAGTTAATCTTATTTAAAACTAAATACTTACCTTTAAAATAAACCCTAATATAGCTACAATATAAATAATAATTATATTGTAGCTATCTTAGGATTTATTTTTATTTTACAGGCATCTTTCAATTTATTTTAACTAGGTACAATAGCTATTAAATAGTTATTAACTATTTAATAGCTACCTAGTTAAAATAAAGACAAATTTACCTGTAAAATAAATCCTAACCGTTACAATTACACCTAACACTACACTATACTTTAATAAATTATTCCTATTTAAACTAAATACTTACCTGTAAAATAAACCCTAAGATAGCTACAATGTAATTAATAATTACATTGTAGCTATTTTAGGATTTATATTTATTTTACAGGTAACTTTGCATTTATTTTAGCTAGTTAGAATAGTTATTAAATAGTTATTAACTATTTAATAACTACCTAGCTAAAAGAAATACAAAATTACCTGTAAAATAAATCCTAACCTAAGTTACAATTAAACCTAACACTACACTATCATTAAATTAATTAAATAAATTAGCTACAAATAACTACAATTAAATACAATTACATAAACTAACTAAAGTACAAAAAATAAAAAACCTAAGTTACAAAAAATAAAAAAATAAGTTACAAACATTTAAAAAATATTACAACAATTTTAAGCTACTTACACCTAATCTAAGCCCCCTAATAAAATAACAAAGCCCCCCAAAATAAAAAAATTCCCTACCCTATTCTAAATTAAAAAGTTCAAAGCTCTTTTACCTTACCAGCCCTTAAATGGGCAGCCTCACAAGAAGCATACACATCAAAGTGATAAAACTTAGAAAAAGTGTGTAAAGAAGACTAAGTAGCTGCCTTACAAATCTGATCAATAGAAGCCTCATTATGAAAGGCCCATGAAGTAACAACTGCAATAGTGGAATGAGCAATAATACATTCAGGGGAAGTTTTCCCCACAACCAAATCAATATATTCCTGTAAGCAGATAAGTCTCTTTAATTGGAGCAGGTAAAAAAGGTTACCGCTATGCTTGTAACACTGAACTTGAAAAATAATTTTGAAATGCGTTGCTCAGTACGTCATTGCGCTTCTGTAGTAAAGCACACCTGTGTTTTATCCTGAGATAGTGTCAAAGTCTGAAGTCTAGAGTTTTTCTGTCCTGCTAAGACACCATAGAAAGTTGGGTTTGTATGAAGAACTTACCGAGCAGTAAGAAAGTTTGCCCACTTATCCATTGGGGGACGGCTGTTAGCCAGTTTTTTCCAGACACACTATAAACAACTTTCACATCAGACTTCTTACATCTATATGTAAGTACGGATTGTCATTTGTATTGTACATTCTGGCACTGCCTAAGGAGATTTTGTTCTCCCTTCAACAGGATTTGGAATAATTTCACTTGGTTCCTTTTCAAAGAACTAATCCATTGTACGGATTGATATATGGACTCTAACATTGGCAACTTCCTTTGTTACACCGTATCAATTTGTATCTTTTTTAACCTACTTATTTGTATGCATTGTATTGTTTTTAACTTTTGAAGTGTTTTTAACGTTTGAATTGTGTTAAGTAAAGCATAATATATTTATTTCCTTCTCACCTATATCCAAGTATTAATTTATACCCCTTTTCTACTTATATTTAAGCATTTTTTGTGGATGCAGGACATTTTAAGGCTTTAAACAAATGTTTATTGGTAACTTCACTTCCTGAGGAGACCAAACTCTCTGAGCTCTCCAAGACCCACAGACTGCACCCCAAACTAACAGCTTGACAATGGCAAGTCAGCCTTGTCTACTCCTCTAACACGCATGCACTGGCTCCTCCAAATAAGGCAACTAATATGTGGAGTTTGGCTATTGAACATGAAAGCAAACAAGGTGTACACAGTATATTAATTTATTACAAAACTGCAGAAAAATCTTGTAATTACAACTTAATTACAACTTAATTGTCATATACATTTTTTACTATTGAGGTTATGCCTGTACGGTGTTTTGGGCTTGTGCAAACTGCAGTCTTATATAGTGAAAGCTGGCACAGGTTGGCAGTTTTATGCAGTTAAATTTCTGCACTGCTTTAATACTCACATAGCTCAGCCACTCCCAGAGGAGGTTGAATGACAGTGCTGTGTAAACATTGCTGACATCTGACAGATTCCTGATACTTTGTAGGTGGTACTTAAACACAAATTTATGTAAAAACTATTTAGAGCTTGCTAATTACATTCTGTAAATAAATAAATAAATCACTTTTACTAACCATTTGCAAAATATTTGATACTATTATTGTGTGTCTTAAGTAGATCACATGTTAAAGCCAAACAAAATGTTACAAAAAATAAAAAGTGAAGCATTTGTTAAAAACACCTGTAAAATCTAACAAATACATACTAAAAAAGAGAAACATATGTGTCAGATGTACACATAATGCTATCTTTATTAAAGCTCAAGCAGTTGTAATGCCGTAAGCCTGATCTCAACTAAAGAAACTATGTGGTTCATCACAGTCTATCTCATGTTTTTATCAGATAATGATTTTTTTTTTTTTGAAAATAATTTTTTTATTGAAGTTAAAGCATATATCATAACAACAAGGACTCGCCCTCAGGCCAAAGTTACAACAGGGAGAGTAATACATAGTCTATAGAAAGGCATTATTGAGAAGGCAATATGCGCATGAAGGAATAGAAAATACATTTCAAATCTGAATATGAAGATAGACAGTATCTTAGGCGAGATGAAACAGAACTTCATTTTATGTTATAATGTCAGCGTATAAACTCCACATTCTAATAATATTTAATCTAAGACCAAAATAACAGCCTGTGGAGGGTTAGCATAGATATCAGCCACTCTTGGGCCGAGATATATAGGGGGGAGGGGGATATTCAGCGGGTAAGCACCGCTATACGCATATGGAAAGGGGGTGGGGGGACGGAGCCATATATAAATGTAACTAGCATATGGTACTTGGTGTGGACTCATAAGTGTCCAATTGTAGAGACCATGGGGCTGGTAGCTGGGTTATCAAAAAGCTAAATGAGATATGCCTTGGATAGTTAGTCTACTTAGGAGTATATAGTGGAGTAAAGTGACATTCCAACACAAAAATGGAGTAACTAAGTAGGGGCTAAAGGCCATTCTGCTGATTCAGTCAGGGGGACCCAAACATTACAAACATATACTACAAAGAATAACATGTCACGATAGTAGCAATTTACTCAGTTGCTCAGGACAGGTCTAAAGAGTAATTAAACAGGCAAAATGTGAGCTTATCTAAACATTGCGTAGCAAACTTGCCCACTAGTTTAAGTGGAGTATGACAGAAAACATATATTTCCATAAAACATTTGAGAAAATAGTAAACTGTTTAGGGACGATGAGATACATTTGATCATACAATAACCATATTACATAAGTAGTACACATCATAACCTGCAAGGAGGAAAGGCAATTTATAGAATCCCTTTAGCATTAATATATAATAGTACTAAATAGATTAACTTCCGGGCCTATATTATAAGAGTGTGATGCAATGGTGTCTAAGCATTTATAAGCACCAGCGAGTGTATGAAAGACATATAATCAAACATTGCAATAAACATGTTGTAGATTCAGACAGAACCTGAGGAGAAATACATTATTTCTGCCATAGGAGTGTGTAGTGAACAAAGTGTATTAGTGGAGTGAATAATAAAATAAAATTATACATTTGCTCATAAACTAGCTAAATTGTCAAGCACTCAGACAGGTAGAATCTATAGCATGTAGATGAACCTAGTGCACATATAGTCCACATTAGCATAATCAGAGGGGTAATGTATATTCTGACTTTATAGGGCTTGACAGTAGGATCACATTAAAATAGTGACTACTCAGTAATATAAATATAAAGCTTATATGAGAGGTAAATAGTTTGTTGTAGCATATAGAGAGCATATATACATATCTACCACGGAATATAGTGGGGCTTATCATTAGGTCTAGCCCAACTAACTCTAGTATGCTAGGGGCAAATCAGTTAACCTTTGTGTAGGATCAGAACTAGTAGGCGTAATTATATCATAACGTCTCTATGGGGAGGGTACCTTACTTTCTCAGGGAGGATAATAACAGACAAATGTTCAATACCAATCATTTGCAATACAAATCAATAGCTAGGGTAAATAATAAGGTAATCTACTATTATGTATTCATGAGACCCAATTACCCAACTTTAAATATATAAATTATGTGAATTTAAAAGCAAAAATAACGAGTAAGCTTGTATATAAAAAAACAATAAGGCAGTGTAGTACTCTGTGTCTGCAATACTAGCATAGGCTATTATCATTACATAAAAAAGGTCTACAGAAAGTGCTATATAACAGAAGATCCCCATTTTCACAATCCGGTGGAAAGAGCAATCATACGCATAATATTACTATACCAGCCCCATCTGTGTAGTCTGGCAGTGTAGCTGAAGGAGTTAGGGTTACAATTGTCTATTAGTTGTATGTAATAGGAGATCATAATGCCTAGATAAGGGAACTGAGAATGCACTTTGACACTTAACTGGGATATAAATCAATACCTAAGAATTATACTTAGTTTGCACACCAAGCACAAGGGGTCTGAGCAGTAGTGGCTTCATATTGTAGACTAAGAATTCTGAATGCTGAGCTCCTCTATAAGTATGGTTTTAAAAGCCACATCTATAATAGCTAGTGGTATGAGTCATTTGCCCAATAGAGTAACTTCCCATTGACAGATTGCTAAGTTCAACATTTCCCCTCTTGTATAGAATGTACAATAGTGGGCTATTTTATAGATTAAAATACTGAGCTGAAACTATAGGGGTTAAGCATTTAAACTCATATCCTCTATCTGATATTAAGCAATTAAAGCATAGAAAAGAACAAACATTCCCAATATACACTCCTTAACTACAGCATTTGTGCAAACAGTGGAAACTTTAGAAATCTATAAACATCAAGAGGCCCTCAGTCTCAAACGTAACATGTAGAGTGAAAAAAAAAAATATTGTAAGGCCATAGGGTCTCTCTATCCAAATAAAGAAGACACCCCAATACATTCAGCCTATGCCTAATTTGTGAGGATTATCGTCCGGTATCATGGAGTGAAATAACGCCACTTGTGGGAGAAGAAGTCTGACGATCTGCTCCACATCTACCCGGTCAGAGCGCAGGGATGAAAGCGTGTTTAAGATGGAGACCCCGTTCTGCGATACCAGTAGCAAGGTGAGTGCTGGAGCTCCTTTGCGGTAACCGGACATCTCTATCTCTCCTCTGTACTCAAGAGGGTGTTGCTCCTTCAATACAATAAGTAAAGAGTCAGGCTCAGATAATTGCCGTAGCTCATCAGTTTGCATGGGACGCTCCAATGTCGCAGCGGCGTTTACCGCGGGTGGAATATGGACAGTAAAGTCCCCGTTATACCGGCTCTGCGTTGTACCACCAGAGACATCAGAATTCAGAGGGGGTGGCTGTCTCGTTGTGGGTGAGCATTCTGAGGTTAAATCTATCCGTGCTTCTGTAGTTTCCTCGTGGGGCGTCAGGTTACTAGGTGTTGCACTCAAGGCTGTCTCCAGAACTTTGGTCACATCTGAAAAAGAGCTTGTCATTTGTCGATCGAAGTCTTGTATCATGGCATATAACAGTTCATAAGTGTCCTCAGTTTTAGGAGTATTTTCCTTAATCGTTCTGCGTAGATGGGAACCGGCAGTGGTGGAGGAAGGCCCAGAAAGTATGTTGCGCTCTGCGTAGCAGGTTCTCCCTGTAAGGGTTGCTAAACTTTGAGTTAAAATCATATTTCTACTCATGCAGATAATTTTGTATAAAGCATCCCTTTAGCAGTAGTCCACATATAAAATTAGCTTGACCTGTTACTGCCAAATAGCGTTTTATTCAGTTAAGGCCTAGGAGCTTAGAAGATAGACGTCTGACTGCACCGGCTGATGGCTCCGCCCCCCATCAGATAATGATTTTTGAACTTCTAGTATTATCCTAGATTACAAAAATATAAGTATTATTGAGCACTAACATTGCTCAAGTTAAATCAATAGCGCTCCTATACCTGTGTCCGTATTACAAGTTGAAAGTAAAAAGTAGACTTCTATGGGGTATGCTACAAAAGTCTTTTCTGGTTTTCGATCGTGCACTAACCTGAAGGTGCACTGGGTCAACTGCGCTAAAGCTGAAGGTGGAGGCCAACTGTGCTTTAAATACCGTTGTTCTTCACTTAAAGTGATAGTAAATCCTTGCGTTTGCGAAATGCTAGGATTTACCATCGTAGCAAATAAAGGGGACTTTCATTCATGAAGTATAAAATACTTAATTCTGAAAGCCCCAGCAAAACCTGGCGCCAAGCTGTATTTCCCCCACGGCTATTGGCTAAGAGGTAGAAACGTCACCGCTCAGCCAAATAGCGTTCTGCCGTTGGCTGCCTTTAGCAGCTCAGTGCAGAGAACGCTGCTAACAAATAAAGGAGCTTTCAGAATTAAGTATTTTATACTTCATGAATGAAAGTCCCCTTTATTTGTTACAATGGTAAATCCTAGCATTTCGCAAACGCAAGGATTTACCATCACTTTAAAAGAAAATGTTGTTTTTTTATTTTTTAAAATATATATATATATATATATATATATATATACGGTATATATATATATATATATATATACATATACAAAACACAGGAATGGACCACACTCACAGACTGGACTGGGTACACATCCTAATCCACAGCAAACTCCACAGCCCTAAACACTGACAGACAGCTGCAAAGTTCCCAGCAACCCAGGCAGTTAACCCCAGAGCAGCCTGGGTGACAGATCCGCAGGGAAGCATTACAAACATTATCAACACAACACACAGAAAACCTGGCACTCTCCAGCAGATTCACAGCAATGTTTAAAAGCAAAACTGGGGGAAGTCAGTCACATTTGGCACCAAAGGATCAAGCCCAGGACCACGACAAGGTCTCCCCCTTCCTGGGACCCTAAACCAGCACCCACACAATGCATACTTGTTTCCCCAGTATTCGTGTCATTTTTAACTAATACTGAATATTCGTGGAACATTTGTAAATATTCTATTAAAAAAGTAGCACTAATCTCGACCCTTCTTCTTAGAGTCCTGGGATGGACCTTTATCCAAATTGCTTGGGACTGGAAAAGGTTTGGCTTTGAGAATAGTTTTTTTTTTAATATTTGCATCTTTAAAATGGGACAGTTGGAAGAGGGGGTGAAACCAAGTGTAAACATCAATATCTTATGTCATTTAGTCAATATTTAAATAATATAAAACAGCTTATACATGTAACTAAAGTTTTATATCTTTTATTTTAATAATACTCATGTGACTTACATGCAGGGAAAATAGTCATTTTTGATCAATTGTATTTTAAAAAATATTAGTGAAAACATTTGGATTTTAGAATAAGTTTGGATTTTGGAATTCCAGATTTGGGAATATACTGTATGTATGTGTGTGTATATATATATATATATATATATATAAAAAGAAATTAACTTAGCTAGTACCATTCCTATTGTAGATATAAACAGAGCCAACCAACAGTGACTGAAACGTCTCACAGTGTGTACACTGTTCCACTGGAGGACTTTTAGTTATCTCATATACGTAATCTGCTACATTAATATGTAAAGTCATGAACCTAGGTAAATATATAAATTCTTACTTTTAACCCCTTAATGACCGATGACGTGCACTGTACCGCCTCAAAAAAAATACCCTTAACTACCAAGGACATACCCTGTACATCGTCGGTCTGGGAAAGCGGTGGAAGTGATCCTGATCGCTTCCAGATGCTTTCCGGTTATTGCAGTGATGCCTCGATGTCGAGGCATTCTGCAATAACATTTCTTGGCCATCCAATGTAGAGAAAGACACTCTGTGGCCCTCTCTGCACCAGACATCGATGCCCGGTATCGTTGGTTGGTGGAAGCCGACGTGGGAGGCGGGTGGCGGCCATCGATGGGCCCTGTGATGTGGAGGGGGGCAGGATCGTGGGCGGGGGTAGCCGGGGGTGTGCACGGATGCATGCGCGTGCACGGGAGGCGGACGTGTGTACGGGGAGGGAGCGGGTGGGAACCGCTACACTACAGAATGTTTTTAGTGAAAAGTGTGAAAAAGGGTGGGAAGCAAGTTGAAAAAAATAATTAGTCAGGGGGTGGGGGTTAGTCTGTGGGGGGGAAGCTACACTACAGAAAAAAAACTAAAAAAATAAATAAAAAAACTTTTTTTTTGCAAACTGGGTACTGTCAGACAGCAATAAGGCAGAGGGGGAGGGTTAGAGAGCTGTTTGGGGGGGGGATCAGGGAGGTTGGGGGCTAAGGGGGATCCTACACAGCAGCATATGTAAATATGTGGGGGGAAAAAAGATACCTTTTATTTTAGTACTGGCAGACTTTCTGCCAGTACTTAAGATGGTGGGGACAATTGTGCAGTGGGGGGAGGGAAGGGAGCTGTTTGGGAGGGATCAGGGGGTGTGATGTGTCAGGTTGGAGGCTGATCTCTACACTAAAGCTAAAATTAACCCTGAAAGCTCCCCACAAGCTACAGCAGCAGCATTTAGCGGCCTTATAATTACCAAAAAGCAACGCCAAAGCCATATTTGTCTGCTATTTCTGAACAAAGGGGATCCCAGAGAAGCATTTACAACCATGTGTGCCATAATTGCACAAGCTGTTTGTAAATAATTTCAGTGAGAAACCTAAAATTATGAAAAATATAAAGTTTTTTTTAAATTTAATCGCATTTGGCGGTGAAATGGTGGCATGAAATATACCAAAATGGGCCTAGATCAATACTTGGGGTTGTCTACTACATTACACTAAAGCTAAAATTAACCCTAGAGTTCCCTATATGCTCCCTAATTAACCCCTTCACTGCTGACACAATACACGTGTGGTGCGCAGTGGCATTTAGCTGCCTTTTAATTACCAAAAAACAAAGCCAAAGCCATATATATCTGCTATTTCTGAACAAAGGGGATCTCAGAGAAGCATTAACAACCATTTATGCCATAATTGCAAAAGTTGTTTGTAAATAATTTCAGTGAGAAACCTAAAGTTTGTGAAAAAAATTGTGAAAAAGTGAACGATTTTTTTTATTTGATCGCATTTGGTGGTGAAATGGTGGCATGAAATATACCAAAATGGGCCTAGATCAATACTTTGGGTTGTCTTCTAAAAAAATATATATACATGTCAAGGGATATTCAGGGATTCCTGAAAGATATCAGTGTTCTAATGTAACTAGCGCTAATTTTGAAAAAAAGTGGTTTGGAAATAGCAAAGTGCTATTTGTATTTATTGCCCTATAACTTGCAAAAAAAGCAAAGAACATGTAAACATTGGGTATTTCTAACTCAGGACAAAATTTTGAAACTATTAAGCATGGATGTTTTTTGGTGGTTGTAGATGTGTAACAGATTTTGGGGGGTCAAAGTTAGAAAAAGTGCGTTTTTTTTTATTTTCTCCTCATATTTTATAATTTTTTTATAGTAAATTATAAGATATGATGAAAATAGTGGTATCTTTATAAAGTCCATTTAATGGCGAGAAAAATGGTATATAATATGTGTGGGTACAGTAAATGAGTAAGAGGAAAATTACAGCTAAATACAAACACCGCAAAAATGTAATAATAGCCTTGGTCCCAAATGGACAGAAAATGTTGTGGTCATTAAGGGGTTAAACATTAGCATAACCCTAAATTCAATTTAAAAGGGGCAATTATTCAGTAAACAAAACAAACTGATCTCTTTTGAGTTGAAAATAATACCTCAGTTGCAGCTGTAGTAGCCTGTAATGTTTCACGTAGATTTATAATATCAACAAGCTGAAACAATGAAGCAAAATAGTTACCTGTAATACCTAGCTGTTTGTTAAGACTTGCATATAATCATCACCATTGTCAATAAAAAAAAGAAAAGTCTTCCATTGTAGGGGCTATTTTATAGCATTCAGTTCTCTACACATGATATGTTGTAGGCATTACTAAAAATAGCATGTGACTTAGGATAAACTATTTAAAGGGACACTGAACCGAAAAAAAATTTATTTCGCGATTCAGATAGAGCATGTCATTTTAAGCAACTTTCTAATTTACTTCTATTATCAAATTTTCTTCATTCTCTTGGTATGTTTATTTGAAAAGCAAGAATGTAAGTTTAGATGCCGGCCCATTTTTGGTGAACAACCTGGATTGTCCTTGCTGATTGGACAGCACCAATAAACAAGTGCTGTCTATGGTTCTGAACCAACAATTTACTGGCTCCTTAGCATAGATGCCTTCTTTTTCAAATAAAGATAGCAAGAGAACAAAGAAAAATTGATAATAGAAGTAAATGAGAAAGTTGCTTAAAATTACATGCTCTATCTGAATCATGAAAGAAAAAATGTGGGTTTAGTGACCCTTTAAAAGGATAGGAAAGTCAAAATTAAACCTGCATGATTCAGATAGATCATGTAATTTTAAGATACTTTTACTTTCATTTCTATTTTCAAATGGGTTTTGTTCTCTTGGTATCCCTTGAATATGCACATATCCTTCACTAGTGGGAGCTAGCTGCTGATTGGTGCCTGCACACATTTGTCTCTTGTGATTGGCTGACTAGATGTGTTCAGCAAGCTGCCAAGTAGTGCAATACTGTTTCTTCAGCAAATGATATCAAGATAATGAAGCAAATTTGATAATAGAAGTAAATTGGAAAGTTGTTTAAAAATGTATGTTCTATCCAAATCATGAAAGAAAATTTTGTAGTTTCATGTCCTTTTAACATCCATTTAATTAGTATTATAATTACTCAAATAATGATAAAAAGAAAACAAAATGATGTCAACGAGTTTTAGTGACCTATGGATTATTTGAAGAATTTTATCACAGAAACCATTTTCCATCTTATAGGAAATTGGGTTGCTTTAAACATCTGGCATATATGTGAGTATTTAATGTATCCATGAACATTTGCTAACAATTTACAAATATGTTACAAATTGGGAAAGTCAAACAATGTTTGACCTACTCGTAAGGAAATAGTCAGAAAAAAAAAGATTTAAGCTCTTAAATTATAGAATATGTGCAATTACTTGATAGGCATTTTTGTGACGTGTCTTCTCCACATTATTGCCAAAATTACTAATACTGTGAAGAATGTGATTTAGTATTGGGCAGGACTCAGCCTGCATATTATATTTATACAATACCTGACAATAGTTTAAAAAGACTGACATGCAAAACAATAATTTGGTTAAAAGATGTGTATTACATAATACAGGTTTGAAATCAAAGGCTGATTTATAATATTTATTTTTCATTTACATTTTTTTAAACATATAAGAAAGAGGAGGTATCTACATTCTATAAAGATTTGGTTTGGAGCTCAAGAAAAACCTTCCAAGGAACCATTAAGAATCCACCTACTTGTTGGCTCCCCTATGGTTATCAAAAAACATTTTGGGCCAGATTTCAAGTGAAGTGCTTATTAATGCTGCAGTTCATGCTTTAACTGCGCTAGACGTTTGGCTTTTTGCACATGTCGGGTTGTGCTCGTATTATGAGTTGAAAGAGAGTTTTCGCTCTCATGTGCTAACCTGAGGAGCACAAAAAGCCGAACATAAAATGTCACATGCGCGTTTACGTATTCCCCCTGAAAAGTCAATGGAGCAAAATAAGTGGAAAAAACCTAACACCCTACTCTCACGCAAACCCAATCACATATTCTTATTTGTGCTAAACCAACATGTAAATATGAATATTTCACATTCCAATGTTCTTCACTTAGCAGAATATGTTACATTTATTCATAAATAAATATTTATATATATATATATATATACCAAAAACGAAAATGACAAGTATCCAGGCTGCACGGTTAAAAGCAAAAAGTCTTTATTAGATTCCACTTAGGATAAAAAAGAAAAAGCAACAGGGGGATCCAGCATATCAGTGTGGCCAAAAAGCTCAGCTAACATGTTTCGGTGAAAACCGTAATCATAGCTAATTGGAGACTGGTGTGCTGGCCTTTTAAAAGCCTAAAACAACACTTATTGGACAATATTAAAACCAATAACTTGGTCACACATTTATGCTAACTAGCAGAAATGAAAAGCAAACTCTCCCTGTCATACATATTGCCATACTTGAGCCACACAAAAAAGGCAATCAAATATAGAGCGGCTACAAGTAGATTGCGATAGAAAGAGGAATATAGGAAAAAAGGAAAAACATATGTTATAATACATGAAAACAAATAGAAATACTGCAAATAAAAAAGCATTAGATGAGGACCGAGTATGCTCCCAACACTAAAGATAATCACACACCTTACTCTAGATACATGTGTATACATAAATGAATATAGAAATATAAGAATATAAAAATATAAAAGTTATATGTATACTGTACAAAAATGAAGTGCTATCCACACATGCCCTATATATGTCTATATATATATATTTTCTATATATATAGTTCCTTTCTCTCTATGGATATCGTTTCCATTTAGTTCTCCTCTATCCTCAGGTCTTTAATAGTAGTTTAACAATATTTTTATACATATGGGTCACTGTTACCCCTTTTGTATTGACACACATTTGTTACTTATACTAGGTTAGGGGTTTGTAAACTTAAGGATAAACATTTGAGAATAGGTTCTTAGGGCACTTCAGCAGCCCACATTCACATACACTTCATTTTTGTACAGTATACATCTAACTTTTATATTTTTATATTCTTATATTTCTATATTCATTTATGTATACACATGTATCTAGAGTAAGGTGTGTGATTATCTTTAGTGTTGGGAGCATACTCGGTCCTCATCTCATGCTTTTTTATTTGCAGTATTTCTATTTGTTTTCATGTATTATAACATATGTTTTTCCTTTTTTCCTATATTCCTCTTTCTATCGCAATCTACTTGTAGCCGCTCTATATTTGATTGCCTTTTTTGTGTGGCTCAAGTATGGCAATATGTATGACAGGGAGAGTTTGCTTTTCATTTCTGCTATTTAGCATAAATGTGTGACCAAGTTATTGGTTTTAATATTGTCCAATAAGTGTTGTTTTAGGCTTTTAAAAGGCCAGCACACCAGTCTCCAATTAGCTATGATTACGGTTTTCACCGAAACATGTTAGCTGAGCTTTTTGGCCACACTGATATGCTGGATCCCCCTGTTGCTTTTCTTTTTTATCCTAAGTGGAATCTAATAAAGACTTTTTGCTTTTAACCGTGCAGCCTGGATACTTGTCATTTTCGTTTTTGGTGTTACATTTCCAGCACTATCTGGGCTGTCATAGGAGTGTGCCTCTATTCCACTCCCCCTTCATCCCTCTACAGTGCATCCCCTCCGACGTTGTCTTCTGGAGCCTCCTGGTAGGCAAACGGATCCCATTGGCTGTGACGCCTGATGCACATCACGTGACCGGAACCGGTAGAATCTTTGCATCAGGGCTGTTCTAGACGCCGCGGAAAACGAAGCACTCGACAGGATTTCTCTGCACGCATCTGACACTGCGGTTTTACAGCTTCAAGCAAAAGCGGTGAGTCATACAGCTACAAGCTGCTTGTGTACTGACACATATCCCGCTACATTTCAGCATTTGATGCATGAGGGTGATATATCCTCTGACATACACTAAGTTTGTTCTGATATTGTGACATCTCTGCGATGGCTGCTTGAGGGGATTTGCACATTCTAAGACTGTATATTCTGGTCTTTACAGTGAACTGTTGATGATGTTTATTCAGGGGTTGAATGGAATAAATATCCACATGGTGGCTTAATTCATTATCTTTGGAAGTCCTTATACCATATCTTCATTGCTATATAAATATATATATATGTATGTATGATGTTTTTTGGTACAATGTGGGCTAGATTACAAGTGAGGCGCAAACTGTTTTGCGCTAGCACAATCGCATTTTCACGATCCATTTTGAATTTTCAATCACCTTTTTACGCTTCAATCTTTTCCGTTATCTAAGAGCTGTGGTTAACTGGTTGCACAAAACACCTCAAAAATACATTTATAAAGTACACTTACCCATAAATAAACTATTAACCCCTAAAGCGCCATCCCCCCACATCACAAACAATAATTAAAACTATTAACCCCTATAAACTGCCATCCCCCCACAATGCAAAGTTATAAACTAACATCTAAACCACCTAGCCTAACACCCACTATCTTAACCCAAATTAAAATACCCCTTTATTTACTAAAAAAATACTTCCTTTAAAAAACAAAAACTTACCTGTAAATTTAAATAAAAACCTAATCTTACCTTTAAAAATAAAACCTAACATTAAACAAATTAAAAAAAACAACTGACATTACAGAAAAATAAAAACCTAACATTACAGAATTTAAAAAAAAGGGGTTAATAGTTTATTTAGGTACTTTGTGATGTGGGCGGAAGGTGGTTTAGGGGTTAATACTTTTAATTAGTGTTTGCGATGTCGGGGGATGGAGGTTTAGGGGTTAATAGTTTATTTAGGTACTTTGCAATGAGGGGGATGGTGGTTTAGGGGTTAATAGTTTATTTAGGTACTTTGCAATGAGGGGGATGGTGGTTTAGGGGTTAATAGGCTAGGGGCTTATGGTAGGGTTAGTTTATTTTTTCACTTTTTGTCTCCATTAACTTCTATGGGGAATACGAAAATGTGAGGTCGCTTGCACAAGTAGGGTGTTAGTTTTTTTCCCACTTTTTTTCTCCATTGATTTCTATGGGGGAATACATGCATGCACACGTGAAAACTCCGGTTAGGATTTTTTTAGCTTTTTGGGTTATCGCTGGCTCAAAATAATTTTTTTTTCAAATTGTAATATCAGTGGAGACCGACAAGCACAAACAGCTTAATGCTAGCGATGGAAAACATGGAAAACATTTTTTACCGCAGCACTTGCAATCTAGCCCTATACATACATATATATATATATATATATATATATATATATAGGTATAGTTATATACAGATATATACAGGAATATCTATTTATAAATATTTAGAACATACTATGCTATGTGCAGAACATAGGAATGTGAAATATTTACATATTTACAGTAAATACATAGTTAAAACCTTTATTAAAAATGAATATTGCATAAATATGTTTTTACATGTTTTCATCTACTTAACGGAAAAGGGTTCCAATGCACTTAAATATATGTCTATATATTTGTACATATCTATTTATGTGTTGATATGTGTATATATGTCTGTAAATACATAAATACACATATAAATACATAAATACATATGTACAAATATATAGACACATATACATACATACATCTCTAGACATGTATGTACCTCTATGTTAAAGCCCTTTGAAGCCTTTTTTTCTAACACCTGAGACCTGATATCTTTGAGACCTTATAACTTTTGTGTGCAATATATTTTGTAATAATGTTTATTACACAGTGTTCTTATGAGTATACGTGCACTTAGTAATGTATTTTTGATGTGCTTTGTAACCCTTTTTTGTTTTGCGGAACAGAGCTCTGCTAAGCCGACGAGTGTTAACTTAAATTGCGCTCAAGCTATCTCATTTACTTTCAACTTGTAATACGAGTGATAAACCGGTCGCACATAAACACCCTCGATAAACCGCTTATCGCTTGCACAAACGTTAGCCCTCCACTCGTATCTGGCTCTTTGTGCATGTAATACTACATACAGATGGCAGTTATTTAGCATATGAGACCAAATTGTTTTGATACCAGGTACAAAGAATACATTTACGGTCTGTAGTCATATCACAAAGCGCAATCATGATCAGTGAATTCCCCAAAACTGTGTGTGTGGAACTAAAATAAACAAAATATGTAACATGATATTTTATTGTGCTCTAACATCCTAAAGGGCTGTTCGGGAGCTAAACCCACAGTAAAAATACTTGTCTGGAAAGAGGGAGTGGATCTTTCTGACTGAAAAAGGTTCCAGACTTTGCTGAGAAGCAATGATGAAGATGCACTGCAAGTTTTGGCAATAGGTCTTGCAGTAGCTGCAATCTTTTAGACTCGGGTGGTTACAACAATGTCATATATTTATTTTTAAAGATAGTTGCAGAAATGTGTTCTTAATGCACTTACATAATACAGAGGTAGCAGACACAGTATAGTCTGCATCAGTCTGGAGTAGCTGTCAAGCTCTCATGATATAGGGCCAATAGGAAATTGCCAATTTCAATAAGTAGGATTTGTGGGGAGCTTGTTTATTTTGATGCTCCAGCCAAGACAAATCATGTCAGCCCATGTTAAAGTTCACTGTAAAATAGTTTTTTACTGAATGTGTTCCCCATGACTTGTTATACCATCTGCAATGAATAAAATGTATGAGAAATTGCTCATTTATGCTTCTTTTTGCAAAATAAATATCTGGACGTGCCCTTTAAAAACCACAGCCCATCAAAATACAATAAGCTTGCAGACAGATCAGATCTCATTATCTTATCACTCAAATGCTTTGCTTTCTTATCTCTGTTTCTGTACAGAAAATAAACATTTTAGAGCTTTAAAATTGCACCTCCCACTGTGAGTTTAACTTATTCTGCTGTCTGTGTTTACATAGGCCTAGATTTGGAGTTTTGTCGGTAAAGACCCGCGTAGCTAACGCCGGCTTTTTTCTGGCCGCACCATAAAAATAACTCTGGTATTGAGAGTCCACATAAAGGCTGCGTTAGGCTCCAAAAAAGGAGCGTAGAGCATATTTAACGCAGCTTCAACTCTCGATACCAGAGTTGCTTACGCAAGCGGCCAGCCTCAAAAACGTGCTCGTGCACGATTCTCCCATAGAAAACAATGGGGCTGTTTGAGCTTAAAAAAACCTAACACCTGCAAAAAAGCCGCATTCAGCTCCTAACGCAGCCCCATTGTTTGCTATGCGGAAACACTTCCTACGTCTGCACCTAACACCCTAACATGTACCCAGAGTCTAAACACCCCTAACCTTACACTTATTAACCCCTAATCTGCCGCCCCCGCTATCGCTGACCCCTGCATATTATTATTAACCCCTAATCTGCCGCTCCGTAAACCGCCGCTACTTACATTATCCCTATGTACCCCTAATCTGCTGCCCTAACATCGCCGACCCCTATATTATATTTATTAACCCCTAATCTGCTCCCCACAATGTCGCCTCCACCTGCCTACACTTATTAACCCCTAATCTGCCGACCGGACCTGAGCGCTACTATAATAAAGTTATTAACCCCTAATCCGCCTCACTAACCCTATAATAAATAGTATTAACCCCTAATCTGCCCTCCCTAACATCGCCGACACCTAACTTCAATTATTAACCCCTAATCTGCCGACTGGAGCTCACCGCTATTCTAATAAATGTATTAACCCCTAAAGCTAAGTCTAACCCTAACACTAACACCCCCCTAAATTAAATATAATTTAAATCTAATGAAATTAATTATCTCTTATTAAATAAATTATTCCTATTTAAAGCTAAATACTTACCTGTAAAATAAATCCTAATATAGCTACAATATAAATTATAATTATATTATAGCTATTTTAGGATTAATATTTATTTGACAGGCAACTTTGTAATTATTTTAACCAGGTACAATAGCTATTAAATAGTTAAGAACTATTTAATAGTTACCTAGTTAAAATAATTACAAAATTACCTGTAAAATAAATCCTAACCTAAGTTACAATTATACCTAACACTATACTATCATTAAATTAATTAAATAAAATACCTACAATTACCTACAATTAAACCTAACACTACACTATCAATAAATTAATTACATACAAATACCTACAATTATCTACGATGAAATAAACTAACTAAAGTACATAAAATAAAAAAGAACTAAGTTACAAAAAATAAAAAAATATTTACAAACAAGAAAAAATATTACAACAATTTTAAACTAATTACACCTACTCTAAGCCCCCTAATAAAATAACAAAGACCCCCAAAATAAAAAATGCCCTACCCTATACTAAATTACTAAAGTTCAAAGCTCTTTTACCTTACCAGCCCTGAACAGGGCCCTTTGCGGGGCATGCCCCAAGAAGTTCAGCTCTTTTGCCTGTAAAAAAAAACATACAATACCCCCCCAACATTACAACCCACCACCCACATACCCCTAATCTAACCCAAACCCCCCTTAAATAAACCTAACACTAAGCCCCTGAAGATCATCCTACCTTGTCTTCACCTCACCGGGTATCACCGATCCGTCCTGGCTCCGATATCTTCATCCAACCCAAGCGGGGGCTAGACATCCACTGAAGAAGTCCAGAAGAGGGTGCAAAGTCTTCATCCTATCCGGGAAGAAGAGGCGATCCGGACCGGCAACCATCTTTATCCAAGCGGCATCTTCTATCTTCATCCGATGACGACCGGCTCCATCCTGAAGACCTCCACCGCGGACCCATCTTCTTCCGGCGACGTCCAACTGAAGAATGACGGTTCCTTTAAGGGACGTCATCCAAGATGGCGTCCCTCGAATTCCGATTGGCTGATAGGATTCTATCAGCCAATCGGAATTAAGGTAGGAATATTCTGATTGGCTGATGGAATCAGCCAATCAGAATCAAGTTCAATCCGATTGGCTGATCCAATCAGCCAATCAGATTGAGCTTGCATTCTATTCGCTGTTCCGATCAGCCAATAGAATGCGAGCTCAATCTGATTGGCTGATTGGATCAGCCAATCGGATTGAACTTGATTCTGATTGGCTGATTCCATCAGCCAATCAGAATATTCCTACCTTAATTCCGATTGGCTGATAGAATCATATCGCCGGAAGAAGATGGGTCCGCGGTGGAGGTCTTCAGGATGGAGCCGGTCGTCATCGGATGAAGATAGAAGATGCCGCTTGGATCAAGATGGTTGCCGGTCCGGATCGCCTCTTCTTCCCGGATAGGATGAAGACTTTGGACCCTCTTCTGGACTTCTTCAGTGGATGTCTAGCCCCCGCTTGGGTTGGATGAAGATATCGGAGCCAGGACGGATCGGTGATACCCGGTGAGGTGAAGACAAGGTAGGATGATCTTCAGGGGCTTAGTGTTAGGTTTATTTAAGGGGGGTTTGGGTTAGATTAGGGGTATGTGGGTGGTGGGTTGTAATGTTGGGGGGGGGTATTGTATGGTTTTTTTTTACAGGCAAAAGAGCTAAACTTCTTGGGGCATGCCCCGCAAAGGGCCCTGTTCAGGGCTGGTAAGGTAAAAGAGCTTTGAACTTTAGTAATTTAGAATAGGGTAGGGCATTTTTTATTTTGGGGGTCTTTGTTATTTTATTAGGGGGCTTAGAGTAGGTGTAATTAGTTTAAAATTGTTGTAATATTTTTCTTATGTTTGTAAATATTTTTTTATTTTTTGTACTTTAGTTTATTTCATTGTAGATAATTGTAGGTATTTGTATGTAATTAATGTATTGATAGTGTAGTGTTAGGTTTAATTGTAGGTAATTGTAGGTATTTTATTTAATTAATTTAATGATAGTATAGTGTTAGGTTTAATTGTAACTTAGGTTAGGATTTATTTTACAGGTAATTTTGTAATTATTTTAACTAGGTAACTATTAAATAGTTCTTAACTATTTAATAGCTATTGTACCTGGTTAAAATAATTACAAAGTTGCCTGTCAAATAAATATTAATCCTAAAATAGCTATAATATAATTATAATTTATAGTGTAGCTATATTAGGATTTATTTTACAGGTAAGTATTTAGCTTTAAATAGGAATAATTTATTTAATAAGAGATAATTAATTTCGTTAGATGTAAATTATATTTAAGTTAGGGGGGTGTTAGTGTTAGGGTTAGACTTAGCTTTAGGGGTTAATACATTTATTAGAATAGCGGTGAGCTCCAGTCGGCAGATTAGGGGTTAATAATTGAAGTTAGGTGTCGGCGATGTTAGGGAGGGCAGATTAGGGGTTAATACTATTTATTATAGGGTTAGTGATGCGGATTAGGGGTTAATAACTTTATTATAGTAGCGGTGCGGTCCGCTCGGCAGATTAGGGGTTAATAAGTGTAGGCAGGTGGAGGCGACGTTGAGGGGGGCAGATTAGGGGTTAATAAATATAATATAGGGGTCGACGGTGTTAGGGGCAGCAGATTAGGGGTACATAAGGATAACGTAGGTGGCGGCGCTTTGTGGTCGGCAGATTAGGGGTTAATAAGTGTAGGTAGCTGGCGGCGACGTTGTGGGGGGCAGATTAGGGGTTAATAAATATAATATAGGGGTCAGCGGTGTTAGGGGCAGCAGATTAGGGGTACATAAGGATAACGTAGTTGGCGGTCGGCAGATTAGGGGTTAAAAAAAATTAATTGAGTTGCGGCGATGTGGGGGGACCTCGGTTTAGGGGTACATAGGTAGTTTATGGGTGTTAGTGTACTTTAGAGTACAGTAGTTAAGAGCTTTATAAACCGGCGTTAGCCCAGAAAGCTCTTAACTACTGACTTTTTTCCTGCGGCTGGAGTTTTGTCGTTAGATGTCTAACGCTCACTTCAGACACGACTCTAAATACCGGAGTTAGAAAGATCCCATTGAAAAGATAGGATACGCAATTTACGTAAGGGGATCTGCGGTATGGAAAAGTCGCGGCTGAAAAGTGAGCGTTAGACCCTTTTTTGAGTGACTCCAAATTCCGGAGGTAGCCTAAAACCAGCGTTAGGAGCCTCTAACGCTGGTTTTCACGGCTAACGCCAAACTCCAAATCTAGGCCATAGTTTCTCAATAGCCTAAACCTAGGTGTAGAAACTTTCAGTATAGGTAGGGATACCATAGGTTAAATCAGCTATTTTAAAAGCCAATATAAAGACTAAGGAGCTATTTGTAAACAATTTAATACACTTCAGCAGTAAAAATGGATATTTGGGAACAAATTAAGGGTAAGAAAGTTTTTGCTTAAACTATCTCTTTAAAGGGACAGTCAACACCAGAATTTTTGTTGTTTAAAAAGAAAGATAATCCCTTTATTACCCGTTCCCCAGTTTTTCACAACCAACACAGTTATATTAATATACTTTTTACCTCTGTAATTATCTTGTATCTAAGCTTCTGCTGACTGCCCCCTTATTTCAGTTCTTTTGACAGACATGCAGTTTAGCCAATCAGTCCTCAGTCCTAGGTCACTTTACGTGCATGAGCTCAATGTTATCTATATGAAACATGTGAACTAATGCCCTCTAGTGGTCAAAATGCATTCAGATTAGAGGCAGTCTTCAAGGTCTAATAAATTAGCATATGAACCTCCTAGTTTTAGCTTTCAACTAAGAATACCAAGAGAACAAAGCAAAATTGGTGATAAAAGTAAATTGGGAAGTTGTTTAAAATTGCATGCCCTATTTAAATCATGAAAGTTTTTTTTGGACTTGACTGTCCCTTTAAACAGAGCCATTAAATAAAGATGATCAAATTAGAAGTATGTTGGACTATGTCTTTCCATTAGACTGATATAGGTTGTAGCCTAATGAAATAAACCACTTTGTAATAACAAGACTTTTATTTAGTCATCTTATAAGTAATCACACTAGAAGTGTGTGCTTTTTTTTTCATTACACCTTGGTTGCTTCAATTATTTTTCAATAGCCAGGGGCAGATATGTGTCAGGTTGCAAGGTGCAATTCCAGTTATCAGAACTGGAAAACCAACAAGGAGTTACAGGGAATGGGGCAAAATAAATAATGAAAATATATAACAAAGCTGTTTTACTATGAATCATTAAATATTATATATTACAATCTCACAAGGCCAGCTACATATTAGGCTGACAGAAAAAAACAAGTGACGATATACCAAGGTACAGTTTAGCAAGCTTACATAGATCTGACAGAAATGATCATGTTAATAGGTAAGGCTGTAATTACTGGTATCTCTTAAAGGGACATGAAACCCAAATGTATTATTTTGTAATTCAGATAGAGCGTGTGATTTTAATGTTCTTTCCAATTTACTTCTATTATTTAATTTGCTTCGTTTTTTTGGTATCCTTTATTTAAATGCATACCTAGGTAGTCTCAGGAGCAGCAATAAAGTACTCAGGCCAGCTGCTGATTGGTGAATACACACAGTTTGGCTTTTGTCATTGGCTCACCCAATGTGTTCAGCTAGCTCCCAGTAGTGCATTGCTACTCCTTCAACAAAGGATACAAACAGAAGCAAATTTGATAATAGAAGTAAATTAGAAAGTTGTTTAAAATTGTATTTTCGATCTGAATTATAAAAAAAAATAAAAAAATTATTCTATATTCCTTTTAAGTATTGTGAAGGTTATGCAAGGATAACCTCCATCAAACAGCAAATGCCATAAGCCTAGTTGACCAATTGCAAAGCTTCATTATAACAAAGTGATGGGGGCCGATTCATCAATCTCCAATGAAGCTTGATGCAGCGGCGCTTGATGCAGCTGTTTCCGCGCGAGCCTTCAGGAGTTAAGAAGCAGCGGTCTTAAGACTGCTTCTATAGACGGTTTGGGAGAACCGGAGCTGGCACGGTTTGGGAGAACCGGAGCTTCCTGAAGGGAAGTGCTAACATTGCTTCATACTTTATCCTTTCTAATTCCCTTAACTCGTCCACCTGCTCTGAGGCGGCGGACAGCAATACGCCTGATTGCATACGATCGGGTTGATTGACACCATATGCTGTAGGCATTTATTGATGTGCTGATGGACATGAGCCCCATAGGCTTAATCTGGCCAGAACCCATCCATGCAAAAAAGGTGCAAAAACACAGGTTTGCCATTATATAGTATCTATTAAAAATCTGCAAAGATCTTTTGCACACATCAGTTAAGTCAATCATATAACATTTGCTGACTAAACTCCTGAGATATTTATGAAGCATCATTTCTTCATAAATGTCCCTATTATGAGCTTTTAAAGAGGGAAGTGGTCTCAATATTAAGAAAAGTTAGATAGTTGTAAAGAAAGGTATATTACTGTCACTACTACCAATTTAAAGGGACATGAAACCCACATTTTTCTTTAATGCTTCAAATAGAGCATGCAATTTTAAACAACAATTCCAATTACTTTTGTTATCTAAATTGGCTTCTTTAGCTTGATACCCTTTGTTGAAAGGCATATCTAAATAGGCTCAAGAGCTGCTGATTGGTGGCTGCACATAGATGTTTTGTGTTATTGGTTCACCCAAGTGCAACAAAGTATATCTAAAGAGTGAAGCAAATTATTTAAAGGACTAGTAAATACAGTAGAGTTGCGTAATCAACAGTAGTACATTTTATTTCAGAGAAATTTCAAAGTTATGTTTATTTTATGTATTTCCACTCCCCCTGTATTATGTGACACTCTTAGGCCAATCACAAATGCATATACATATATGTCTTGCGCATGCTCAGCAAGAGATGATGACTCAAAAAGTGTAAATATAAAAAGCTGTGCACGTTATGTTAATGGGGGTAAATTGGAAAGTTGTTTAAAATTGCGTGTTATATCTGTTTCATGAAAGTTTAATTTTGACTTAAGTGTCCCTTTAATAGAAGTAAATTGGAATCGGCTAGATTACGAGTCTTGTATTATGAGTAAAAAAGCAGCGTTAAGCCTCATAACGCTGATTTCTTACTACCGCTGCTATTACGAGTCTTACAGATTTAGGGGCACCGCACACTTTTTTGGCCTTACCCCAAATCAACTTACACAAATTGCGTATAGTCTTTTTTCTATGGGACTTCCATAGCGCCGGTATTACGAGCTTGTCCTGGGAGGCCAAAAAGTGAGCGGTACACCCTATCCGTAAAGATTTGTACCGCATTTTAAAGTCAGTAGTTATGAGTTTTACACTACAACGCTGTAGCATAAAACTCATAACTAAAGTGTTAAAAAGTACACTAACACCCATAAACTACCTATTAACCCCTAAACCAAGGCCCTCCCGCATCGCAAACACTAAAATTAAATTATTAACCCCTAATCTGCCGCTCCGGACATCGCCGCCAGGATAATAAACACATTAACCCCTAAACCGCTGCACTCCCGCATCTCCAACACTAGTTAAATATTAACCCATAATCTGCTGCCCCTAACATCGCCGCCACCTACCTACATTTATTAACCCCTAATCTGCCGCCTCCAATATCATTACCTAAATAATTACTATTTAAAACTAAATACTTACCTATAAAATAAACCCTAAACTATCTACAATATAACCAATAGTTACATTGTAGCTAGCTTAGGGTTTATTTTTATTTTACAGGCAAGTTTGTATTTATTTTAACTAGGTAAAATAGTTACTAAATAGTTATTAACTATTTACTAACTACCTAGCTAAAATAAATACAAATTTACCTGTAAAATAAAACCTAACCTAAGTTACACTAACACCTAACACTACACTACAATTAAAGGGACACTGAACCCAAATTTTTTCTTTCGTGATTCAGATAGAGCATGCAATTTTAAGCAACTTTCTAATTTACTCCTAGTATCAATTTGTCTTCGTTCTCTTGCTATCTTTATTTGAAAAAGAAGGCATCTAAGCTTTTTTTCTTGGTTCAGAACTCTGGACAACAATTTTTAATTTGTGGATGAATTTATCCACCAATCAGCAAAGACAACCCAGGTTGTTCATCAAAAATGGGCCGGCATCTAAACCTACATTTTTGCATTTCAATTAAAGATACCAAGAGAATAAAGAACATTTGATAACAGATGTAAATTAGAAAGTTGATTAAAATTTTATGTTCTATCTGAATCACGAAATAAAAAATTTGGGTACAGTGTCCCTTTAAATAAATTAACTAAATTAAATACAATTAATTAAATTAAATAAAATTAGCTAAATTACAAAAAACACACTAAATTACAGAAACTAAAAAACAAATTAGAAGATCTTTAAACTAATTACACCTAATCTAATAGACCTATCAAAATTAAATAAGCCCACCCAAAATAAAAAAAACCCTAGCATAAACTAAACTACCAATAGCCCTTAAAAGGGCCTTTTGTGGGGCATTGCCCCAAAGAAATCAGCTCTTTTACCTGTAAAAAAAATACAAACAACCCCCCAACAGTAAAACCCACCACCCACACAACCAACCCCCCAAATAAAACCATAACTAAAAAAACCTAAGCTCCCCATTGCCCTTAAAAGGGCATTTAGATCTATTGCAGCCCAAAGCCCTAACCTAAAAAAAAAAACACCCAATACACCCTTAAAAATCCTAACACTAACCCCCGAAGATCCTCGGGAGAAGTCTTCATTCAAGTGGCAAGATGTCCTCAACGAAGCCGGCAGAAGTGGTCCTCCAGACGGGCAGAAGTCTTCACCCAGACAGCATCGTCTATCTTCATCCTTCCGACACGGAGCGGCTCTATCCAGAAGAAGACATCGATTGAAGAGGATGCTCCGCACCGGATGTCTTGAAGATGGAGCCGCTCCGTGTCGGAAGGATGAAGATAGAAGATGCCTTCTGGGTGAAGACTTCTGCCCGTTTGGAGGACCACTTCTGCCCGTCTGGAGGACCACTTCTGCTGGCTTCGTTGAGGACATCTTGCCGCTTGGATGAAGACTTCTCCCAGTAAGTGGATCTTCAGGGGTTAGTGTTAGGATTTTTTAAGGGTGTATTGGGTGGGGTGTGGGTTTAGGTTAGGGCTTTGGGCCACAATAGAGATAAATTCCCTTTTAAGGGCAATACCCATCCAAATGCCCTTTTCAGGGCAATGGGGAGCTTATTTTTTTTTAGTTAGGGTTTTATTTGGGGGGTTGGTTGTGTGGGTGGTGGGTTTTACTGTTGGTGGGGTTGTTTGTATTTTTTTTTGTACAGGTAAAAGAGCTGATTTCTTTGGGGCAATGCCCCGCAAAAGTCCCTTTTAAGTGGTAGTTTAGTTTAGGCTAGGGTTTTTTTTATTTTGGGTGGACTTTTTTATTTTTATAGGGCTATTAGATTTGGTGTAATTAGATTAAAGATCTTGTCATTTGTTTTTTATTTACTGTAATTTAGTGTTTTGTTTTGTTTTGTAATTTAGCTAATTTTATTTTTTATTTAATGTAGTTAATTGTATTCAATTTAGTTAATTTATTTAGTTAATTTATTTAATTATAGTGTAGTGTTAGGTGTTAGTGTAACTTAGGTTAGGTTTTATTTTACAGGTAAATTTGTATTTATTTTAGCTAGGTAGTTAGTAAATAGTTAATAACTAGTAACTATTCTACCTAGTTAAAATAAATACAAACTTGCCTGTAAAATAAAAATAAACCCTAAGCTAGCTACAATGTAACTATTAGTTATATTGTAGCTAGTTTAGGGTTTATTTTATAGGTAAGTATTTAGTTTTAAATAGTAATAATTTAGGTAATGATATTGGAGGCGGCAGATTAGGGGTTAATAAATGTAGGTAGGTGGCGGCGATGTTAGGGGCAGCAGATTATGGGTTAATATTTAACTAGTGTTGGAGATGCGGGAGTGCAGCGGTTTAGGGGTTAATGTGTTTATTATCCTGGCGGCGATGTCCGGAGCGGCAGATTAGGGGTTAATAATTTAATTTTAGTGTTTGCGATGCGGGAGGGCCTTGGTTTAGGGGTTAATAGGTAGTTTATGGGTGTTAGTGTACTTTTTAACACTTTAGTTATGAGTTTTATGCTACAGCGTTGTATATTAGGGGTTAATAACATTATGTAGGTGTCGGCAATGTTGTGGGCAGCAGATTAGGGGTTAATAAATATAATGTAGGTGTAGGCAATGTTGGGGGCAGCAGATTAGGGGTTCATAAGTATAATGTAGGTGGCGGCGATGTCCGGAGCGGCAGATTAGGGGTTAATAAGTATAATGTAGGTGTCGGCGATGTCAGGGGTGGCAGATTAGTGGTTAATAAGTGTAAGATTAGGGGTGTTTAGACTCGGGATTCATGTTAGGGTGTTAGGTGTAAACATAACTTTTGTTTCCCCATAGGATTCAATGGGGCTGCGTTACTGAGCTTTACGCTGCTTTTTGGCAGGTGTTAGACTTTTTCTCAGCCGGCTCTACCCATTGATGTCTATGGGGAAATCGTGCATGAGCACGTACGACCAACTCACCGCTGACTTAAGCAGCGCTGGTATTGGAGTGCAGTATGGAGCACAATTTTGCTCTATGCTCACTTCTTGCCTTTTAACGCCGGGTATAGAAAAACCTGTAATACCAGTGCTGTAGGTAAGTGAGCGGTGCCAATAACGTGCACGTTAACACCGCACCATTCATACCACAAAACTCATAATCTGGCCGAGAGTTTATTAAAATTGTATTCTCTATCTGAATCATAAAAAAAATATTTTGGGTTTCATGTCCCTTTAAAAATTGCACCCAGAATATTGTGCATGTGCTCTGTTCCAGCAGGATATTAACCCTTTGAGTGCTAAGCACTTTCCCACCTGGGTGCTAAGCTGTTTTAAGGTTCTTTTTTCTTTTTTGATAAAAATGTTTTACTTTTTTTTTCTTTTCATATCCCCTATGGCTTCTAAGCAGCATGCCCCCTTTTCCTATACTTAACATTGTATTTCTTAAATAAAGTTGTGCTGTGACATCACGCCATTGCGCATGACGTCAACGCGCATAACGTGAAGCCCTGGCGATGCCTGTCACTATACAGGCCCGATCGCCAAGGGTAGAAGCAGGTGGGAGCCCCCAGATCTCCCTTAAGGTGGGAGAGTGCTAGCGACGGCTCTGAGCCGTCGTTCGCCCCTGAGTGGGAAACTCTGCGACGGTTCAGAGCCGTCGTTAGCACTGAAAGGGTTAAAAATTACAAAAAAAAACATTTTCATTAAAAAATTAGAAAAGTTTACATAAGAATGATGTTATAGGTGTAGTCAAATGTATTCAACAATGTAACCACTACAATGCAGAGAATAACTGGAAGACGAGGACCTCCTGTTTAGATGCCTTTAGGGTGCTCTTGGTTCTAAAAATTGACCATAACACCCTTTTCGTATCCTGAGAAAATATACAACCCCCCTTTTTAAGGAGCAGAGTTCCGTTTACAACTGAAGGTTCAGGGCAAAGTCCAGGTTATTACCAGGTAATCACTGTAGTAATTGCAGTCACCAAGAAAAGATCCTCCAATTCCAAATAAATTGTCCTGTGTTCTTCCAGCTGCCCAGTGATTGTCATAACAATAAAATACCTCACATCATTTATCTTACATTTGGGATATTAAGTATAAAAAACAAATGAGGTAGCAGAGTGTATATGCATCAGATCTGCCGAAGAGGAAATGGGGTAGATATAAAGTTTACAGAGAAGAATTAAAAACATATTGTACTGGTGTAGGTAAAAAGAAAGGAAATACTAATAGATTAAAAAGAGAGGGGATATATAGCGATAGCGAGCCCTAAAAATGTCCTCCCTATAAGTCAGCGATACAGTGAAAAGCAGCATAGAAAGTTTCACACAGTATAGAAGCACCAATGGCCATTGAGCATTCAGTTTACTAAAACAGAGTGAATTAAGTAATTAATAGACAAGTGCAACGCTAAATTATTAGTTCATTTTCATTAGTTAAATGAATAATTAGTTTAGTTTTAAAAAAAAAATTGTTTCGGCAAATTAGTTATGTTAAGTTAAATAGTTTTTTCGGATCCATTCTTAATTCATATACATTATTCTATTCTGAAGTTTAGAATAGAAAAATGCATATGAATAAAGAATGGATCCAAAAAAACAAAAGGATCCGAAAAAACAATTTAACTAAACATAAGAAATATGCCGGCGATTGCCGAAACAAAATTATTTAAAACCGCCGCCACCCACACTAAATAAAGCTATTAACCCCTAAACCACCGTCCCCCCACATAGTCGACACTAACTAAACCTATTAACCCCTAAACCACCACCCCCCACATTGCCAACACTACCTAAACCTATTAACCCCTAAACTGCAGTTCGTCGACATCGCCGACACTAACTAAAACTATTAACCCCTAAACCACCTGTCCCAAACGTCGCCAACACTAACTAAACCTATTAACCCCTAAACCACAGTTCCCTGACATTGCCGACACTAACTAAATCACTAAATAAAGCTATTAACCCCTAAACCGCAGTTCCCTGACATCGCCGACACTAACTAAACCTATTAACCCCTAAACCGCCGTTCCCAAACGTCGCCAACACTAATTAAACCTATTAAGCCCTAAACCACAGTTCCCCGACATCGCTGACACTAACTAAAACACTAAATAAACCTACTAACCCCTAAACCGCCATTCCCAAACATCCTCAACACTAACTAAACCTATTAACCCCTAAACCGCAGTTACCCAACACTAACTAAACCTATTAACCCCTAAACTGCAGTTCCTCGACATCGCCGACACTAACTAAACCTATTAACCCCTAAACCACCATTCCCAAATGTCGCCTAACACTAACTAAACCTATTAACCCCTAAACCACAGTTCCCTGACATCGCCGAAACTAACTTAAACACTAAATAAATCTATTAACCCCTAAACCGCAGTTCCCCTACATCGCCGACACTAACTAAACCTATTAACCCCTAAACTGCAGTCCCTCGACATCGCCAACACTAACTAAACCTATTAACCCCTAAACTGCCATTCCCAAATGTCACCAACAACAACTAAACCTATTAACCCCTAAACCACAGTTCCCCGACATCGCCAACACTAACTAAAACACTAAATAAACCTATTAACCCCTAAACCGCCATTCCCAAACATCGCCAACACTAACTAAACCTATTGATCCCTAAACCGCCGTTCCCTGACATCCCCAACACTAAATAAACCTATTAACCCCTAAACCACCGTACACCCACATCACCAACACTAACTAAAACACTAAATAAACCTATTAACCCCAAAACCTCCATTCACAAACATCGCCAACACTAACTAAACCTATTAACCCCTAAACCACCGTACACCCACAAGGCCAACACTAACTAAACCTATTAACCCCTAAACTGCCGGCCCCCACTTCGCAACAACCTAAATTAAACTATATTAACCCCTAAACCTAACACCCCCCAACTTTAACATAATTAAAATAGACCTAAATTAAAGTTACAATTATTAACTATTAACTACCTATTTAAAAATACATGCAAACTTACCTGTGGAATAAAAATAAAACCCAAGCTAGCTACAATATAACTATTTATCAGTGACGTGCGGTGACATCAGAGGCTGGTGAGGCAGTGGCTACGATACACCTTCATTCTTTAGATATCCTTTGTTGAAGAAATAGCAATGCACATAGGTGAGCCAATCGCATGAGGTATCCATGTGCAGCCACCAATCAGCAGCTACTGAACATATTTAGATATGATTTTCAGCAAAGGATATCAAAAGAATGAAGAAAACATTAGATGTAAATTGGAAAGTTATTTAAAATTGCATGCTCTTTCTAAATCATGAAAGAAAACATATGGGTTTCATGTCCCTTTAAATGGTGTCTTGGAAAACTGGTCAACTTAGTAAACATCTGATTTTAGTCTAAAGGATTGTAACAGAAACTCTTGCCAGATAACAAAATGCTTGCTCTGATTATGAGATCTAGAAATCAAGGGCCCATCAAAATATGTTTAAAACATATTTTTTACTTTATTGCTGCAAATTATGCTTATAGATTCCTTCATTATTCAGTAAATATAAAAATGTCTTGATCCAGTGGCTGCTGATGAAATTGACCCCACCCCTTTAAATAAGGCCACATCCTCAGATGGCACCACCAATTAATTAATTAAATAAATAAAAGGTAGACCAAAACACAGAAAAGCACTCAGGGGAAGAGGGAGAGAGAGAGACGGGGGGAGAGGGAGAGGGAGAGAGAGACGGGGGAGAGGCAGAGAGAGACACAGAGGGTTAGAGAGAAAGAGAGAGAGACACAATCACACAGAGGGTTAGAGAGACACATAAGGGATGAGAGAGTCAGAGGGGGAGGAAGAGAGACAGGGATAGAAAAGAGACCATGGGGGAGAACGACACATAAGGAGAGAGACAGTGAGAGAGATGGATCGAGAGAGAGAGAGATGGATAGATAGAGAGAGAGAGACAGACGGATAGAGAAAGAGAGATGGAGAGAGAGAGACACACAGAGGGGAGAGAGAGAGACAGAGGGGGGAGACAGAGAGACAGAGGGGAGAGACAGAAAGACAGAGGGGAGAGACAAAAAGACAGAGGGGAGAGAGAGAGAGAGAGAGAGAGAGAGAGACAGAGAGAGAGACAGAGGGGAGAGAGAGAAAGACAGAGGGGAGAGAGAGAGAGAGACAGAGGGGAGAGAGAGACAGAGGGGAGAGAGAGAGACAGAGGGGAGAGAGAGAGACAGAGGGGAGAGAGAGTGAAGGGAGATAGAGAGAGAGAGACAGAGGGGAGAGAGAGAGACACATAGGGGAGTGAGAGAGACAGAGGGGAGTGAGAGAGAGACAGAGGGGAGTGAGAGAGACAGAGGGGAGTTAGAGAGACAGAGGGGAGTGAGGGAGACAGACTGGATTGAGGGAGACAGAGAGAGACAGAGGGGAGTGAGGGAGACAGAGGGGAGTGAGACACATAAGTGGGTAGAGAGGGAGACAGAGGGAGGAGATAGGCACATAAGTGGGGAGAGAGGGAACACTGAAATGGGAGAGGCACCACTGAATGTTTAAGTAGTTTATTTTAAGTGACTATCAAATGCTAATAGTCTACAATCTATTTTAAATATCTGAAACAGAACAGCACATATGAATGGGAGCATTAATAAATTATTATTTGTTGTATACATCAGGGTTGTCCAACATGCACCTAAGGAATCTTTGGTTTAAATGAAATACTATAACTACAGGAGCCATGGAGAATATTTGCTATAACTCATTCTAAACTGCTTGGTTTCATTTTACATTACCATACAAACAGCATAATAGGAAGATGTGAGAAAACACAGTTGCAGAGCTACAGAGAGTTCATAAGTCAGTAAGAGAGTGATACAACTATAAACTAGTGTGCAGTACAGAGGCATTCTGCTAAGGTAGTGGGTGTAAAGTTTGAGTAAACAAAATACAAAAACGATCCTTAAACTGCTGTTAAAGAGTAAAAAAACAAAAAACACTAAACCACATTCATTAAATTAGCATTTTCACTAACAGAATCCCTTTCAGTAAAATCTAAGGTTGCAGAACTTACTTCAATAAAATGTGGCTAAAACACTGCTCTCTCTGCATCTCTTCCTGCTCTGTAAGGAAGTGACAGTGGAACATTCCACTGCACTTGGAAGGGAAGTATAGAACTCTCTTTTTCACTGGAAAGCTGGCAGCTGCATAGGGCAGCAACAAAATAAATGAAAGTAGTTTTTTTCCATTTTTGTTTTGTTTTATATGATTTAACATCCAGCCCCAACCCTAAATTCCCATGACTGATGCCTCTTACTGGATTGGGTCAGCCCAAAGAGGCCTGCCTCAAATAAGCACTAATGGTCCATGCAATGATCTTAACCACTTTAATCCAGTAGGTGGTGCAGCATGTTGTGTAATGGAGGGCAGACCTGCTTGTGCCTCTCCATTGCATAACTTGTAGCTGTGAAAAAAAATGCTGGAAAAAAATTGCAATATTTTTTTTTATTTTTTTTTTAAAGCCTATAAAAAAATATTTTTGCCCATATGAGAGGTGAAGCCCTGCCTCACCTGCCTCTAGTGACTGCTTATCACTGCTATTTATTAACTACCTAGTTAAAATAAGTTTACACTAATAAAACCTACTATTACTAAAAATAAAAAAACCTAAGATTACTAAAAAATTAAAACTACAATTACAAAAAATAATAAACACTAAAATTACAAAAAATAAAAAAAAACTACCATTACAAAAAATAACAAACGAAATTATCCAAAAAAAAATAAAAAATTATTCCTATTCTAATAACCCGTTTTTTAAATAAAAAAAAAACCTAATCTATGATTAACTACCAAGGGCCCTTTAAAAATAAAAACAAACCCCCCCTAATATTACAAACCCCCAACCCCAAAATAAAAATAAACCTAATCTGCCCATTGCCCCGAAAAGGGCATGCAGCTCTTTTTTGGACAATTAAAAATAAAAAATGCCTAATCTAAAAAAAGAAAACACCCCCCAAAAAAATCCCATTACAATAAATAACAAACAAAGTTATCCAAAATATCAAAAAATATTCCTATTCTAATACCCTGTTTAAAAAATAAAAACACCTCAAAATAAAAAAAACCATAATCTATAATAAACTACCAATGGCCCTTAAAAGGGCATTTTGTAGGGCATTGACCTAAAGTTAACAGCTCTTTTACTAAAAAAAAATACACCAAATACCACCTAACATTACAAACCCCCACCCCCTAAACCCACAAAATAAGAAATCAGCCAATAGGAATGAGAGCTGTTTAAATCCTATTGGCTGTTTAAATCAGCCAATAGGATTTAAGCAGCTCTTATTCCTATTGGCTGATTTACATTTTTCGGCCAATAGGAATGCAACGGTACCCCAATATAAAAGGGGTACCTTGCATTAAATCCTCAGTGTGCAGCAGACAATCGCATGAAGAGGACCTCCATGTCGAAATGATCGACCTCCGCCTGGACTTCCGCCTCTGCGCATCCACCAACCACTTCGCCTCCTCTGGGATGAAGAGAGAAGATGCCAGTCCCGCGATGGATACAGATGGAGCTGCCTGGATGAAGATGCTTCGCCGCTGGGATGAAGATCTTTCGCCAGACTTCAGCAACTGTGAGTACTAATTTTGGTGTTAGTGTTAGGTTTTTTTTTTTTTTTGGGGGGGGGAGGGTTTAGATTAGGTTTTATTTTATTTGGTGCCCAAAAAAGAGCTGAATGCCCTTTTAAAGACAGTAAAAGAGCTGAATGCCCTTTTAAGGGCAATGCCCATACAAATGCCCTTTTCAGGGCAATGGGTAGATTATTTTATTTATTTTTTTATTTTATTTTTTATTATGTGGGTTTGGGGTGGTGGGGGGTTTGTAATGTTAGGGGGGTTGTTTTTATTTGTTTGCAAAAAAAGCTGTTAACTTTAGGGCAATGACCTACAAAAGGCCCTTTTAAGGGCACTTGGTAGTTTATTATAGATTAGGGTTTTATTATTTTGGGGTGTTTTTTTAAATGGGGAATTAGAATAGGAATAATTTTTATTATTTTGGATAATTTTGTTTGTTATTTTTTTGTAATGGTAGTTTTTTTATTTTTTGTAATTTTAGTTTTCATTTTTAAGTAATCTTAGTTTTTTATTTTTAGTAGTGTTAGGTTTTATTAGTGTAAACTTAGCTTTTATTTTTATTTCACAGGTAAGTTTGTATTTATTTTAACTAGGTAGTTCGTAAATAGTTCTATTGTAGCTAGCTTAGATTTTATTTTAATTTCACAGGTAAGTTTGTCATTATTTTTAAATAGGTAATTAGTTAATAATTGTAACTTTAATTTAGGTCTATTTTAATTATGTTAAAGTTAGGGGTGTTAGGTTTAGGGGTTAATAGTTTAATTTAGATTGTTGCGATGTGGGGGCCGGCGGTTTAGGGGGTTAATAGGTTTAGTTAATGTTGACGATGTTTCGGAACGGCGGTTTAGGGGTTAATAGGTTTTGTTAGTGTTGGCAATGTTTGGGAACGGTGGTTTAGGAATTAATAGGTTTATTTAGTGTTTCAGTTAGTGTCAGCGATGTCGGGAAACTACGGTTTAGGGGTTAATAGGTTTAGTTAGTGTCGGCGATGTCGGGGAACTGCGGTTTAGGAGTTAATAGGTATAATTAGTGTCGGCGATGTCGGGAACTGCGGTTTAGGGGTTAATAGGTTTAGTTAGTATCTGCGATTTTGGGGAACAGTGGTTTAGGGGCTAATAGCATTTTATTTAGGGATTTAGCTAGTGTCGGCGATGTCGGGGGAACGGCAGTTTAGATTAGAACAATGAAAAATTCAGAATATGAATAATGGATCAGAAAATTCGGAAACTGATTTATTTATTTTCGGAATTTTTTGGGATTTTAGTTATGGTGCCAATTCGGAAATTCAGATGCATTTGAATCTCTGAATCGGCCAAAATTCGGCCGAAAGCTAAATGCACATTTCTAGTAATTAAAAAAGTGTAATTTAGTATCATACACCAGAACTTACAAATTTAATATTCTAAGGTTGTATTGTAAATTAAACAAGTAAAGTAATGCATTCCCAGAAATTTTAACTAAAATACACCTAGAAAGTAAATAGTCTATAGTCTTTTCTATTGTTCGTGATAATCCGAAGCTGCGCTACACCGGCTACGCTTAAGCCAAAAGTACGTTAGGAATACTTTAAATTCTTATGTTCTTAGAATAAATCATTCTTTTATATATGAAACTAATATCCAAATGAATACACAAAGAAAATTAAAGAAAACAAAAATATGCTGACAAAATTGACAGTATTCATTTGTTTACTTTATTATTATTTAAGGGGTTAATATTTACCTGTGCATGCCCCCCGTGCTTTCCTGAGCACATTAAGGTAAGTATTGTAGCTACAGCTGAACTTTTCACCTGTAGCTTTGAAACATTTATATTTGTTTTAATGAAAATGAATGTAATTGTTTAACTAAAATTAAAGAGATAGTCTACTCCAGAATTTGTATTGTTTAAAAAGATAGATAATCCCTTTATTACCCATTCCCCAGTTTTGCACAGCCAACATGGTTATATTAATATACTGTTTACCTCTGTGATTACCTTGTATCTAAGCCTCTGCAGACTGCCCCCTTATCTCAGATCTAATTACAGAGGTAAAATGTGTATAATTATAACTATGTTGGTTATGCAAAACTGGGGAATTGGTAATTAAGGGATTATCTATCGTTTAAAACAACAAAACTTCTGGTGTTGACTGTCCTTTGAAATAGTATTTCTAGTCTACAACTGTGTTGCATAAATGTAATGTTCGAATGTCACATTTGAATTTGAATGCAGCATTTGAATTCGAAATAGTATTTCTAGTCTACAACTGTGTTTTATAAATGTAATATTCGAATTTGAATGGCACATTCAAAATTCGAATATTACATTCTAATATGTTCAGAAATAGCAGACTTATATGGCTTTGGCGTTGCTTTTTGGTAATTAGAAGGCCGCTAAATGCTGCTGCGCACCACAGGTTAATTATGCCCAGCAGTGAAGGGGTTAAATTAGGTAGCTTGTAGGGAGCTTGCAGGGTTAATTTTAGAGATCAGCCTCCCACCTGACACATCCCACCCCCTGATCCCTCCCAAACAGCTCTCTTCCCTCCCCCACCCCACAATTGTTCCCGCCATCTTAAGTACTGACAGAAAGTCTGCCAGTACTAAATAAAAGAGGGTTTTTTTTTTTTTTAAATAAAAATAATAAAGTATTTTAGCTGTGATGGACCCCTGCCTTAGCCCCAACCTCCCTGATCCCCCCTCCAGCTCTCTAACCCTCTCCCCTACCTAATTACCACCATCTTGGGTACTGGCAGCTGTCTGCCAGTACCCAGTTTGGCCCCAAACCCCCCCCCAAAAAGTATTTTATTTTATTTTTACTTAAAAAACTATTTCTGTAGTGTAGCAGCCCCCCACAATACCCCCACCCCCACCCCCTCCCAGATCCTTTTATATATTTTTTTTTAAAAAAATCCCTTTTTTTTCCCCTTTCTGCCCTCATTCATTGGTGTCAGTGTGGCTAATGGGTGCACGCGCACATGCATGCTCACGTGCACACACGCGCATCGTGCACGCGCGCGCGCACCCTCACACCCGGCACTATCGCTACCGGTGCAGAGAGGGCCACAGAGTGGCTCTCTCTGCATCAGGGGCTTGTAAAGTGGTATTGCAGGATGCCTCCATATAGAGGCATCACTGCAATACCCTCAGAGCTGCTGGAAGCATTTGTGATCGCTTCCAGCACTCTGTTAGACAACTGACGTACCAGGTACGTCCATTGTCATTAACTGCTTGTTAATGCATGACGTACCTGGTACGTCAGTTGTCATTAAGGGGTTAAAGGGATACTAAACCCAAATTTTTTTCTTTAATGATTATCAAGACTCTTGATAAAGGCCTAGGAAAGGCCGAAACATTAGGATTGATATTCAATTTTTTCTTTGGGATACAATTACGATTTTCATCATCATTATTTTTTAAGCCACTATTTTTGATCACATATTTGGAGGTTTTTTGAGTTTTTTTGGATTCTTTTTCTAATTTGTGGAATTTTTGACACTCACGATTGTATCACAATTTGAACATTATGGACTTTTGAAATATTTATATTTTTATTTTTTATATTTTTTTATATATTTTTGTACAATTTTCCTTTGGTAACACATTGGAACACATTGCATTTTTACCCATTGCATAATTCATTGTAATAGAATGTATTCTTACCTTTAAGATAGAATTGTTTTTAGATTACTGTTTTTAGATTTATGTTTTTATGTTAATTCAGCGTGGATCCATGCATTTGTATTAAGATTTATAGTTACTTTTATGTAATAAACTTATACCTTTTACCTTAGCCTCCGTATTGTTGGCGCCTGGGTACACTCTTTACATATCTTTATTTGAAAAGCAGGAATGTAATGCTTAAGAGCCAGCCCATTTTTGGTTCAGTACCCTGGATAGTGCTTGCTTATTTGTGGCTACATTTAGCCACCAATCAGCAAGCGCAACCCAGCTGCTGAACCAAAAATGGGTCGGCTCCTAAGCTTTACATTCCTGCTTTTAAAAAAAAAAGATAGCAAAACAAATAAAAATTGATAATAGGAGTAAATTAGAAAGTTGCTTAAAATTGCATGCTCTATCTGAATCTTTAAAGAAAAAATCTGGGTTTAGTGTCCCTTTAACAAAGTTGATCACAGACATGACGAATATATAGGTGTTCCATATAGGTGTTCTGTGGAGTTTATTTGGCGTTCCATGGGAGTAACCTGTATTTTAATGGGGAACTATTGCAAAATATTTACCCAAACCTCAATAGCAACAGGTCAATATTAAATGCTCTACCCTTATTTTAAAGGAAAAGCTGAAAAGTATTATTGTGAAGGTTGCTAGTAACCTGAACAAAGGCCATTTGCCTTGGCCTGGTATAAAGCCCATGGCTCCATGACGACAGATCAAACATAAATGATCAAGTGCATTAAGTTAGCATTGGCCATTACTGTATAAGTACAACTACCTCCAAATGTAATAACCCTAACTGCAATAGCTAGGGACCCAGTGGTTTACCTTTGCCTCATTTGCAATAATGACCTATTATCATTTAATAGCGCCATTAGCTGAACCCTCCATCTAAGGGCTCGCTTCCATTGAGTCGTAATTAGGTTTGTGTGAGCTCGCAAACTAATAAATATGCTGTTGGAAGCAGGTTCGTATATCAAATGCTTCCAATGGCGTGTTATACCTCAATTTTGGCAGCCGGACTCCGGCTGCCGAAAATGCTTTCGCTTCCCATAGAAAGTGTTAGAAGCCGTTAAGTGATAACATATACCAGGTTTCCAATGAAAGCACAAACAGTTAATACACTGTCGGAGGCTGTCAATACATTGAGAAAAATTATACCCAGCTCAACTAGGTGTAAAAGAGGAAAAAGGAGCTTTTTGAGACCTATTTAACATTGAAATTTTAAAACTTACAAATAATGCAAGGTTTTCATGTAGAAATAAATTGTAATATTTATTGTTGTCCCATGTATAGGAATAGTTGCACTTATGATTTTATCAAAATATCAGTATGTAGTTACATATAAAAATATATGAAAGTACATATCTACAGAATTCAAACTAGACCTATGCCTATATGTATTATAAAAAAGTGTATCTTTTGTTTTTGTTTCTCTTTAGAGGTGAACACTGGTAGGGAGCACAGACGTTAAATGTAAATGTTATAGTGTAAGGTCAGGTTACCATAGCAACTAAATGATTTCAAGAAATCCAAAGTCGTATGGAAGCGTTAATACAACGTTAACTTACACCTACACGAAAAGAGTGACTGCACGCAATGAGCAACATATTTCAATGGAAACCTGGTACTAAAATGGAGTCGTAAATTACTTTTAGCTGTCGGGAGCTTACGGTTCCATTTTTAACAACTCAATGGAAGCGAGCCCTTAGTCTCTCTTATAGTACACAAACCTCCGACACAAACTTCCATCCTAAAAACCAAGAGACACTCTACATCAGGGGTTCCTTTTATTTACTGGGCCATAGACAGCTCGTGTTAAGCCTATGAACCCCATATTACAAAATTCCTCACCCCTTTACAGACAGTTAAATATTCTCATTTGAAACATCTAGCATGCTATTCAACAGAAAACACCATGAGAATAAAGTAAATTTGATGACAGAAGTATAAAATGAAAAAAAAAATTAGATGCACTATCTAAATCAGGAAAGGCCAGCTGGCTGCCAACTAGCGCCAAATGTGTCCAGCTGCAATAGTTTTTGCAGCCCCTTCAGAAATAGCAGAGCTAAGAGAATGTGTCATAGCTTTTGTGACACCAAGAAAAGGTAGAAACATTTGTTTTTTTTGTGATTTCTGATTGGAGGCAAGGTAACAACTCATAAAACACCTCTGGAGTGTAGACCCGCAGGCTGAGTGTACCCTGCTACCGTGAACATATTTAGGAAATATTTTATTTCAGTGTTTAATAGCCATAACAATAAACCTAGTCCTTAAGTTTTCTAAAATATTAATTTGCAGCTCCCATATGTTAGGCCCTCATTGTAAAAAATCATAAATGAAAAATTTGGGATTTCATGTCCCTTTAATTTTTTACAACAGTGGAGACAAAATTACATTTTAATAATAATTGTAACATTTATTTTATATGCAGATATATTGCCATACATGAATTCATTTCTGTATATATTAAAACATATCTTAAAAGCCCCTTTAATTCTCAGTCCTGCATGGTCAATTTTACGCTTCTCCCAGCCACAGCATTTCTCTTTATCACTGTCAGACTGAAGCTTGTGAGGTTCAATCAAGGTTATAATATTTTTAAAGAAATTGTGATTTTTGAGTTAGGATTCATTGTTAAAGTGTAGCCCACCCACCATGTATGGTTAATTACTTAATTAGTGTGTTTGTGAGGGTTTGTGCTAGGATAGTGAATTTGGATTTTAAATGGGGGTGTCAGCTAGAATGGACAGGTGAAGGGGGAGTCATAGGGAAGCCATAGTTTGAGTTATGCAAGTTTGAAATGGGTGATGTGTTATGGAATTATCATTTTAGGAGGATAGTGATTTATACTTAAAGGGACATTAAACACTAAATACATGCTAGATAGATTGATGCATTCAAAGAAAAGATAATTCTGAAAATAACATGTAGATGTATTTTTTTAAAGATTCATTAGCTGTTTAAATATTGACAAAATAAGTGTAACGTTTTAGTGTCTATAAAACAATGGGAGCTGCCATGTTGTAACTTAGGTTACTTTCTCTGCTTTGGCCAATTAGGAAAATGTATAAATAGGTCACTAGAGTGTGCAGCCAATGGTTGTGAGGAATATAACAGTTTTCTGCACTTCCATTTCTAACAGGAACAGAAATACTTTCAATTTCAGAATGGAATTACAGGAAAAGGGGTCAAAAGAAATAATGAAAGTATATTGCAGACTTTTTTTTATATATATATACGATTTATCATTTTATATTACCATCTCAAAGTGTTTAATGTCCCTTTAAAAAGTAATTTAGCCAGTTTCCACTGTTATTTCATGTTGTTACTTAAAGGGACACTAAACCCAAATTTTTTCTTTCGTGATTCAGATAGAGCATGAAATTTTAAGCAACTTTCTAATTTACTCCTATTATCAAATTATCTTTATTCTCTTGGTATCTTTATTTGAAATGCAAGAATGTAAGTTTAGATGCCGGCCCATTTTTGGTAAACAACCTGGGTTGTCGTTGCTGATTGGTGGATACATTCATCCACCAATAAAAAAGTGCTGTCCAGAGTTCTGAAACAAGAAAAAGCTTAGATGCCTTCTTTTTCAAATAAAGATAGCAAGAGAACAAAGAAAAATTGATAATAGGAGTAAATTAGAAAGTTGCTAAAAATTGGATGCTCTATCTGAATCCCAAAAGAAAACATTTGGGTTCAGTGTCCCTTTAATAATAATGTGTTTGATAGTCTATATCAGAAACATAATTTTGCTTATACCAGTTCAGAATTTCTAGATTTCTAAAAATCTATTTATAAATTAATGAAATTGCCAATCCTAACCTCTTTATTCCAGAAACCCTGTTAATTCTAATGCTTCATACACACCAAGTGAAGTGATATTAAACAAATGTAAACATTCAGGTAAGAATTCATTATTTTTTTTTAGTTAAAACAATAGTGACGTTTATGAGAGATAACCTTCCAGCTAATATTCTCACCCCCTTTGACATACACAAGGCAAAATAAAGATCATAGATCTTACCGTGTTATGATTTCAAATTATCATTTCTCAAAGTTATTTAAACAAAAGTCATGATTTATTAAGGAAGTGAATATGAGTATAATATGTTTTAAAAAGCATATTTCAACATCATGCCTATAGCCAATAATGTAATAATATTGTGATCCTTAATTTACTACTAGTCTTTGAAAATCGTGAAATAAAGATTATTGCTATGTAATTCTTGTTAGTTTAGTTTCCTGTTAAAGGAAACAGATCTGTATTATAAGTGATTTCTTCCTTCATGTAGTTTTAGGCATGGATTTTTAAATTGTATTCATACTTTAAACTTTCTCACAATGATCTTTATGATTGTATATATATTCTCATTGCTTAGGAATAATGTAAATCATAAAGCATGTTGCATTGTTAAAATGAATGGGTCTCATCTTCAGTTCTCAAGAATGTTTTCTTTTTTTTTATGAACACAGGTGGACAAACCATTACACATATTTTGTCTCACTTTAAAAAAAGAAAATACAAAATACAAAAAATAAAATTTTAAAGCAAATGTGTGAAAATAAAGAACAACAAAAATGGAAATAAGAGTCATTCTAATCCTATGTTTAAACAAGTAAGTATTAAGAGTAGATTAGGGTTTAGTTAGAAAATTGCAAAGTCGCAGTTGGTAATCTGAGTAAAGGGAGAGATAGATTTGGGGTGACATACAAGTGGTACTGAAATCCAAAGGAATATATAAGTTTTCCGAGGGATTACACATAGATAGAAGTAAACAAGGCTCCTAATACAGAGCCTTGTAGTACCCCCAATAAGAGAGGCAGAGGATCAAAAGATTATAGGGAACTTTAAACAAGTGGTTTCAGAGATAAGAAGCAAACAAGGAAAGGGCTTTGCCTTTTGTAAAAATAATTTAGAATTTTTAGGAAGAGAGGATGGTCAACTGTGCTAAGCACAGCAGATAGAACTAGAAGAATAAGATCCCCACTATCTATCCTCACTAATCAACAAATATACTCCAGCCCGCCCACTAAGATTCAGCAATGACCTGCGCTTTGCATCTTCAATTATCCCCTCTTCCCAGGCTAGACTGCAGGACTTCTCTCGTTCAGCACCTACCCTCTGGAATGCTCTCCCTTGTGCTGTCATACTTTCCCCTAATCTTCCTTCTTTTAAATGCTCCCTAAAGACATTTTTGTTCAGGGAAGCTTACCCCAAACTCAGTAAGAAATTAATTCCACTTACTTAATAATTTCCCTAATTTAACCTTGTATTAACATCATTCTGACCCTTTTAATCCTCAACTCCTGTTTCTCTGTTTCTCACCCTCCTACCATTCTAGATTGTGAGTTCCAACGAGAATACGGCCCTCAATTCCTCCTGTATTTGTTAAATTTTGTCTTGTCTCTTCCAAGTTTTGTATCATTGTTGTACTTAAATGAATTGTACACATGGACAGCGCTGTGGAATATGTTGGCACTTTATAAATAAAATATAATAATAATAATAAATAATTAAGTAGCAGTGGCCTTTTACTTTAACTTTTAACAGAACCTGCTCTCGCTAAAGTAACAAGCTATCTGCAGTGTGTTTAGAGTGAAATAAAGATTGAGGGGATAAATTAATGCGTTAGTTGAGAGAAATTGACAGCTAGATTATGAGTTTTGCGTTATGAGTGAAAAAGCATTGTTATGGTTCATAACGCTGCTTTTTCCCTAACGCCGCTATTACAAGTCTTGTAGGTATAGGTGTACCGCACACCTTTTGGGCAATCACGCAACGTCAGTACCGCACTTTAAAAAAAGTCCTTTTTCAATGGGACTCACATAGCGCCGGTATTACACGTTTGCCTGGGAGGCCAAAATGTGAGCTTTACACCCTATACTGACAAGATCCGTACCGCCATCTAAAGTCAGTAGTTATGAGTTTTACGTTACAAAGCTGTAGCATAAAACTCATAACTAAAGTGTTAAAAAGTACACTAACACCCATAAACTACCTATTAACCCCTAAACCGAGGCCCTCCCGCATCGCACTATAATAAATTTATTAACCCCTAATCTGCCCCTCCGGACATCGCCGCCACTATTAAAATTTATTAACCCCTATTCCACTGCTCCCCGACATCATTGCCACTAAAATAAATCTATTAACCCATAAACCGCCGCCCTGCCGCATCACAAACACTATTTCAAGATAATTAACCATAATCTGCCGTCTGCCCACACAGCCGCTATAATAAACCTATTAACCACTAAATCACAACCCCCCCACAACGAAATATACTAAATTAAACTATTAACCCCTACACGTCTGGCCTACCACATCACTACATAAATATATTAACCCCTAAACATAACCCTAAGCCTAACCCTAGCCCTAACACCCCCTAACTTAAATATAATTAAAATAAATCTAAATAAACCTTACAATTATTACCTAAATAATTCCTATTTAAAACTAAATTCATACTTACTTATAAAATAAAACCTAAGCTAGCTACAAAATAACTAATAGTTATAATATTGTCACTATCTTAGGTTTTATTTTTATTTCACAGGTAAGTTTGTATTTATTTTAACTAGGTAGACTAGCTAGTAAATAGTTATTAACTATTTAATAGCTACCTAGTTAAAATAAATACAGAGTTACCTGTAAAATAAAACCTAACCTGCCTTACACTAAAACCTAACATTACAATAAAATAAATTAAATTAATAAAATACAATTATCTAAATTACAAAAAAAAATAAACACCAAATTACACAAAATAAAAAACAAAATGATCAAAAATAAAAACAAATTACTCCTAATCTAATAGCCCTATCAAAATAAAAAAGCCCCCCCAAAATAAAAAACCCTAGCCTAAACTAAACTGCCATTGGCCCTTAAAAGGGCCTTTTGTGGGGCATTGCCCCAAAGAAATCAGCTCTTTTACCTGTAAAAAAAAAATACAAACACCCCCCAACAGTAAAACCCACTACCCACACAGCCAAACCCCCCAAATAAAATTCTATCTAAATAAACCTAAGCTAACCATTGCCCTAAAAGGGCATTTAGCTCTTTTACGGTGCCCAAACCCTAAGCTAAAAATAAAACCCACCCAATAAACCCTTAAACAAACCTAACACTAACCCCCGACGATCCACTTACAGTTTTGGAAGACCGGACACCCATCCTTATCCAGGCGGCAGAAGTCTTCATCCAAGCGGGCAGAAGTCTTCATCCAGACGGCATCTTCTATCTTCATCCATCCGGCACGGAGCGGGTCCATCTTCAAGACATCCGGCACGGAGCATCCTCTTCTTCCGATCATCGCTGGAAATTGAAGTTTACTTTAAGTGTCATCTTCCAAGATGGCGTCCCTTACATTCCGATTGGCTGAATGAATTCTATCAGCCAATAGGAATTAAAGGGGAAAAAATCCTATTGGCTGTTGCAATCAGCCAATAGGGTTGAGCCTTCCTCCTACTGGCTGATCCAATCAGCCAATAGGATTGAGCTTAGGGTTTGGGCACCGTAAAAAGAGCTAAATGCCCTTTTAAAGTCAATGCCCATCCAAATGCCCTTTTCAGGGCAATGGTTATCTTAGGTTTATTTAGGTAGAATTTTATTTGGGGTGTTTGGTTGGGTGGGTGGTGGGTTTTACTGTTGGGGGGTGTTTGTATTTTATTTTTTTTACAGGTAAAAATGCTGATTTCTTTGGGGCAATGCCCCACAAAAGGCCCTTTTAAGGGCTATTGGCAGTTTAGTGTAGGCTAGGGTTTTTTCATTTTGTGGGGGTTTTTTTGTTTTTTTTTCATAGGGCTATTAGATTAGGAGTAATTCGTTTTTATTTTTGATAATTTCGTTTTTTATTTTGTGTAATTTAGTGTTTATTGTTTTTTGTAATTTAGATCATTGTATTTTATTAATTTATTTTATTTTATTGTCATTTTAGGTTTTAGTATAAGGCAGGTTAGGTTTTATTTTACAGGTAACTTTATATTTATTTTAACTAGGTAGATAGTAAAGAGTTAAATAGTTAAAATAAATACAAACTTATTTAGGTAATAATTTTAAGGTTAATTTAGATTTATTTTAATTATATTTAAGTTAGGGGGTGTTAGGGTTAGGGTTAGGGGTTAATATATTTATGTAGTGTTAGTGATGTGGGAGGCCAGAGGTTTAGGGGTTAATAACTTTAGTATAGTTGTGGCGACATTGGGGGCGGCAGATTAGGGGCTAATAAGTGTAGGTAGGTGGCGGCGATGTTAGGGCCAGCAGATTAGGGGTTAATAAATTTATGTAGGTGCGGCGATGTTGGGGGCAGCAAGATTAGGGGTTAATAACTGTAATGTAGGTGGCGGCAATGTTAGGGGCGGCAGATTAGGGGTTAATAACTGTAATGTAGGTGGTGGCGATGTTAGGGGTGGCAGATTAGGGGTTAAAAACTGTAATGTAGGTGGCGGCGATGTTAAGGGCGGCAGATTAGGGGTTAATAACATTATGTAGGTGGCGGCGATATTGGGGGCGGCAGATTAGGGGTGTTTAGACGTGTTTTTTATGTTAGGGTGTTAGGTTTAAACATAACTTTTTCTTTCCCCATAGACATTAATGGGTCTGCGTTACGGAGCTTTTGTTTCCGCAATCGCAGCTGTTAGGCTTTTTTTTGCCGGCTCTCCCCATTGATGTCTATGGGGAAATTGTGCACGAGCATGTCAAAGCAGCGCTTGTATTTGGGTGAGGTATGGAACTCAACGCCACCATATCGCGTGCAAGCCGGGTTTTTTAAAACCTGTAATAGCAGCGCTATAGGGAGGTGAAATACCACCGCTTTTGTGGCAGTCGTTAATTTCCCTATAGCGCTCAAAACTCGTAATCTAGCTGTGAGTAAGCAATTATAGACTAATTGTGCTATTGAGCAGAATATGTTCCAAGTTTTTATAAGTAGATATTCCTATATATATCTGCATATATCTATACAATCATGTGTATATATATATATATATATATATATATATATAACAGCTAGCAAAACAAAGCACTCACTGGTCTTTTGTGTATATATATATATATATATATTCTGAATATATATATATATATATATATATATATATATATATATATATAAAATAAAGGTAGCACACAAATTCAAAAGGCTGAACCTTTTATTAGAGCAACGTTTAAGGGCTCCTGCCCCTTTCTCAAGCTCGAGCTTGAGCCCCGAAACGTTGCTCTAATAAAAGGTTCAGCCTTTTGAATTCATGTGTTACCTTTATTTTCTACATATTACTACTTTGGGACCTTAAGGGTGGTCCTGGAAGGTATTGCACCGGACATTACTTATACAGAGAAATTGCTTTCCTATTGGAGAAAGTGTGTGCGAATCCCACCTGCTCTCACTACATTCTTTAGATATATCAGTGAAAGAAGAAAAAATAAGGTAGGAATAGTAAAATTGAAATCAGTTGATGGTAGAATAATAGAAGGAGATAAGCAGATTGCAGACTGTCTCAATGATTACTTCTGTTCTGTTTTCACTAAAGATTGTGAAGATACAATGTCTACATTAAGGGATGCTACGCAAAATAGAAACAAGCTTAACAGTAATCTTTTTACAGAGGATGAGGTTTTGTTAGCATTATCAAAAATAAATGTTACAAAGGCAGTGGGTCCTGATAATATTCATCCAAGGGTTTTAAAAGAACTTCGATCAGTGCTAACTGTCCCATTAACTGATCTGTTTAATCAGTCACTATTAACAGGAGCTGTCCCAGATGATTGGAGAATAGCAAATATAATACCCCTTCATAAAAAGGGCAGTAGAGAAGAATCTGGCAACTACAGGCCAGTTAGTTTAACTTCAGTGGTAGGGAAATTAATGGAAAGCCTCTTAAAAGAAAGAATTATGACTTACATAAAGACAAACAATTTAGAGGACCAAAATCAGCATGGTTTTACTTCAGGGAGATCATGTCAGACTAATCTAATTGACTTCTTTGATTATGTAACAAAAGTATTAGACAAGGGAGGAGCAGTTGATGTAGCATATCTAGATTTCAGCAAAGCATTTGACACCGTCCCACACAATAAACTTATTCACAAACTATATCTCCTTGGTCTAGATTCAAAAATTGTGAACTGGGTGGAATGCTGGCTTAAGGACAGAAAACAAAGTGTCTTAGTAAATGGAGTTCATTCAGCAGAGGGGGCTGTTACTAGTGGTGTTCCTCAGGGGTCAGTTCTGGGGCCTGTTTTGTTTAACATATTTATCTGCGATATCAGCAAAGGGCTACAGGGGAAAGTATGTCTCTTTGCAGATGATACAAAAATTTGCAACAGAGTGGATGTTCCAGGGGGGGTAGACAAAATGAGAAGTGATATACAACAATTGGAGGATTGGACAAACGACTGGGATCTAAAGTTTAACACAGCAAAGTGTAAAATAATGCATTTAGGGAAGAAAAATCCAAATGTTAATTACAGACTCAATGACACTTTACTGACTGTTACAGACGAGGAACAGGACTTGGGAATTATTATTTCAGATGATTTAAAACTTAGTAAACAATGTAGTAATGCAGCGAGTAAGGCTAGCAGAATGCTTGGATGTATTGGTAGATGTATTTGCAGCAGAAATAGTAAGGTTCTTATGCCACTTTATAGATCATTAGTTAGGCCTCATCTTGAGTATTGTGTGCAGTTCTGGAGACCATATCTTCAGAAGGATATTAACAAACTTGAATCTGTGCAAAGGAGGGCTACCAAAATGGTACATGGTCTAAAAAATAAAACTTACCAGGATAGGCTCAATGACCTAAATATGTATAGCTTAGAGGAGAGAAGGGAAAGAGGTGATATGATAGCAACTTTCAAGTACATTAAAGGGTTTAGTAAAACTGAGGCTGTGGGTATTTTACATAAAATGGAAAATTCAAGAACAAGGGGTCATGAGCTCAAGCTAAAGGGTAGTAGATTCAGGAGTAATTTGAGGAAGCACTTCTTTACAGAAAGAGTGATTGATTTATGGAATAAACTTCCTCAAGAGGTAGTAGCAACAAACACTGTGGGGGACTTTAAAAATGCATGGGACAAGCATAGGGCTATCCTACGAACTAGATAAGTTTATACTGTTAGGTAAGGTCGGGCAGACTTGCTGGGCCTATGGCTCTTATCTGCCATCAATATCTATGTTTCTATGTTTCTATATATATATATATATATATATATATATATATATATATATATATATATATGTATATGTATATACTGTATTGTATATATATATATATATATATATATATATATACTCCAATGACAGGCAGGCACTCACCAGTTTTGATTAGCATAGCATTCATTTAATAACAGTCAGGTAGATTCCGATTTATGCGCGTTAGAGGGTTTTTCACGAACGCAACAAAAGTTATATTATTTCACCCTCCATAGCGCTGCCATTACAAGTTTTGAAACAGTCACCTTGTGCGTGCGATATGGTTGCTTTGAGCCCCATACCGCACACAATACAATCGCTGTTTTGACGTGCTTGTGCACGCTTTCTCCATAGACTTCAATGGGGAGAGCGGAATGAAAAGCTCCGTAACGCAGCCCCATTGATGTCTATTGGGAAAAAAAGTTACATTTAAACCTAACACGGAATGAAAAGCTCCGTAATGCAGCCCCATTGATGTCTATTGGGAAAAAAAGTTACGTTTAAACCTAACACCCTAAAATAAACCCCATGTCTAAACACCCCTAATCTGCTGCCCCCAACATCTCCAGCACCTACATAATGTTATTAACCCCTTATTTGTTGCTCCCGATATCGCCGCCACCAAAATAAATTTATTAATCCCTAATCTGCCGCTCCCGATATCGCCGCCACTATACTTAAGTTATTAACCCCTATTCCCCTGCACCCCAACATCGCCCACACTATAATAAATCTATTAACCCCTATTCCGCCACTCCCCGACATCGCCGCCACTTAATAAAGTTATTAACTCCTAAACCTCTGGCCTCCCACATCACTACCACTAAATAAACCTATTAACCCCTAAACCGCCAGCCCCCCACATCGCAACAACCTAAATTAAACTATTAACCCCTAAACCTAAGCCCAACCGTAATCCTAACCCTAACCCTAACACTCCCTAACTTTAACATAATTAAAATAGAGCTAAATTAAAGTTACAATTATCAACTAAATAAAACCAAATACATACTTACCTGTGACATAAAACCTAAGATAGCTACAATATAACTAATAGTTATTGTGTAGCTAGCTTAGGTTTTATTCTTATTTCACAGGTAAGTTTGTACTTATTTTAACTAGGTAGACTAGTTAGTAAATAGTTATTAACTATTTACTAACTACCTAGTTAAAATAAATACAAACTTACCTATGAAATAAAACCTAAGCTACCTTACACTAAAACTTACATTACAAAAAATAAAGAACACTAAAATTACAAAAAATAAAAAAACACTAAAATTACAAAAAATATCAAACTAAATTATCCAAAACAATAAAAAATATTCCTATTCTAATACCCTTTTCAAAAAAAAAATAGAAAACCCTAATCTATAATAAACTACCAAGGGCCCTTAAAAGGGCATTTTGTGGGCCCCTAAAATGGCCTTTTGTAAGGCATTCCCTAAAGATATCAGCTCTTTTTCTACAAAAGAAAAACAAACACCCCTAACAGTATATAAACCCCCACCCCCCAAACACACACAAAAAATAAAGTATTGTATGGGCATTGCCCTTAAAAAGGTATTCAGCTCTTCTGCTGCCCATTAAAAATAAAAAATGACTATTCTAAAAAGAAAAACCCACCCCAAAAAAATACATTGCACAAATTAACAAACTAATTATCCAAAATAATAAGAATTATTCCTATTCTAATACCCATTTTTTTTAAAAAAAAAAAACACCCCAAAATAAAAGAATACTAATCTATAATAAACTACCAATAGCCCTTAAAAGTGCCTTTTATAGGGCATTGCCCTAAGTTAAACAGCTCTTTTACCTGTAAAAAAATACAATGACCCACTAACATTACAAATCCCCCCCCCCCAAACCCACAAAATAAAAAAAAAAATATCTAAAATAATCTTATCTACCTATTGCCCTGAAAAGGTTAGGATTTATAAAACTTTTTGGGGTGTTGTTTTTTTTTTTTTTTAGTTTAGTGTTTGGGCTTTTCTTAAAAGAGCTAAATGCCCTTTTCAGGGCAATGCAAAAGGTTTTTTTTATTTTGGGGGGTTGGTTGGGTGGTGGGTTTTACTGTTGGGGGTCTTTGTAATTTTTTATACAGGTAAAAGAGCCCTTTAAAAGGGCTATTGGTAGTTTATTGAAGGCTAGAGATTTTTTTTTTATTTTGCGTGGGCTTTTTATTTTTGTAGGGCTATTAGATTAGGTGTAATTCTTTTTTATTTTTGATAATTTCGTTTGTTATTTTTCGTAATTTAGTGTCTGTTATTTTTTGCAATTTAGTATTTTTTATTTTTTGTAATTAGATACTATTTTTATAGTAGCGTTAGGATTTTTTTCATGTGTATTTTAGTTTTCTTTAATTGTTAGCTAGGTTAATTTTAGTTATATTAGTTTAATTGTTAGTTAAAACTTTTTTTTTTTTTGACAGGTAAGTTTTAATTTAATTTAACATAGGGAAATTGTAATTTTAATATAAAGTTAGGGGGGCTTTCGGTTTAGGGGTTAATAGTTGAATTTAGTATATTTCGTTATGGGGGCTTGCGGTTTAGGGGTTAATAGGTTTATTATAGTAGCGGCGGTGTCGGGGAGCAGCGGAATAGGGGTTAATAACTTAAGTATAGTGGGGGCGATGTGGGCAGACGGCAGATTAGGGGTTAATAATATTTAGATAGTGTTTGTGATGCGGAAGTGCGGCGGTTTAGGGGTTAATAACTTATAGTGGTGACGATTTCGGGGAGGAGTGGAATAGGGGTTAATAAATGTTATTAGTGGCGGCAATGTAGGGAGCGACAGATTAGGAGTTAATACATTTAATATAGTGTTTGCGATGCAGGAGGGCCTCGGTTTTTTAGGGTTAATAGGTAGTTTATGGGTGTTTAGTGTACTTTGTAAGACTTTACTTATAAGTTTTATGTAACAGTTTTGTTGCATAAAACTTATAACTACTGCTCTCAGATGGCGGTATGGATTGTGTCAATATAGGGTGTAACGCAAGCTTTTTAGCCGCACAGCAAAACTCGTAATTGCTGCGCTATGGAGGTCCCATGAAAAACGTCATTTTTATGAGTGCGGCACTGACGTTACGTTACAGGCTAAAAGGCATGCGGTACAGCTATATGGACAAGACTTGTAATGGCTGCGTTGCTGTTTTAACGCTGAAATTACCAATTTTTCAGCATTAAAACACGAACGCACAACTCGTAATCTACCTGAGTGTTAGCACTGCTATGCTAATCAAAACCGGTGAGTGCCTGTCATTGGAGTTTGCAGTGCTCCTTTGATGCTGGAGAATATTGAGTGAGTGGTTCCTGTATTGAACTATATATATATAATATAAAAACACGGAAGGGGACTGCACTCTCAGACTGGACTAGGTACACATCCCATCTCCCTGCAACTTGCACAGCCCTGGGTGCTCAATAGTACTCTCAGGCATGCTGCACTGTCTACAGATTCGCAGACAGTTACCCCCAGACAGGTCTGGGTGCAATGCCCATAGGGAAAATGACAAAACAAATTAATACAACACAGAGAGGAAGTCCAGCACTTGTTTACAAGCTCTCAGCTAAGATTAGTGCAGTGCAGGACAGTGCAGCATGCCTGAGAGTGCTATTTAGCACCCAGGGCTGTGCATGTTGCAGGGTCATAGGATGTGTACCCAGTCCAGTCTAAGAGTGCAGTCCCCCCGTGTTTTGTATATGTCTAGGGTGATTACATAAGTCTGTGAGCCCTTCACTTGTTCCCAGTTTGTTTGATTGAGAACTTGCATTGTATGACTGTATTAGGGACCCAGGATTTTGGGGAGACCTTTATGTGGTACCTGGGCTTGTCCCATTTGGCCAGATGTGGTAACTAACTTTCCCATTTTTGCTTATATTGTACTAAAATACCATAAGATATATACGAGTTCTCTAAAAGATATTTATATTACCCAAATATGAAACTGACAGTCTGCAGAAGGAAATACATGAACCTGACTCATGGCAAATATAAGTACAATACATATATTTAGAACTTTATATAAATGCATAAAGTGCCAAACCATAGCTGAGAGTAATGAAAACATACTTACCAAAAGACACCCATCCACATATAGCAGATAGCCAAACCAGTACTAAAACAGTTATTAGTAGGGGTAATGGTAAATTGAGAGTATATCGTCTATCTGAAAAGGGAGGTAGGAGATGAATCTCTACGACCGATAACAGAGAACCCATGAAATAGACCCCCGTTAGGGAAATCATTGTATTCAATAAGTGATACTCCCTTCACATCCCTCTGACATTCGCTGTACTCTGAGAGGAATCGGGCTTCAACAATGCTGAGAAGCGCATATCAACGTAGAAGTCTTAGCACAAACTTATTTCACCACCTCCATAGGAGGCAAAGTTTGTAAAACTGAATTGTGGGTGTGGTGAGGGGTGTATTTATAGGCATTTTGAGGTTTGGGAAACTTTGCCCCTCCTGATAGGATTATATATCCCATATGTCACTAGCTCATGGACTCTTGCCAATTACATGAAAGAAATATGTATTTATGAATAAATAGAACATATTCCTGTATGTGAAGAACATTGGAATTTGAAATATTAATATTTTCATGTAAGTTTAGCACACATGAGAATATGGGATCGTGTTTGTGCGCAAGTGGGGTGTTAAGTTTTGTCCACTATTTTTTCTCCATTGACTTCTATGGGGGATCAGGTTATCGGGCGTGGGATATTCTATGTTTGTTTTTTTTGCACGCATCGGGTTAGCGCAAGAGCAAAAACTTTACTATCGACTCATAATACAAGCGCAACCCGACATGTGCAAAAAGTTTACATCGAGCGCTGTTAGTGCTCTAGCGAAAGCGCTAAATAGCGATCCACTCGTAATGTGGCCAATACGGTTTTTTTTTCAAAATATTTATTTCTGATGGGATTATATATACATATATACAGGGAGTGCAGAATTATTAGGCAAATTATTATTTTGACCACATCATCCTCTTTCTGCATGTTGTCTTACTCCAAGCTGTATAGGCTCGAAAGCCTACTACCAATTAAGCATATTAGGTGATGTGCATCTCTGTAATGATAAGGGGTGTGGTCTAATGACATCAACACCCTATATCAGGTGTGCATAATTATTAGGCAACTTCCTTTCCTTTGGCAAAATGGGTCAAAAGAAGGACTTGACAGGCTCAGAAAAGTCAAAAATAGTGAGATATCTTGCAGAGGGATGCAGCACTCTTAAAATTGCAAAGCTTCTGAAGCGTGATCATCGAACAATCAAGCGTTTCATTCAAAATAGTCAACAGGGTCGCAAGAAGCGTGTGGAAACACCAAGGCGCAAAATATCTGCCCATGAACTGAGAAAAGTCAAGCGTGCAGCTGCCAAGATGCCACTTGCCACCAGTTTGGCCATATTTCAGAGCTGCAACATCACTGGAGTGCCCAAAAGCACAAGGTGTGCAATACTCAGAGACATGGCCAAGGTAAGAAAGGCTGAAAGACGACCACCACTGAACAAGACACACAAGCTGAAACGTCAAGACTGGGCCAAGAAATATCTCAAGACTGATTTTTCTAAGGTTTTATGGACTGATGAAATGAGAGTGAGTCTTGATGGGCCAGATGGATGGGCCAGTGGCTGGATTGGTAAAGGGCAGAGAGCTCCAGTCCGACTCAGACGCCAGCAAGGTGGAGGTGGAGTACTGGTTTGGGCTGGTATCATCAAAGATGAGCTTGTGGGGCCTTTTCGGGTTGAGGATGGAGTCAAGCTCAACTCCCAGTCCTACTGCCAGTTTCTGGAAGACACCTTCTTCAAGCAGTGGTACAGGAAGGAGTCTGCATCCTTCAAGAAAAACATGGTTTTCATGCAGGACAATGCTCCATCACACGCGTCCAAGTACTCCACAGCGTGGCTGGCAAGAAAGGGTATAAAAGAAGAAAATCTAATGACATGGCCTCCTTGTTCACCTGATCTGAACCCCATTGAGAACCTGTGGTCCATCATCAAATGTGAGATTTACAAGGAGGGAAAACAGTACACCTCTCTGAACAGTGTCTGGGAGGCTGTGGTTGCTGCTGCACGCAAAGTTGATGGTGAACAGATCAAAACACTGACAGAATCCATGGATGGCAGGCTTTTGAGTGTCCTTGCAAAGAAAGGTGGCTATATTGGTCACTGATTTGTTTTTGTTTTGTTTTTGAATGTCAGAAATGTATATTTGTGAATGTTGAGATGTTATATTGGTTTCACTGGTAAAAATAAATAATTGAAATGGGTATATATTTGTTTTTTGTTAAGTTGCCTAATAATTATGCACAGTAATAGTCACCTGCACACACAGATATCCCCCTAAAATAGCTATAACTAAAAACAAACTAAAAACTACTTCCAAAACTATTCAGCTTTGATATTAATGAGTTTTTTGGGTTCATTGAGAACATGGTTGTTGTTCAATAATAAAATTAATCCTCAAAAATACAACTTGCCTAATAATTCTGCACTCCCTGTATATAAAAAATATATATATATATATACATACACACACACACATATATACTGTATATACTTATATATATATATATATATATATATATATATATATACATAATTGTGAAATTTATATCATTATAAAAAATTTTCTTAAATATTTTATTTACATAATTGTGATATGTTACTGAATGCTCACTAAAAGCTTGTCCAGGCAGTAATTTGTACATTAACAAAGAGACATGGAAGCTGGAGTTTGACTGGTAGGCATACTTCACATTTGTCAAAAGGACACGTTCTACTGTAGGTCAGACGCTTGTTTATGTTTGCATGAAAGGTCTCACATAACTACCATCATTTGACCAACTTCATTCATCCTCTACAAATACTTAACAGATGGGAGGCAGAGGATTTATTTGTCTTCCTTTAACATACACATTGTGAATAATGGCATAATAAATATTGATGAACACTCTACATTAACATATTTTTTTAGCTTTTAGCATCTTTTATCAAGTGCTTTGAGGAAATAGCATAGGAAATAGTATCATAATAGCAACGAGATATCATGGATGTAACATTTCTATCTAAAATGAAATGATAGTTCTTTTGCAAAATGTTTTTGCTTTACAATACACATTTTAATAATTATTCTTGTTAGTAATTAGATTGGTATTTTTGTAAAACATTGCCTTATTTGGCTGTATTATGATTATTTGTTATCATTATCACTATCATTTCAATTTCTAATATAAACAATTCAACTCAAGGATCTCTGTGAAAATAAAGATGATGCAGGATTAATGTAATTTAAAGTGAATGTAAACCTGAACCTACTCGCTAACATCACAGGATAGAATTTAAAAAATTACAGAGACTTTCATTCAACAAATTTGTACTACATACTGATATTCTGAGATTTTTTTTTTTATTATTATTATTTTTGTAATGAAAAACAAGTCAACAATAAATACACTTCAAAATAGGATACTCACATGTATCCAATTAAATATATCAAAATTTTACATATATAATATATATCACAAGGGGAAGGGGATCGATTATACCCATCGAAACAACCTGGGTATCCACTATCTTACGTATTGGTGTACATGAATATTTTCATACATCAAGAGAGTCCATTTAGCAGCAAAGGAAAAAAAAAAAAAAAAACCCAACAATCATCAATGATCACCTCCCTCCCCTCCCCAACCCCCCATCCACCCCGAGCCAATCGGGCCTCCCACTCAGGGCTTTCTCATTGTAGTTGTATATTGATGATTCATTCTATATTAGCAGTGAAATCTTTACCCTGGCTTAGGACAAAGTCTTTCCAAACCTTTAAATATGAGTTGTCTTTTTTCCTTTCTAGCCTATAGTCATGGGCTGCGATTATTGCAGTGTCAGAAAGAAGCTTTTTTGCTTCCTTAACCGAGGGGACTCGAGATTTAGACCAATTTTCGAAAAGAAGTTTTCTAAGATTAAGTATCACTGTTAAGATGAATCTCTTTTTATTCCCCCATGAAGGACAGGGGGTCAATAAAATTATAGAGTTTATTGAAAACGTTACTTTAACACTTGTCATTTGTGAAAGTAGATATGCTACCTTATGCCAGAATTGGTTCACCTTCGGACACTCCCACAAGAGGTGTCCCAAATCTGGATCACTTAAGTGACACTTAATACAAAGATTCTTGACGTTACTGTTCCACTTAGTTACCCGCCGCGGGGTGAGATAATTTCTATTAAAGATCCTAAACTGCGTTTCTCTTAGATAAGTTGAAAAAGAAATGGATAACGTTGTCTTTAAACTATTGACTAATTGATCTGTAGGGTAGGTCAAACTTAATACTTTTCCCCAATATAACCTTGCTCGTGCTATATATTTTTCTGTCTCCGCAGACCTTAAGATTTTATATATAGAAGACAGAGAACATTTTTCCCATTTAAGATGATCCATTAATGGGTGTTCTTGGAAGATCTGGGGAAATAGATACAATAGCTTACGTATATAGTCTTTAACTTGCAAGAAGTAAAACATTTGTTTCTTCTGTACTGTAGGGAAAATATTTTGAAATTCTGCAAAATTATAAAGTTTTCTAGTCTTAAAATCGTAGAACTCTGCAACCGAAAGGGCTTTAATAGGTGACCATAGACTAAAGGTATTAACTAAATTACATAATGGGAAATACCAGTTACCTTGAATGGGTAGCCATTTAGAGACCACGATAGAATGACCAAATAGCTTCATGGTATTTCTCCATGCTCTTAAGATATCTTTAAGTAAGGGATGGTTAGCAATTGTCTTGCCCAGAATCTTGTTTGATGCGTGTAATATAAAGCCCATAGAGTGGGGGACAAAAATCTGTTCTTCTAGATACCTATCAGATAATTTAAATGACTGAAAAAGCCAGTCTATTGGAAGTCTTAATAAAGTTGCTAAATTGTACCATTCCAAATTGGGTAGTGATAACCCACCTCCCAAATATGGTTGGTACAATATTTCTAGTTTTATTCTGGGTTTCCTCCCACTCCACAGGAAGTATCTCAACGCCCGATTGAAACGCCATAGATCCATTTTTTTTATAAGAAGAGGAAGCATTCTACATGGATACAAAATTTTTGGGACTATGAACATTTTGTAAAGATTAACTTTACCCAAAATTGAAACCGGCAACGCTGCCCAACTTCTCAATTTTATCATAGTTTCTTGGAGGACTGTAAGAATATTGTCACGATACCAGTCATCAGGGTTAACAGAGAGTTTCAAGCCCAGGTATTCCAAAGCATTGGATTCAATAAATTCATAGGTCTGATGTTTATGCCATTTATTCAACCAGATTACCTTTGATTTTGCCAGATTGGTTTTATAGCCAGAAACGTTCCCATAATCCTTCAACAGATCTAAGACTGAATTAATAGTGTCTTTCGGGTTACTGACATACAAAAGTAAGTCATCGGCAAATAAAGATACCTTTAGCACTTCCTTGCCTATATTAATTCCTATAAGAAGTTCCCTTAACTTAATTGCCAATGGCTCCAAAACTAAATCAAAAAGTAGGGGAGAGAGGGGGCATCCCTGACGCGTGCCTCTTGAGAGTGTAAAAGGTTGAGTTAAATCGTTTTTGATCATAATCGATGCCTTGGCACCTGAATAGATATTACTAATAAAGGTACAGAACTTTTCCCCGAATCCATATCTGGCCATAACTTTAAACATAAATGGCCATTCCACTCTGTCGAAGGCCTTCTCTGCATCCAAAGATAGCAGGAAGGCCTCCGGCAGAGCAGATCCGCCACTACTGTACTGAGAAATAGCATGCAGTATCTTCCTAACATTTTTCTCAGATGATCTCCCACTCACAAATCCTACCTCAGAATATCAGTATATAGTACAAATATGATGAATGAAAGTCTCACAATTTTTTTTAATTCTATCCTATTTTGTGAGCGAGTACGCTCAAGTTTACATTCACTTTAAAGAGACAGTTTAGTGTTCCCTATTAGTTGTTATACCAGCTGAAGAGTATTAAAAATATTAGAAATTGCTACACTTAGTTTAATTTTTATATTAGAAATAGCTGATGTTGCTCTTTAAAACCATCATCCGTTACTCTCAAGATCATGCCCATTAAAATGAGTCAATGGAAAGAGCAGATTTCCTTCTCATTCTGTCTATACACAAAGGCAGTACTTTATAATTAAATTTTAATGTTTGGTATTGTTTTCAGTGAGCAAGACCAGCTGCTTCAATTGCAAAAATAAACCCATAGGCGTAATTTCCAATGCATTTAATACTCAACCGGTATACAAGTCAGTGAGAACATAAATTGGGTGGGATTTACAGTATACTGTCCCTTTTTTCTTAGTCTGATACATCTATAGACTATGCATTATATCTTCTAGTCTATACATAGATTTAAGAATAAAAAGCAAAAAAAATACAAGAGACAGAGATAATTTTATTGTGTTTTTAATAAACCTTGAGGCTTATTAACTTTAAAAGGACATGAAACATGACCATATTTTAACATAAACAGCTGGATTACAATAATAATAATTTGTCCATTTGCAGGCGCACAATAAATAACCAGCAATGACAAGTGGCAGGTTATTCCTACTGCAAGCTTGTGGTAGCTATTAGCGTTCCAAAAATTAACCAGAGATCAGATCTCTGGTTAATTTTTAAAAAGTGCCCCTATTTGCCCCAAATTAAAGAGCATTCAGCTAGATTACGAGTTTTGAGCGCTATAAGGAAATTAACGAACACCACAAAAGCGTCGTTATTTCACCTCCCTATAGTGCTGCTATTACAGGTTTACAAAACGCAGGCTTGTGCGGCTGATATGGTGGTGTTGAGCTCCATACCGCACCGAAATACAAGCGCTGCTTTGACGTGCTCATGCACGATTTCCCCATAGACATCTACACACCTGCGATTGTGAAAACAAAAGCTCCGTAACGCAGCCCCCTTGATGTCTATGGAGAAAGAAAAAGTTATGTTTAGACCTAACACCCTAACATAAAAACCACGTCTAAACACCCTTAATCTGCCGCCCCTAACATCGTCACCACCTACATTACAGTTATTAACCCCTAAACTGCCGTCCCCGATATCGCCGTCACCTACATTACAGATATTAACCCCTAATCTGCCGCCCCCGATATCGTCGTCACCTACAAACACTTATTAGCCCCTAATCTGCTGCCCCTAACATCGCCGCCACCTAGATTACAGTTATTAACCCCTAATCTGCCACCCCCGACATTGCCGATACCAACATAAAGTTATTAACCCCTAATCTGTCGCCCCTAACATTGCCACCACCTACATTACACTTATTAACTCCTAATCTGCCGCCCCCAATGTCGCCGCCACTATAATAAAGTTATTAACCCCTAAACCTCTGGCCTCCCACATCACTAACACTACATAAATATATTAACCCCTAAACCTAACCCAACCCTAACCCTAACCCTAGCACCCCCTAACTTAAATATAATTAAAATAAATCTAAATTAAACTTACAATTATTACCTAAATAATTCCTATTTAAAACTAAATACAAACTTACCTATAAAATAAAGTTATTAACCCCTAAACCTAACTCTAACCCTAACACCCCCTAACATAAATATAATATAAATGAAACTAAATAATATTCCTAAAATTAACTAAATGAATCCTATTTAAAACTATATACTTACCTATAAAATAAACCCTAATATAGCTACAATATAACTAATAGTTATATTGTAGCTATCTTAGGTTTTATTTTTATTTTACAGGTAAGTTTGTATTTATTTTAACTAGGTAGACTAGTTAGTAAATAGCTATTAACTATTTAATAACTACCTAGCTAAAATAAATACAAATTTACCTGTAAAATAAAACCTAACTTGCCTTACAATAAAACCTAACATTACAATAAAATAAATTAATTAAATACAATTATCTAAATTACCCAAAAAAAAAATAAACACTAAATTACACAAAATAAAAAACAAAATTATCAAAAATAAAAATGAATTACACCTAATCTAATAGCCCTATCAAAATAAAAAAGCCCTGGGGCGGAGTCTAGCAGCCCAGGAGTATGGCCGCACATTAACACAGCTCCGTAGTCCTATTTGTTGTAGGGACAACAAGAATGGACATTATAACGTTTTGAGACTTCATTAGCGATGGGGAAATCATTATGAACACATACAGAAACGAGCCACTTCAAAAGTTCACTCTGTAGATGGAGCAAATAGAACCGGGAAGCATCGGAGCACACGATCTACACTAAAGCAAACCCACGTGGCGGAGCAGCCGCAGCATATTGGGACAAAGCAGCAGAGATACCAACTGACGCTGAATCGGCAGAATCCAGTTAGGATTAAACCTACCTTCCAAGATACAGGAGCCAGCATTACCAGTGAGATCGGAGCAGAATACCACTCAAGTCAGGCACACAGCAACAAACGGGAGGCCCTGAAGAAGCTATGGTCACTAACAATATACCGCCGGGAAGCTTGGTCCTCAGACCACGAGAAGGCCGACGCCCAACAGCAGCGTGAAACATCAGACATAAAGAGGAGACAGGAGCCAGCTGGTAAGCCACATTGACCTCTCCCCTTACTACCATAACGACACACAGGCCTCTGTGCAGCAGGAGGACAGGTAGCAGATTTTAATTGAAAAGCACACCACAGATTACCACGCAAGGGGCCTTAAATACCAAACCTATAAACGGGTGCTTCCTACTTGGGCATCAGTCGTAACAAACAGCAGTACCTTCCTGCTACACCTTTTGTTTTACACTATACACGTTAAACCTTGGTGGTATAAAAAGACACACACGGCTGCTTGGGGCTAGGTAGTATCCACGAAGATATATATCACTCTTCTCAAGTTATTGTAGGCCTTTGGCATGCCCTGTAAAAGAGCACAGAAGGCTGACAGACAGGCCCAGACTGCAATAATGAACAACTTTATGAAGACCCAAACTAGTGTCACACACACTGAGCAGAGCAGTGATCAAGAACCACAGATTAATGAGAGGCAAGAGAAGGAGAGAGACAAGGACATAGGACAATCTAGTTCTTCCAACATTACTAAAGAAGATCTAAACACTCTATCCTCTAAAGAGGATATTAAGGAGGTATTGTCAGAGGTATGAGGTCTATTCAGTGAACTTAAGAAGCACATTTCAAAGGTTAATGGCAGAGTAGAGGGGCTGGAGGGGGCAAAAGCTGCAATACACTCCGAAGTCCAAAGCAACTCACACTCTATATCTCAACAAAATGAAGTCATTACATTTTTATTAGACAAAGTTGAAGACCTGGATAACCACAATAGGAGAAACAATCTCTGTATAAGAGGTATACCGGAATCAATATCACCAGTATCCTTGAATGACTGCCTCCAAGACCTCTTCAGAGTGATCAAGGGCACTCCATCCTCAGATCATTGCGCCCCAAGCCCCCAAACAAAGCACCACCAAGGGATGTCATTGTCCGCTTCCTGAGCTCCTTTCACACATGCTGGCTATGACATCCAGGTTTTCTCGGACATCTCACCAGCTACGTTGCAAAAATGTAGAAAACTCAAACATATAACAGAGAACCTCAGGGATCACAAAATCCCATACCGCTGGGGTTTTCCTGTCAGCATCATCGCCAACAACAATGGGAAAACTGCAGCCTATAGACCCGGAGAGGATATCCAGGGCTTTTATAAGGCTTTGGGCATCACCCCCAAAGAACACCAAGACAACGACGCTCCCCATGGACAAGCCTCCCAGAAACAGGTCAGGGACACTGTACCAGCTTTATTCAAAGCTGCCAAACGAGCGACGGAGAAACAAATGGTCAGCGGCCTCTGGTCAGCAGCACCAGAAGCACAAGAGCAGGTGGAAGATAGATAAGTACAGAGTAATCTCTGAACTTTGTGTTTGATAGGTTAGTTAAGTGTACTTGCAAAACATTGTTGCTTATTAGTTTAGCTGGCTCTCAAGCTAAATGTATGACGTTATGTATAACACATTAATGCTGCTTTTTCTTATCTCTACTCTTAAATGATAAGTGGATAGATTGGATAAGCCTCTGATTGCCTAGTTTAAGTTTTCAAACATGATAACGTTAATATGCCACCGTCAAACTTGGAAGATAGATAAACACAAAGTTAACTCTGAAAAATATATTTGTCATGTTGGTTAAGTGTATTTGCAGTGCAATGTTGTTCACTGTTTTAGTTGGTCCTCAGGTAAAATACCTGAAACTCTGTTTATTATGTTAACTATGCTTTTTCTTGTAATTCCACTTCAATGATATGTGGGTAGGATGGCCGACATTCTGACTGCCTAGTTTAAGTCATTGAGCATGAAAATGTTACTATCCTACCATTAATCTGAGTGAACTCCACAACATATTGATAACAGACTTTAGTAAGAACATAAATAGCTGAAGTGGCTCGTAGATTACATTTCCACATACTGACGCTTTACCCCATTGCAGAGAGGTAACTTGATTATGATGTTCAAAATAGTCCATCTCTTGTATAGGCTTTATTTTTATAACATTAAACACCAAAGATACAACACAGGATCTCATTCCCCACAAACTTTAGCCACCCCAGACATTGCTACTGAGACCATTTTATAGTTGTTTCTGGAAGTTAAGGTGACTATAGCATTAGAACAAGGGAAAACTACTGTGTGATTTATACTAACTAATACACACCCTTATATCTCTCTCTCACTAATATTATATTCGTAAACTTTTTCACCAGCCAGTGGCCGGCCTAGGTATTGCTCTTATCATACGCATCTCTCCCTATCCCCTCTATAGCCAACCCCTTCCCTCATTCTTCTTTCCCCTAAAGTTGGAGTACCAGATGCTCTAATTTGAAGCTGGTATTCTTAGCGACGTGCTTATACTACACCATACTCATCATGTTGCGCCATTACACAGCACACCCTGTTACATTTACCACAGAGAATGTCAAAGGCCTCAATGTCCCACATAAACAAAATATTATTTTATCTGACCTGTACAAACAGAAAAGCGCTGTAATACTGTTACAAGAAACACACTTTAAGAAGGGCAAAGAGCCTAAACAATTACACCATAAATACCCCACAACCTTCTTTTCCTCAGGCCCCACCAAAAAAAACTGAGTTTGCATTCTCATCAGACACGATATTCCATTTCAGACACTACATGTAGAGCAAGATAACGAGGGCAGACTACTTCTGGTGACTGACTTAATGTATGGAAGGCTCCTAACCTTAGTAAATGTTTATTTTCCCAATCAGGCACAAAAAAGTTCATGAGAAGGTTATCAAATACAATATTGGACCACAGGAAGGGGACCTTGTTGGTGGGAGGGGACCTCAATGTTCCGATTGACCCTAGCGTAGACACATACGGGGGCTTGTCCTCCATACCTAAAAGAGATATCAAAAGCATTAACAAACAACTGTCTGACTTGGCCCTACTGGATGTGTGGCGTTTTTTACACCCTAACAAATCAGATTATACTTTTTATTCACATCCTCATAATACCTATTCACGAATTGATTACATTCTGACTGATGCACTGTCTCTTACACTAATAAAAAACATTTGCCTACACCCCATTGTCAGACCAGGCACCAATATCCTGCCTGATCAACTGGATTTTATAATGTATTACATTTTCTCTGTTTAAAACATCTCAAATTAAAATGTGTTGTGTGTTCTATCTGGGTTTTTTTTTTTTTAAGTGTACACTTTATCTGACTGGTGTAAGCTTCATTTTGACTACAATTTTGCTTTAAGTATCCACCGCTCTTTAATCTCTGTCTCCCTCTCTCTTGCCATATAAGTTACACATTTTAAGGTCATTAAGTCTTTCCTGATAGTTTTACTGTTGTTCTGCTATGCATCAGACTGGTATAGTAATCATTGTTAAGCATAAACCCTCCATGGTAATCATCCTAATAAATCACAGTTGGTGTTAATAGGAGTTGGAGAATATCTATTAAAATGACGTATACACCAGCAACAGAGATAATATAATGTAACTGTAAAACTAGCCATTTTCAGATGCTTTAAAGATGATAGCTGCTCCCCAGCTAATACCATTATTTAGCTTCACAAAACTGATAATATAATAATAATAATAATACATTTATTAATCTGTGGTTAACTTCAGAGCTCTGGTTAACTGTTACACAGGTCATAAAAGTTGCACAAAACACATAAAACATACATTTAAAAGTACATTTCACTTATATAATATAAGATATGAGGTCTTGTGTAAGGAAAAAAACAGGCCTGCAAATGGCTGTAAGATAGACATGAATATATACACATTTTTTCCACTTTTCGCATTCCATTGAAGTCTATGGGGGAATAGGTTATCGGGTTTGAGATATTCAACGTATGTCTTTTTGCGCACGTCCAGCTAGCACTTGCGCAAAAACGTTTTACTTTCAACTGATAAGTGCGCTACCCCTGGGGGCGGAGCCAGCTTGCATACAGAGAGGACGTGTTTGAATATGGCTCCTGCAATAAATGACAAAAAAAACTGTTAAAAGTTAGCTAATTCGCATGACAAGGGAGATGTACCCACTCCAAGCGAGCCCTGCATCAGTTGAGGACCTAACCAGTACCCTATAAAAGGGTTTCAAGCACCAGAGAGGAGTGACAGATTGGGGCCTAGCCGAGCTTGGGGCCTCCCTGAGAGAAACATATGCCACGTCTTTTGCGGCAGGACTATAGTAAGAGGGCCTGAGCTGACTTTGCGGAGTGGTACCCGATGGAGTGTGGGGCTTCTGGGACCATGGAGGGGCTGCTTGCGACGCTGCAGGATTGGTTTGAGGACTTTGATCGCGAGATGTACCGAAGATTTGACCGCCTCCTATATATCATGGCGGACACCCACGCAACAGTTGCTGCTGAAGTCTCGGAGGTGGCACCCCATGCTGTTTTGAGTGAGCATTGCAGTGATTCTCAGGAGGTTATCGATCAACTCCCGGCTAGCCTACCGCACATCGCAAAATTGGAGACCTGTGGATTACCGGCGACCCGGTGCAGGTCAGATCTCTGGGTCCAGATACCCTGGGGGGACTGTGGGAGCCCTTGCTACTGTGCCGCTATACTTCAGAGGGGTGCACATGGAGGTCAACTTGACCCTGGCATGATTGTCTGTCTGGGGCTATATCTGATGGACATGTCACGCTGGAAGCCACTGGACCTAATTGACACCTCGGTGAGACAACGCTGTGTAAGGACCGGCGTGGGCTGAGCGTTTCTGCTGTGGCTGTCATCTGCGCAGCTACCGCCATGCTCAGCAGGGTGTCTGTGTTCTATACTTGTTCTCCTGCATGACGACCGTTAGGTCTGAACATATAGACTCAATTGTGTAAACTTGTGGCCCCAGCAATATTCATGCCTGTCAGTTAGGTGGAGATGTGAGAACCTCTATCCTCTCTAATCATTTGGCTACCTTTGGTGTTAAATATGCGACTGTTTTGTTTCTTATATCTATGAAATTACCATTGTCTGCCCCTTGCTCTTCTCTAATCTAACTATATATCGTGAACCATTTCCCCTCACATATCCTTGCAGCCCCCTATTGATAATATGTGTTGGTGGGGAAGAGAGTACTTGGCTTACTTTTAGAGATCACTTGGGTAGCATGTTTTTTTCTTCCAGGAATGAGACCTAAATACATGGTTTGGATCCGCCCCCCCTCTCCCTCCTTCCCCTTTCCCCTTCCACCCCCCCCCCTTCCCCATCCCTTTCCTCTTCCCTTTCCCCCCTTCCTCTCCCTATCCCTCCCTCCCTTTCTCCCCTCCCTCCCTCACTTTTACCCCCTCTCTTTTTCCCTTCCCCTCTCCCCCCCCCCTCTCCCAATTGTGTAGTAAAGGGATAAATAATTTATCCTCTATGCTCCTATATGGCAGAGTTGAGCAGTCTCTGCCCTGTTCGTAGAGCCCAGGTTAGAGAATGTACCCATATAAATGTAAAAATGGCTCTTCGAATGTCCTTAATGTTACAATTTTTTATGAATTTCATTCATTGTCTAATATCTACAGTCTGTATATCATTATTAGTTACTGCATCTGCAACCTCACTTGTATATCTATGCTCCCCCTTGAATTACTACTTTGTTGTCTAAAGCCCAGAGAGCCTGGGGTGCCCAGTTCACGTGTCTCCCATCTATACGCTGCCCATCACGGTGGAATAAGCACTTAATCACCTCCAGGTGACTGCAGAAGTTTGTAGCCCAGCCAGCAGCCTAATTTTTCTGCAAAGCTCTAACCCCTTCTGTGCCTGCAACTTCTAGTTTGTTTGTTTTTTTAGCCTCAATGTTCTTCCCATATTTGCATTCTTGTGAGCAACTACATTCTTGTATATATTAGTATGTGAGCTTATGTGAGATGCAGTCCCTACAGTTCGCATTTCTGATACAATGTGAAATATTGGAATATCTAATCTTGTTATGCTTGAGTATATCATCTCCTTCATTATTACTCTCAATCTCTTGGACCTTTCTAGGGTCCTAGTTGTCAATGGAAGGAGCCTATCAGCGCAGGCCTCGATTGGGCCTGTGCTTTCTAAAAGCCCTCTGAATAGTACCTTTAATCCATAGAGGCCCAAAAGCGACCTCAGCTATCTTTGAGGGAAAAGAGGGCGATTTTGAGTTTGCTCTCCAACTTTTATCCACCTGATGCATTCATCAACTTGAGAACACTTTGCGAAATTGATAGGAGTATTATTTCTATAGTTGTTCTTATACAGGTCATAATTATATGCTGTATACCAAGTCCTTGTTGGGGCAAACTGTTTTTGCGTATTTGTCTGTGCAATTCCCTCAATAAAAAAAAAATATTAAATATAAGTGCGCTACCCGATGCACGCAAAAAGCTTTGTTCTAGCAACGTTAAAGCACGACCGGGAGTGATAATTAGCACTCCACACGTAATCTAGCCCAAAATGTTTAATTATGCATTGTTAAACAACATTGTGTCTTCATTATTTATATTTCCTGCTGTTCCTCTAGTTTAATGTTATGCTACCTTCACAGAAATTGGAAATTATTCTGTGGAAAGCAGAACATAATGCACAGTGATTGGTTGATATGTGCAGGGCTTGTTATATCTGTTCCTGATTGGCCACAGCAACAGGGGTGATATAAACAACATTCAAGATGTTTTCAGATGTGCATGCAGATCTTTTGCAATGCAGTGAATAGTTTCTGATTAATAAAAAAATAACTTTACTGTTCTATTAACTATAAAACATACAGTACATGACACAAGCTGGCAGCTTTAAACATTAGCAAATATACAAACTCCTATTTGCACAGAGGAATCTTCTCATGCACAGACACACAAACACTGATATATACTGATTAAAGTTCATATATACATTGCCCAAAGCATGAGCCATGCAGGAGCAAATTTGTTGCACACCATATTTACCTTGCCCTGATTCTACATGACGTGACATTTATTTAAAGGAAGCAGAGATCTTAAAACCACACCCATACACCTACATACACACATGAAACAACATTTACAGTACTTGCATAACTCTTCTAACTGATCCTTTACACTAGACATGTGCGATTCGTTTCGGATCGATTCGGAAATTCGGAAAATTCGGAGATTCGGATCGATTCGAATTTCCGAATTAAAATACTGCAGAATCTACCGAATAAATCTGAATCGAATCAAATACATCCGAATCGAATCGAATCGAATACATCCGAATCGATTCGGATGTATTCGGTAGATTCGGATGGCCGTGTATTACACTAGTATTGTACAGTATATTAGGTTTTATCACTCTGCTATGAGTTAAACCTAATATACAGTACATAATACTAGTGTAATACACAGCACATCCCACCTAACACTTACCGAAATTCCGAATTTCCGAATCGATTCGAACCAAATCGAACCGAACTGAATCGAACCAAACCAAATTTTTTCCGAATCCGAAAGAATCCGAATGAATCCGAAACGAATTCATTCGAATTTTTCCGAATTCGAATAGATCCGAACCAAAATTCGAATCGTTCTGAAACAAATTTTTCGAAGCTGCACAAGTCTACTTCACACTGGTACCTGCACCACATGACCTGTTCTCTCTTCCCTGCCCTGCTTCCTGCATATGACTGAGGACAAAGCTGCTTAGATTCGGTAGCCAATAGGAGAGAACAGCCAATCCTAGCGAGTTTGCTAGAGCTCCAGCTGAAACTCCGGTGCTGCAGAGCTGACTATGCCTGATGGTCCTGCCTGTAACTGCTTATATTTATTGCAGAGAACTGCATGTGCTTGCTAGACATTTAAACTGCACGGCATTAAAAGGACAGTCAAGTCAAAATGAAACTTTCATGATTTTATTATCAAATTTCCTTTGTTCTCATGGTATTCTTTGTTGAAAGCTAAAGACAGGTAGGCTCATAAACTGATTTCTAAGCCGTTGAAAGACGACTCTTATATCAGTGTATTTTGACAGTATTTCACAGTTAGACAGCACTAGTCAGTGTGTTTCATATAGATAAAGATAACATTGTGCTCATTTCCATGGAATTATTTATGAGTAAGCACTGATTGGCTAAAATGCAAGTCTGTCAAAAGAACTGAGATAAGGGGGCAGCCTGCAGAGGCTTAGCTACAAGGTAATCACAGAGGTAAAAGGTGTATTAATAAAACAATGTTGATATGCAAAACTGGGAAATGGGTAATAAAGGGATTATCTATCTTTTTGAACAATAACAATTTTCAAGTATACTGTCCCTTTAAGTTGTGACTAGAGCAGGAATATTAGCACTGAAAAATCAAACATCAAGCACTGAATTGGGTTGTGCACACTTATGAGTGGCTGCTTATTATGTTTGACTATAAGTGGCAAAATTCCAGGGGGAGGGGGATTTGCCTCCCCCCCCCCCCCCCCGCAGATGCCCATGAACATCTCACCATTATTTAAACTTTATAAATATCACGCGTTTCAGGTGATAGTTTTACAGCCCTATATACATAATAATAATCATCTCCAAAGCAAACCCGTTACACGCTACTGCACAAGCAACAACATTATGAGCGCCTGTAATACTACCTATCAAAGAAGTCAAATTGGAAAAGTTACACAAATTAAGCCAGATTTGTTGCTGCTTTCTCACGATGATATTCTTATTGTAACGTATAAGTAATTGCCTCCTTCCTGACTTCATTACAAAGCAAAAAACTGTTCATGCAGAGGGATTTCTAAGCTGTACATTTAGCACTCAATTGGTTAAAGAGACGTCAAATACTTTGAGATGGTAATATAAAATAATAAATCATATATATATATAAATATATATATATATATATATATATAAAATTCTGCAATATACTTTAATTATTTATTTTGTTCCCTTTTCCTGTAAGTAATATAAATTTTTAAAAATATTAAAATATTGCAAAGAATTAAGTATTTTCTCCTACCTGGCTATTTCACAATTCCACCTGGCTAACAAAATTTTCTGTGTCGAACACTGAGTTTCTGTTTATTTTTTTATTTTATTTTTTTAAGAACAATGTAAAAATAAACCTATTTGTCAGTATTAAGGTCTGTAATTATTTTCCTGATACATACAATAATCAATGGAACCCACTGCATAACTATATTGTTTCCTCAACCTATCATCATAACATACTGTATTTAGGTGAATTTATGAAGCTGCCAGTTTGCCAATGAATTTATGAAGCTGCCAATTTATGAAGATGCCAATTTGAAGAACATGTAAATCACAAACCTCATTTTTTTTTCATGATTCATATAGAGTATGCAATTAACATTTCCAATTTACTTCTGTTATAAAGTGTACTTCATTCTCATAGTATTCTTTGTTGAATAGCATACCTAGGTAGGTAGCAAGCACGTTTCTTAAGCAGCAGTGTTTGCCTAGTGAATAACAATATTAAAAGCATTCTTGCAAACCTACTGTCATATAGTGCTCCTGAGTCGACCAACCTCTTTATCAACAAAGGATACAAAGTAAATTAGATTTATTTTGTTTTTTTTAAATTGCACACTCTATCTAAATTGTGAAAGAAAGAAATTGTGAATCAGGTCTCGTTCGACAGGTTAAGTGCATTCAGTTGCTTTTTTTGTTTTACATGTGCGAGATAGTACGTAACTACCTTGCACATGTATATATGGTGTAAGCATTTAAATCCCGTCCATGCCTGACTTGTTCTACTCAATTAAGCATGTAAACACTTCAGATCTCTGCTGAAATTATACCGGTAGTTCTTAACAAATGACAGACCCCTTAGGCCCACCATGGCCGGTAACATGATATGACTAAGATAGGAGATCAAACAGACGTGTCAGTGTAGCACCACAGGAAATAAAGATGCTCATTGTGATTAGAGAAGAAACAAATTCAGTTACTAAACAAAATGCAAATGGTGAAATTCAGTATGTCAGGTACATCATTCTCCAAAGACTTCTGTTTTTGTTTAAATGTTATTAGAATTTAGTAGATTGAGAAACCCACTTTCATCATAAAACAGTAATTTAGCATTTTTTTAAAAAAGTTAAAGGGACATCAATCATTAAATACATTACATAATGATGTATTCTAAGCAAATATTAATCTAAGAATAATGTGCTGATATATATTTTTAAATTATATTAGTTGTTATTGAATGAATAAAAAAATAAATGTCAAATTTTAGCCATGCTGTATTCTAAGTTTCTCTAGGTTTAACCTCTTGATGCTTTAAGTGTAGATGTCTTGTCATCTCGGGGGGGGGGGGGCAGCTTTCTGAGCTGATCGCTGACCCCCCCCCACCCCATATGCAAGTGCAGTAATAAAGTGGCCGAGCGGCTCAGCATCACATGGAGAATCCAGGGTGAATTTGCTACTCATGTTGCCAAGCCCCAGAAACCCAGAAGTGCCAATCTGCTACAGAGAGCTTAAGTGAGCTGGATGGGTAGTAAGTATCAAAAAACCCTTGTTCTCAGCTTCTCTAAGCCCTAGAAACCGCTAAGACCCAACAGTTGAAAGACAATCGCATGCTCGTTCAAATCGTGTGTAAATTGGGGTAAAAAATTAAAACACCATTTTAGTTTAAAAAAAGCAAAAGGGTTTATCTGTGCCTATAGCAGCTCATCAAAAAGGCCTAGGGAGCCCATGACCCCTTATTTTAAATCCCCAAAAACCCTCTTTAAAATAAAGTCCCTATGTATGTTTTAATAGCCAGGTGATCACAGTGGTAATAGTGTGGTGTGAATAAATGTGTATTTGTAGATGCTGATTGGAGCCCCTATGTGCAGAACAAAGTTGTATAACTAGACCCAAAGGTCTTTTTATATGAGGATAACTCATCCTTCTTTTGACTATAGAGTTTGGAAAACACACACACACTATAGTTTATCAAAACTGTAAAAAATAAATGCATTTTCACACTTTCCAATGTGGATTTCTGACATGATATATATGCATAAAATAATGGTATAGTTTGCTGAATAAAAAACAGTATATAATATGTGGGTGTTTCTGGCTTAAATGTGAGCAGCATTTAAAAACTCCAAAACAGTTTAGCACAGGGTTGGATAAATGGCTCTGCAGTTAAGGAGTTAAAGGCTTTATCTTACCTGATATCCTCTCCAGTTTAAGAGAGGTATAAATAAGTTACACAAGTACCAATCACAAAGTGTTACATTTCCCTTTAGTAAAATTTTAGAGATGCTATCTGTGTTTATAATGAGAACAACCTCACTATTTAGGACTCCATTTATTAAACTGTGTATGGAAATCTCTAGCCTTCAAGCTCAGGTTAAGAAGCAGTGAGCCAAGACTGCTGCTTCCTAACCTCTCCGTCACCTCAAATATGACATAGGTAAATCGTCCTTGACTGAATCATCCAGAATGAGTGACAAGCCCTTCTCTCACTCAATTGGTTTAGCAGAAAACAATATTTCCAGGTATGGATTTTTGCTACCAAGCTGGGAGCATGAAAAACAAATAGGTGTAAGGTGTAGGTGTAAGTAAAATATATTTCAAAGACTATTGTAGAAGTAAAACACATACAGCTAGAGGAAAAGTAAAACATAACATTGAATTAACCCACTATTGATAACTAACTAATATGTTTGAATAAAGGTTCTTAAACCTAATCAATAATATTATTTTATGATGTGTGCAATTAATAAATATAATTTTTATTAATGTTATAATTAACTTTCTTAAACTCCTTAAACACTTCATTTGAATCATAAATTAACACATAATTGATAATAGTCATAATAGACAAGATTACAAGTGGAGCATAGAATGCCTTTTATGTTGGATACAACAACTTGTATTAAAAAGCCTCCTGCTACTCCTTCTTCCTATTGAAAGTATAGGATGTGCTATTTATGTATCGAGTATGTAAAAATTCTTTGGGTAACCATTTTGCTTTGGATCTTAACAAACAACTTTTAATACAGGATTGTACATTATTGTTTGCATGAGAACAAAATGACATACTGCAGGTTATTATTTTGCAGAGTACATGGTATACAGAAATACGTAATTTAATTAGTTATACTTGAAATTTATATTATTTTTTCTGTTGGCAAGAGAGCTGGATAAGGCACGTGAAGTTTTTATTTAGTGCCGAACATAATTCAACAAAATACTTTAGCTATTCTGGCAAGTAAAACTTGTGCTTAAATCGCACCTTTAAAAGTAAAAAAAAATATAAAAATGCTGGTTAATTGCATTGCTTTTTGTTTTTAATTTATAGTCAATCTAGGGCCATATTACAAGGGAAGAGCTCTCGTTTGCACGAGGTGCACAAATGCAATCACGATAACGCTATTTACGTTCAAGTGGAAGCGCAAAATACTGCTCAGCTTGTAATCTGGCCCTTTATGTTTTAATTAAATTTGAATGTCAAGATAATTGTCTCTGGAACATAACTGGTGCCAAAATGTGGCTAGTCTTTAAGTTCCATTGTTTTCTGTGGGACTGGGATCACAGCTTGGCATCCCTATTAATATTATGAATGTTGGATTGTGAGGCCGTTGAGTTTGATTCTTGTATACCAAGTAGACTTCTAGCTCATGGTTCTAACCGGTCTGTTTTTTTTTATCAAAATCAAGAAATAATGCTGTGCAATGAAATATGCCAAGAACAGTTTTCTACCATACAAGTCTGTCCGAAATTTCCTATAAGCGTAAGTCCTGGAAGAAGGGAAGATAAAGAGGCTGGCAAGAAAAGCAAGTACAAGTTTCCAAATATATTCACAAGCCCAGGTGGACAACTAGTGCAGTAATCAGCGGACCAAGACTTCAAAGCAGCTCGGCTGACTCAATTCACTGGCAAGAGATTGAACAGGAACACGTCCTCCAAAGACGTCATCAGACCCAGGATAGGAAGCCCAAATTTGCTATAGGAATCACTTGCAGATAGAGCTCAAGTACTTTATATACCAAATCTAGTGTCCAAAAAACTCGAGCAAGGTGTGGATAAAAGATGGTACTTTATTTAAAAACAATTAAAATACAATAGAAAACAGCAACGCGTTTCTCAGTGAGTGTGCTGCTTATCCCAGTCATTCTATAAGTTCCTGACATATATTCATGTGATTTTGACATTTTTTTATTTCAATAGCCTTACAAATTTGGGGCCATTTCATAAGAAATATTTTGACTTCTGCGCTTTTTTCAATGTTTTAAGCTTTCATGAACGCCCCACTTTATGTTAAAGGGAGACTGTACTGACAAGTAACTGATAAGAATTCAGTGAATTTAACTATCTTAAACCCTTTCAAATGAGCTGGAATTGCTAGGGAGTGTGCATTTGTTATCTGCAGGCACAGTCATGTTATTTACCTGATAAGTTTAAGTTCTATGTAATTCCATGAGAATTCAGTGAAATCTCATGAGGTCACAGCAAAGGCAAAGCATTACCTCAGCACTGCTGATGGTGATTGGTTATTTTATATTTTTTTTTCAACTTGCAACTGGACAACAGCTGAAGTATAATTGTTTACACAGCACTTACTCTGGAGAGCTGAAGAAATTTTGGGGTAAAATATCTTCCTTTTTTACATAGAGATGCTCAGGTGATATTTTCTTGTCAGCTTTTTACAGTTATGCTGCTTTACTTTCAAGTGATTTAGCATATGAGTATTATGTCCCTTTAAGTTTTGAGCTTTGAGGAAATCTGAATTTTTTCCTATTTAGCATTTAGAAAAAGTGGTGTTAACTATTATTGCTGCTATAGTGCATTCAAATATACCTTTAAATGCATTAGAAATAAATTAATGGAGGGTGAACTAAAGCTTAAAGGGATAGTAAAGTCCAAATTAAACTTTTATGATTCAGATAGGGCATGTCATTTTAAACCACTTTCTAATTTACTTTTATCATTAAATTTGCTTTGTTCTCTTGTTATTCTTAGTTGAAAACTAAACCTAGGTAGGCCCATAGGCTTATTTCTAAGCCCTTGAAGGCCGCCTCTTATTTGAATGTATTTGACAGTTTTTCACAGCTAGATTGCGTTAGTTCATGTGTTTCATATAGATAACATTGTGCTCCCACACCTGGAGTTATTTAAGAGTCAGCACTAATTGCAAGTCTGTCAAAAGATCTGAAATAAGGAGGCAGTCAGCAGAAGCTTAGATACGAGGTTTTTGCAGAGGTAAAAAGTATATTTCTATAACAGTGTTGGTTATGCAAAACTGGGGATTGGTAAATAAAGGGATTATCAATCTTTTTAAACAAAATATTTTTGGTGTTTGCTATCCCTTTAATACATGTGAAACAATTAAATTAAAGGTTTGAGGTGTTGAGGAAGAAAAAGACATAAGGTATATGACTGGGGGGAAAGTTTATATGTGGGGGTGGGATAAGTGCTCTATAGGGGAGCTCACCAAGATAGATCAAATTTATTATAATGTAATATCTTAAAAAGAGAGAAACCAAGTGATATATAAAAGGTTTAATGAAAAATGTATATAAGTAATATGTGAATATCATAGTATAATGAACACCGTAATATACAATATTGCACAATCAAACAATTAAAAATACATATATATGATGCCGGCATCTACAAGGTTAAAACGTTACTAAAAGAAATTTTCTTAAAAGAAATGTACCATATACATTAGATAAGTGATAGTGTTTTAAGGTGATGCAAAATATGATCTAAATGTAATATTATACCAATATCTAGAACAATAGTCTAAACTTGACTTAGGCAGAAAAATACATATAGTAACAATGAATTTGTTTAGCCACAAAAAAGGTGTTACTGCAGAGAACTTATAAATTCAAACCGCTCTTATGCCTAGAGCAAATGTGAGATGTGTCCAATCTGTTAGCCGTTAGAAGCAGCTATGAAAAAACAAGCCGTGAGCCGTGTATGTCACGTCACCTGACTTGTCGGATTCCTCCAATCCTGAAAGCCAAATTGGATACAAATTTGGAAAAAGAAAGTCTCAGTTGAAGTAGACACTTTATGTCAATTATAATACTTGCAAGTATCCGATGATTATCTTTGAAGTCAGTGACGATAGGTTTTCAGCTGTTCAAAACAGCGCGATGTAAATCCGTCTTTGTGAATAGTTTTTTATCCAAGTAGGCTCCAGCCAGTATGGTATAGTGTTCGCTGTGGTTTGCAGAGGATTTTTGCATAAAACAGAAAGTTATTGCTATAGTGCAAACAAAATGTAGTAAGCAGGCACACAGGAATTATTCATATATCTATCTCAATGCTTTCAGGGAGGTAGAAATGAACCTGTTTAGGTGCCGTGAGGAAGAGGCTGTAAATTAACACTGAAACAAGTTACACACAGGAATTATTCATATATCTCTCTCTATATTTATCATAGAGGTCGAAATGAACCTGTGAGCTGCAACATTTAACAACCAGTGTAAATATATATCGATTGTGAAAGTAGAAGTAAGCATATGACGGGGGGAGTCAAGTGTGCATTAAAGGGACAGTGTACACTCCCGTTTTAGTTTGTTCCCAATTATCCATTGAACCTACTGGAGTGGAGTGTATTAAATTCTTTACAAATAGCTCCTTCATTTTTATGTTCTCATTTGAAATAGCTGATTTTGTCTATTGTGTCCCCATCTATACTGAACATTTGTGTACTTAAAGGGACACTGAACCCACAGTTTTTCTTTCATGATTCAGATAGAGCATGACATTTTAAGCAACTTTCTAATTTACTCCTCTTATCAATTTTTCTTCGTTCTCTTGCTATCTTTATTTAAAAAGCAGGAATGTGATGCATAGGAGCAGGCCCATTTTTGGTTGAGAACCTGGGTTATGCTTGCTTATTGGTGGGTAGATGTAAGCCACCAATAAGCAAGCACTATCCATGGTGCTGAACCTAAAATGCGCTGGCTGCTAAGATTTGCATTCCTGCTTTTAAAATAAAGATAGCAAGCGAACGAAGAAAAATTGATAATAGGAGTAAATTAGAAAGTTGCCTAAAATGTCATGCTCTATCTGAATAATGAAAGAAAAACATTTGGGTTCAGTGTCCCTTTAAAGGAAATACAGTAAATTTGCATAAATAACAAGTGCATTTTAAAAAGATAATACAATGGCACTTACTCTGAATTTCACAAAAGCAGTAGATTTTTTTTCTGGCATATTTATTTGTTCTCCCAATTGCCAGCCCCCTGTACCATGTGACAGACATCAGCCAATCACAGACTAGTATACATAATAACCTGTGAGCTTGTGCACATGCTCAGTAGGAACTAGTGCCTCAAAAATGTGCATGTTTAAAGATTGTGCAACATTTGATAATGGAAGTAAATTTGAAACATTCTTACAATTGTGTGCTCTTTCTGAATCATGAAGGTTTAATTTTGACTTGAGTGTCCCTTTAAGTTCTAGTTACAAAAAAAAACATGTAAAGAAGAAGGTTTAGATAAACTAATGCTCCTAGTTGGGGGGCTGTGACAAAGAGGTACTAAAATGTTCTTTTGCCATTGTTCTCTCTAAGGGCCCAATTCTATAAAGCTCTCTGGGCTGGTGAAATTCTTTAAGAATGCTCGTCAGGCCTTCTATTTCCCTGGTAGAATTCTATAAAGCTTTATTTTCCACTGAAAACAGGGTGTTTCGCTAAGGGGCATATACTGCACGTTCACATTGGAAGGAGATACATACATTACAATAGTGCACAATTAAATTCATAATTTAAAAATCAAACAAAATGAATAATTCAACTATTTATATAAAAATATGCAGGGAAAAAAATGTATTGTTTAGGTGCATCAAAAATTGTAACAAAATTGTTAACAAAATTCATATTTTATCAAAAATGTTAAATTTTTATGTAAATTACACCAGAATTAAATCGTTTTCATTATGCACAGTGTCAATCATAATTTAAGTACAAAAGGAATGTAAAAAGTAGAGATTTGTACTTCTAAGTACAAAATACAAAGCGTAATTGTTTTTGTGAAAAATGGTCTGAACATGGGCGTTGCAGGAGTTTATATGAAAATGTCTCTCTAATCCCAGTGTAATTCCTTAAAGGGTTTTGCATTACAGATCTCAATTTTTTTTCTTGTCAGTTAAAAGGTGGCGAGTTTTTCTCAAAAAACGTAATACCCTAATGGAAAAACACATGCATACAAAAATAGAAGTGATTGTGAGATGCTATACCAGAAAGCAGCGTAATGTGATTTTATATTGACTGCAGGATTTAATTTTAAAAGTGCATCCCCTGCTAACCTATATCTATGGGTCTATTTCCAGCAAGCTCTATTACTTTCTATAGAAGACATCTTGACCCTCTCAGGGATTTTTTTTACAATAATTCAACCAGGGCAACCCCTACAAGGGTCAGAGTGAAACACTACGTCTGATCCTGCAAAGTTTACATAATCGGGCCCTAAGTGTTGGCCTTTGGGTAAACAGTAATAAAGAAGACAAGAAGTATCTGTAATTAGACAGATAACATAATGAGGTATTCTCTCCCTGCAAAATAAGCCCATTGTATTGCTTTGTGGTTTCAGTTAGCAGAAACAGCTATTTAAAATACAAAAATACACCTAAAGGAAAAAATCCCCTTACATTTTAAACTCTGAAGCTGATATATAAAGCATTTGAAAACACATTAAGGAGAAACTAATTTTACACTACACTGTCCCTTTAAGTCTAATATGGCCAGTTAACATGAAGGGTTGTATAGCAAAGAACCACTACCTGAGTGCAATGTTTGTGCTTCTTCACACATTCATGTTATCTAACCTTCATTTTAGTGCAGGCTTTCATTGAAATCTGCGTTATCAAACCTGAGTATTGTAGTGAGCACCATACTACTTGTGATAATTGTTGACCATGAACTTCAAATAACAAAAATGAAAGTGTGGTGGATTGTGCTTCAGTGATGCTAATAATCCATAATGATTGCATTCTTGTGCTTGACTTTTAATCAGGCGCTATGGGCCAGATTACGAGTGAATCGCTAACAGTTACGCACTCGCGGGTGTCTGCACGCATCAGGTTTTTTGCCCGTATTACAAGTTTAAACACAATTGTTTGAGCACAATTTAAGATAACGGACGTCGGGTTAGTGCAAGTTTAAAACTTTGGTTAAAGGGACAGTCTACACCAGAATTTTTATTGTTTTAAAAGATAGATAATCCCTTTATTACCCATTCCGCAGTTTTGCATAACCAACACAGTTATATTTATACACTTTTTACCTCTGTGATTATCTTGTATCTAAGCCTCTGCAAACTGCCCCTTTATTTCAGTTCTTTTGACAGACTTGCAGTTTAGCCAATCAGTGCTGGCTCCCAGGTAACTTCACGTGCATGAGCACATTGTTATCTATATGAAAAACATGAACTAACACCCTCTAGTGGTAAAAAAACTGTTAAAATTCATTCTGAAAAGAGGCGGCCTTCAAGTTCTAAGAAATTAGCATATGAACCTCCTAGGTTAAGCTTTTAACTAAGAATACCAAGAGAACAAAGCAAAATTGGTGATAAAAGTAAAATGGAAAAATTTTTAAAATTACATGCCCTATCTAAATCATGAAAGTTTATTTTGGACTAGACTGTCCCTTTAACTGTTTTGCGAAACAAAAAAGTCACAAAACACAATCGAAAATACATCACAAAAGTACACTTACACTAAAAATAATATCTAATGAAAATGATTCAAAAAATATTGCACAAACAAGTTATAAGGCCTTAATGATATGAGGTCTTAGGTGTTAGAAAAAAAGGCATGCAAAGGGCTTTAACATTGAGATACATACATATACATGACTCAATATGTGTGTGTAGTAAAGCACAAGGTGGCACACGGTATTAAGGCTATACCTTTATTAGAGCAACAACAATTGAGTGTTGCATGTTTTTGTGATTAGCTTGAGAAAGGGGCAGGTGCCCCGAAACGCTGCTCTAATAAAGGTTTCGCCTTAATACCGTGTGCCACCTTGTGCTTTGTTACTTTGCATCCTGAGGCCCTGAGGTAGTATTTTCAAACAAAATAATAAATCTTCCTTGAAACAGACTTACGTGCCTGCAACATAGTATTGATCACTGAGTCAAAGAAACCTCTATGACTAAGCACTAAACGTTCAATTTCCATACCTTCAAATTTAGAGATTTGAGATCCTGATGGAAAAACGGCCCTTGAGACAGAAGGTCTGGCTTTAAAGGAAGTGACCAAGGTTGGCAACTGGACATCAGCATACCAAAACCTTTGAGGCCATGCTGGTGCTATCAGAAACACATGTGATTGTTCCATTATGATCTTGGAGATCACCCTTGGAAGAAGAAAAATATAAGCAAGTTGGTAAGACAAAGGGACTGCTAATGCATCCAAAATCTCCGCCTGAGAATCCCTGGACCTGGAAAGGTATCTGGGAATTTTCCTGTTTAGATTGGAAGCCATAAGATCTATTTCTGGAAGACCCCACATCCGTACAATCTGAAAAAAACACATCTGGATGGAGAGACCACTCCCTCGGATGCAAAGTCTGACGGCTGAGATAATCCGCTTCCCAATTGTCTACACCTGGGATATGAATCACAGAAATTAGACAAGAGTTTGATTACACCCAAGAAAGCATCCATGATATTTTTTTCATTGCAAAAGGACTGCAAGCCCCTCCCTGATGATTGACATATGCCACAGATGTGATATTGTCTGTCTGAAAGTGAATGAAAAGTTCTCTCTTCAATAGAGGCCAAGCCTGAAGAGCCCTGAAAATAGCACAGAGTTCTAAGATATTGATTGGTAACCTCACCTTTAGAGGATTTCATACCCTTTGTGCTGTCAGAGACCCCCAGACAGCTCCCCAACATGAAAGACTTGCATCTGTTGAGACTACAGTCCAGGAAGGACAAACAAAAAAGGGCCCTTGAATAATACGATGATGGTCTAATCACCAAGTCAGAGGGAGTAGAATGCTGGAATTTAAGAATGTCAATTGTGATATCCGAGTATAATCCCAGCACCATTGATTCAACATGCACAGTTGCAGAAGTCTCATATGAAAACGAGCAAAGGGGATCGCGTCCGATGCTGCAGTCATGAGACCTAAAACTTCCATGCGCATAGCCACTGAAAGGAATAATCAAGACTGAAGGTTTTCGACAGGCTGAACCCAATTTCATTCATCTCTTATCTGTTAAATACAGGGTTATGGACACTGAATCTATCTGGAAACCTAAAAAGGTGACAAAGAAACTCTTTGGTGAATTGATCCTCCAACCATGTCTTTGAAGAAACAATTCAAGTTGATTCGTGTGAGATTCTGCTAAATGAAAAGATTGAGCCAGTACCAAGATATCGTCCAAATAAGGAAACACCGCAATACCCTGCTCTCTGATTACAGTTAGAAGGGCACCGAGAACCTTCGAAAATATTCTTGGAGTTGTCACTAGGCCAAATGGAAGAGTGACAAATTGGTAATGCTTGTCTAGAAAAGAGAATCTCAGAAACTGTTAGTGATCTGGATGAATCGGAATGTAAAGATAAGCATCCTGTAAGTCTATTGTGGACATGTAATGACCCTGCTGAACAAAAGGCAGAATAGTCCTTATAGTCACCATCTTGAAAGCTGGGACCCTTACAAAACGATTCAAAAACTTCAGATTCAGAACTGGTCTGAATGAATTTTCTTTCTTTGGGACAATGAATAGATTTTTAATAAAAACCCAGACCCTGTTCCTGAAGCGGAACTAGTGTAATCACCCCTGAAAGCTCCAGATCTGAAACACACTTCATAAAAGCCTGAGCTTTCACAGGATTTGTTGGAACATGAGAGAGAAAAATATCTTCTCACAGGAGGTCTTATTCTGAAACCTATTCGATACCCTTCAGAATCAGTGGATTCAGAGCATTGTTTCTCAACAGAATCTGCCCAAATGTTTTGAAATAATTTCAATCTGCCCCGCACCAGTTGAACTGGATTGAGGGCCACACCTTCATGCAGTCTTGGGGGCTGGCTTTGGCTTCTTAAAATGCTTGAATTTATTCCAACTTGAAGATGGCTTCCAATTGGAGCCAGAGTCTTTAGGGGAAGGAGTGGTTTTCTGTTTTCTTTTCTGCCGAAAAGAACGAAACCGATTAGAAGCTTTAGATTTACCCTTAGACTTTTTATCTTGAGGCAAGAAAACTCCCTTCCCCCCAGTAATAGTTAGAAATGTGCGATTTGTTTCGGATCGATTCGGAAATTAGGGATTCGGATCAATTCGAATTTCCAAATTAAAATAGTGCTGAATCTACCGAATAAATCCGAATTAGTTCGGATTTATTCGGTAGATTCGGATGGCCATGGATTACACTAGTATTGTATAGTATATTAGGTTATATCACTCTGCTATGGGTTACACCGAATATACAGTACATAATACTAGTCTAATACACAGCACATCCCACCTAACACTTACCAAAATTCCGAATTTCCGAACCGAACCGAATCAAACCGAATCCAGCCGAATTTATTTGAATCCGAAACAAATCCGAAACAAATTGATTCGAATTTTTCCGAATTCGAATCGATCCGAACCAAATTTTTTCACCATGCACATGTCTAGTAATAGTGGAAATAATAAAGTCCAACTGAGAACCAAATAAATTATTACCCTGGAAAGACAGAGATAGTAATCTAGATTTAGATACCATGTCAGCATTCCATGATTTAAGCCATAAAGCTCTTCTAGCCAGAATAGCTAAATACATAGATTTAACATTAATCTTGATGATATAAAAAATAGCATCACAGAAAAAATGATTAGCATGTTTAAGCAAATGAACTATGCTAGACAAATCAGGATCTGTTTCCTGATGTGCTAAGCTATCCAACCAAAAAGTTGGAGCAGCCGCAACATCAGCCATAGAAATGGCAAGCCTGAGAATATAGCCAGAATGTAAATAAGCTTTCGTTAGATAAGATTCAATCTTCCTATCTAAAGGATCCTTAAAAGAAGTACTATCTTCCATAGGAATAGTAGTACATCTGGCAAGAGTAGAAATAGCCCCATCAACCTTAGGGACTTTTTCCCAAAACTCCAAATTAGCCACTGGTAAAGGATATAATTTCTTAAACCTAGAAGAAGGATTAAAAGAAGCCCCAGGCTTAGACCATTCCTTAGCAATCACACCAGAAACCACATCTGGAACAGGAAAACCCTCAGGAGTAATCACAGAAGGTTTAAAAACAGAATTTAAACGTTTACTGGTTTTGTTATCAAGAGGCGAAAGAAAGAGAGTGTGTGATGGCACTACAAAAATTGCTGAGTGATGGGCTAGTAATTATCAAAAAGAAAGGCCTTATTTGTAATAGATAAAGCCCAGGGGTGCTGCGTACTATACACAATTGAAATTAAGTAACCACAAACGGTTACACCAAAAGAGTACACATAATAGCACTCACTCACTCAAAGGTGTATGCAAGTATGGCGTGGTATGTATCAAAAAGAAAAAACACATTAAAATCATAACACTTTAATAGGATTACTTTAAAAATTGGGGCACATTTAAAACCACAGGAGAACTATTAAGGTTCAACAGTTAAAGTTCTGAAATGACATCAGATTGTGTATATTAATTAAAAATTAATCAGATATTGTGAGAACAAACCTAGCGGTTGGTTTGTATTAGGTCTATGCTCTAAATCAGGGGATGAATATGTGCATATATATATATTGCAGACCGTGGAGTACACTCGGGGTACAGTGCTCACAAATTAATACCAAATAGGTGGTTAGATGCACATAATAACACTTACTCATATGTTCCGCTAAAAATATCTAGGACATAATTTGCTGTTCTTGTGATAAATACTGGAGCGTTGTATACAACGTCTAAGGAACTGTAGATATATATATATATATATATATAGACAGTCCCAATCAAATTAAGTATGTGCGACGAGTAATGTCGTTCAAAAGTCTACCTGAAAGGTGTTCTAATAACAGTCAACTCTATGTGCTACTACAATATTGAAATTATTGAAATGACCTGCCAATTGCAGGCTAATAATAATAAGTAAATAATAGATTGGTGCCACTTGTGTGAATTGTAGTTAGTGTGTAGCAAGATATTATAGGTATACTGAATCTTACTCCGATTATATCAGATCAGTTAAGACACAACAAACACCAAAATACTATATGTGGCATAAGAGAACTGTATTAGTTCCCCCTACACTAGCGGTTCTGATAGGTAATAATTTGAATGTTTAGACAATTGTATCAATCCTTAATAATAACAGATACTGAGTGTCCGTGTTTAAAATTGTAATATTGTTATCAAGGAATGTGATCATACATTCTTTTGTTGTCAACTATCCCAGCTAGTGCAGCAATTACTTATAAAATGACCAACACAAAGTGTAAATATTCATATATGCTGGTAGCTTGATCTGAATAAATCATGCTGGTATTACATTATATCTTTTCCTTATTGATGCGCTATAACACTTGAATGATGTTTGTCAAGTAGTATTGTATTTTGGTTGTACCCGTATATACGTATGATATCTATAGGAAAAAATTATACTCCTGTCTAATACCTCTTGCTACAATACATTATCCGAATATGGTTATCAGTTTTTAAAGTCACAGTGCTCATAAGTATCAGGTTTATAACTTGTGCATAATACCACTTTTCAGTATATAAACTGATAACGAGCTATGTATCGTATTAGTAATTCACAGTTGTAGTAAGGTAAATTAAATGTACCAAGTATTATATTATATATTTTAACATAGATATTACCAAGTGTTCATACGGTACTGCTGAGTAACATCGTTCAAACTAATATAATCCCACCTTAGAGCAGTGCGGTAATAATGGTCACGCTCCAGGGTAAAGAAATCTGTCTCACTAATCTGAGTATACGATAAACGTCAGCTCAGATATCAATATTATTTCTTGCTAATAGAAATAGAGGGGTCCCAATATCCCCTGCTCCTGACATGTTTCGACGGCTAACCCGGCTTTTTCGAAGGCGGGGCGCAGCGGATTTCGCGGTCTTATATAGTCTGAAAGCCACGCCTATTGGAAATATAATGGCCAATCAAATGAAGTCAATGTAGAAGGTGGTAACAGAACGTAGTAATGTCTATTGTATGCTGAAGGGCAAATACAAATATACCATTTACGGTACTTGCTCTGTATACTCCATTTTAACCGTTCTTGGTATATATTCTCAGTTATGCTTCTCTATATTTAAACAGATTGCGGAATGCTTTGATCTATAATGGAATTTTAAATTTTGCTTAACATTATATACTTGGCTACAGAGATGAAACTTAGTTGGAGTATATATCACTTCTGGTAGTACGCTACTTTCAAATACCCTGTACATCATTCATCATGTACATCATTTAATGCAATTAATACAAGTTTTACAGTCCATGTTCGGGTTTCACGCAGATCCAATTATTAAATGTATATTATGCATATCATCTATTTGGTATAGGATCCTCTAGGTTGACTATTTAAAATAGTCATATCTTATTGGAAATTAATTGGGATAAGGTTATGGTCCGGGATCTCCATATGTGATAGAATGATAGAATGATTCGAAATGATAAGATTATTTATGATTGTTATTTATGATTGTTACGTCCAAGATATTTTTAGCGGAACATACGAGTAAGTGTTACTATGTGCATCTAACCACCTATTTGGTATTAATTTGTGAGCACTGTACCCTGAGTGTACTCCACGGTCTGCAATATATATATGCACATATTCATCCCTGATTTAGAGCATAGACCTAATATAAACCAACCTCTAGATTTGTTCTCACAATATCTGATTAATTTTTAATTAATATACACAATCTGAACTTCAGAACTTTAACTGTTGAACCCTAATAGTTCTCCTGTGGTTTTAAATGTGCCCCAAATTTTAAAGTAATCCTATTAAAGTGTTATGATTTTAATGTGTTTTTTCTTTTTCATACATACCACGCCATACTTGCATACACCTTTGAGTGAGTGAGTGCTATTATGTGTACTCTTTTGTTATCAAGAGGATCAGACTCCTCAATACCCAAAGTAACCAATACTTCTTTCAACAAAGACCGAATATATTCAATCTTAAAAAGATAAGAAGATTTATCAATTTCAATGTCTGAAGTAGGATCTTCTGAACCAGAGAGATCCTCTTCAGAGGAGGATATTTCAGTATGTTGTCGGTCATCACAAATTTCATCAGTTTTATGAGAAGTTTTAAAAGACCTTTTACGTTTATTAGAAGGTGGAATAGCAGACATAGCCTTCTGTATTGCATCAGCAATATAATTCTTCATATCAACAGGGATATCATGTACATTAGATGTTGAGGGAACAACAGACGCTGTACTAGTACTAATAGAAACATTATCGGCATGCAAAAGCTTATCATGACAACTGTTACATAATATAGCCAGAGATATAATCTCAGCTTGCTTACAACAGATACACTTAGCTTTGGTAGAACTGCGTTCAAGCAGCATGGTTCCTACCGTAGCTTCTGAAACAGGATTAGACTGAGACATCTTGCAAAATGTAAAAGAAAAAAAACTTTTAAACAAAATATCCAATTTCATCATATAGCAGTTTCAGGAATGGGAAAAAATGCATATGCTAAATAGGCTAAAAAAGGAAACAGCATATGCCTCTAGAATATAAAGAGAGCAGGGATCATAAAGGAAGTAGACACAATGCAAACAACATCCGGAAATGACGCATCTCGTCATAACAAGTGCGACTTTGCTCCCAACAAACTAACGTCAATAAAGATGCAGGAAATTACGAAACTTGCGACACCATAGATGCAAATTTGCGCCCAAAAATTTTTGCACCAAAAATGATGCAATAAATAACAGCATTTTGCGCCCTCGCAAAATTTAAGGAAAAAACAAGTCAAATTGGAAAAAAAGACTAAACCCCAGGTAAGAATTTTTTATTTTTTTTTGTTTAAATAACTTCCTAAAACATGATTCTCATACTGAAACTGTTAGACTGCAAAGGGAAATACACATAGACCTGACTCATGGCAAATATAAGTAAATACATATATTTAAAACTTTATATTAATACATAAAGCGCCAAACATAGCTGAGAGTGTCTTAAATAATGATACATACTTATCGAAGACACCCATCCACATATAGCAGACAGCCAAACCAGTACTGAAAACAATCAGCAGAGGTAATGGTATAAGAGTATATCGTCGATCTGAAAAGGGAGGTAGGAGATGAATCCCTACGACCCTTGAAAAGATGAGTGAAACCATAAAAATCAACAGGCCTCTCTTCACATCTCTCTGACAAACACTGTACTCTGAGAGGAATTGGGCTTCAGAATGCTTAGAAGCTACTTATCATAGAAGAAAGCATAAAAATCAAGCACAAACTTACTTCACCACCTCCGTAGGAGGCAAAGTTTGTAAAACTGAACTATGTGTGTGGTGGGAGGTGTATTTATAGGCATTTTGAGGCTTGGGAAACTTTGCCCCTCCTGGTGGGAGTGTATATCCCATACGTCACTAGCTCATGGACTCTTGCCATTTACATGAAAGAAATTTATATTTTTATGTCGGGTTAGCGAGTAAGTGCACAAGCAAAAACTGTTTACTTTCAGAGTGTAATATGAGCGCAACCCGACGCGTGCAGAAAGCTTACTTCTAGCGCAGTGAATGCTCAAGTGAAAGTGTTAAACAACGCTCCACTTGTAATCTGGCCCTATATGTTTAAACCCCTGCAAAAGGGTTAAAGACATAGGTAAATCCCAATTTGAGAGCCGCAAGCTCCAAGCAGGACTTTACCTATGTGTTTAACTCATATGCATTGGTTAAACACTAGTAAGCTAGGATCAGCAATGCAGAAATTACATAGGAATAAGAACGCGTCTTTTTTGCATCAGAATGGCCTTTTTAAAAAGTCAACGACTAAAATACCATTACTTTGCTGTTTGGAAAACTGTCATATCATTGCAACTCATAGAACGTAAGATGGCTTATGCTTTAATTCAAAACATTAGGCGGAAATATGTTTTGTCAACTTAGAAAAATGTGCCATAATAATCCCATTAAATTAAAAAATAAACCCAAGCTAAAGTTTGTAGAAGTGAGACACCATTGTGTAAACAGATTATTTAGGCTAGATGCTAAATATGATGAATGACAACAGGAGATCAAATGTTAATTGTCATTTGTATCTGATTCCAGTATACTTAAAAATGACCTATAACTCCCGGGAAGTAAGAGCTCTCACCTAAATTATACAAGCATTATCCTGTTACTGGGGAAGTGATCATCCAAAGCAGAATTTTTATTGCAGACATGTTTTACTGAAGATTTCCTTAAATGGCAAATTAGAGAACCAGATGCGGAAAATAATGTGTTGTGCAGGGACATTTAGTTCACATTCCTGCTCTGCTTTCTGTATGGTAGTTATGCTTATGACAAGTGCATGTTCTGTTGTACAGTGTGCTCTGTATTTTCTAATTGCAGTGACATTCATTGTCATTTCATGTTGATAGTGTTTTTACGACATAGTTGTAAAATGCATGACAGTGCGCTAGCTTAAGTTGTAGGGCTAGTGTTCCACAGTCTTTGACCTCTTGCCTTCCAAAGTAGGCTGCATGATGTGTTACAGCTATCAGTGGCATTCTAAAGCATTCACTAGTCATTTATGTGTTACTGACCATAAATAACTACATGTTTAACAGCTGAAAAGAGTGGGACAGTAAACTTTTTTTATAAACTTTCATTTATTTAAAGAGTTGTAACGACCAGTAGTCAGTCACTTCACTTTTACAGGTAAATGGCTTCAATACATTTGGCCTCCCAAAATAGACCCCAGTTCCTTCTTCTTGGCCTGCTAGTCTGCAGCTGTTTTTTTTGTTGTTGTTTGTTTGTTTTTTTAAATGTCACAGGGTTGTTGACAAATTACAACTTGTTCGATAGCGCTGATCACTTTGCTGTAGCATGCTCCTGCGCAGGAAAAAGCAAGTAGCTGCTGATAATTTCTTCTTTGCAGTTTTGTTTACATATATTAATATAAATTATTGTGCTATATATTATATATATGAAT